>NC_090278.1:49221567-49536388 GCF_040414725.1 Anabrus simplex | reverse complement strand
CTGACGTTTTGCGGCATTGGCTTGATTATCAATGGCTTGTTATGCGTCAGAAATTCCACTTTTGGCGAAGTGGTGACGTAAATGTTGCACGAACACCACCAGCTGATTGTTACCGTACTTGAGGCAGCGGGTCAATGCTCCAAGAAACAAGGACAATGAACAGGGAATTAATGACGTCACGTCAGGTAGGAGACCGTTTTACTTACGTTCTTTGGCGAAGATAACTGAGCGCCTCACGATTCTCTACCAAGAACCCCTCTCCTCTTGACCATTTTTGTTGCATTTTTCTTTTAAAATACCTACAATTTGGGATAGATAGGCTGGAAAAAATAAAAGAAATACAAAAAAAATTAACGGTATCATAGGTACCAAGGGGTTGCCCGTAGACAGGGGCGCAGGATTTTGAAAATAAGTGGGTAGTGGCTCTGATATTCCCAGTCAACCGAGCAAGTGACTGCTCAGTTTGAGTCACGTAGTTATCAGCTTGCATTCGGAAGATAGTGGGTTCGAACCCAACTGTCGGCAGCTCTGAAGATGGTTTTCCGTCGTTTCCTATTTTCACACCATGCAAATGCTGGGGTTGTACCTTAATTAAGGCCACGGTCGCTTACTTCCCACTTCTAGACCTACCCAATCGCCGTAAGACCTATCTGCCCCGGTACGTCGTGAAGTAAATTGTAAAAACTCGCAGTCCAAAAAGGTGGAATTCCGGAAAATCTCGGAATTTAATCCTCATGAAAATGCAGTTGTAGGTGTTTTTAATGAGCAATACTTGATGGAAAACAAGCTATTGTTTTATTGTGCACCTTTCCAACAATGAAATAGTAGGTACAAAACGAGAGTCCACATAAATCCACATACTATTGACATAAAATGACTATTGACATAATCTTGAAAAAGAAAGTGATTTTATATTTTAAATACCATTACATTAATTAAATGGAAGGAAACCAAAGACATATAAATTGTGTCTAAAATATTAAGGGAAAAAGACATACGGTAACAGTCTAGTTTTCTCGTAGAACGTTACCAAACTAAGTACCTCCCCCAAGCGGCCTCACCTGCTATGCTGAACAGGGGCCTTGCGGGGGGATGGCAAGATTGGAAGGGATAGACAAGGAAGAGGGAAGGAAGCGGCCATGGCCTTAAGCATGTGCCTGGAGGAGAAGTGGGAAACCAGGGAAAACCACTTCGAGGATGGCTGAGGAGGGAATCGAACCCCCTTTACTCAGTTGACCTCCCGAGGCTGAGTGGACCCCGTTCCAGCCCTCGTGCCACTTTTCAAATTCCGTGGCAGAGCCGGTAATCGAACCCGGGCCTCTGGGGGTGGCAGCTAATCACACTAACCACTATACCACAGAGGCGGACTCATCAGTACTGTACTTGTAAAAGCTAAACACCCTCTTGGTTGAAATAACTACCTACTTCACAGTAGGCTAGGGGGACAAAACATGACGGCCTCAGTTCTTAGAAGCCAGCAGTCAATCACACCCTGCTGAGTTACCGAGTTCTAAGTGATCCTTGTTTGGTGTAGAAAGGTCGCCAAACCACTTTCTTCCACTCTATCTTTTGTCTTTACCCTTTCTTTGTGTCGAGTACAGCAGACGATTTGGCAAAGCCGGCTAGAGTAGCCACCGGGATGCCGCTGGAGAGTTGTGGTGTGAGGCGAAGTCGTCATATTTCGTCTCCAAGTATACTTGTCACCGTATAAGCTTACAAGGAATGTGAGTGGTGGTGGTGGTGATCATTATTAGTGTTACGGAGTTATCCGTGGTAGTTAGAGGTGAAAGAAGGTGCTGGGATGAATAGGTCTCAATCTACGAAATTAAAGTTAATTTAAAATTTCACAAGGTTATATTTTCTTTTCAAGATCAAGAAATAACAAATAGAACAGGTACTCAGTAGCCTAGCAACAAATCGAGAATGTACAATTACAGTGTTACAGGATTTGGGCTCCGAGAGCCAGACACACAATTCTTGAGCAATTAGCCCAACATTACTCGTATACAAGATTCAACCAAGGGGCAGAAGACCCCAATCATGCTCAAGAGCACTTGCTCCCAATTACATAGTAAAAGCCTCCTCGAGGCACACAGAAACAGTTCCAGCCTATCAAAGGCCACACCAAATTCCACCTTCAAGCTGTCCTCTAAGGACATAAACACAGGGGTAAAATTACCCAACCTACTGAGGCCGATTTAGTAAATAAACAGGAAAATTACAAGGCCCCAAAATACAAACTTGAGTGGAGGCGTAACTGGTACTCCGAATATACTTAATTAAAACCTAATTTGGCCTTAGGCCGCTTATGCAAGGGCTAATCCCATACTAAAGAGGTGACACGATAGGAAAACTATTACATTACGAAACGAAGAAAAATGGTTGAGAAAACATAGTCACCTCAAAACAATATGAAAGTGAGCTCGAGAGGGTTAGGCACTCTCTATCCCAATTTGTAGTTACAGAGGCAGAATTTAAATCAAGAGTCTTTTACATTTTAGAGGAAGTTACATGGTAGAAGGTTTCGAACCCGCCCCGAGGGTTAAACTGCTGAGCTGGCAAGAAAATAAGTTATAAGACGGCCATTACCTGGTGGTTGAACTGCTGCCCGAAGAAAGAGGCGCTTCCCGCCCCCTGCTACATAATTTACACAACGATAGGTGTTACTGAAGTGGCGCAGAGACCCGAAAATCAGCAGTTTATATACCCTCGCGGAACATTCGAGACCTTTCAGGAATGATAACACCCGCCCACAATCATTTTATTGGCTAACAACGAAAACCCCTACACCAGATGAAGAAGAAACACATTATTGGTGGAAAATTAATTAGAGAAATTCGGGATTGGTAAATTCAAAACAAGGGGAAAGAGCAGGGTTATACAGCCAACCTAAAAAATGACTGAAAGAAATTTAACAAAGAACAAACTTTTGAACACAAAATTTCTCAAAAAAACCCAGTTCTTTCACTTCGCACTAGGGTGCACCATTGTAGTCCTTCAGTAGTGCCATCTAGAAGAGAATGTTCACACTTCTTACTACAGGCAAAACAAAAATACATCGAAAACGACACAGTTCAGAACACTTCAAAATTTACAAGTAGGGACATCTTCTAAGAAACTAGAGAATTAGCACTGTAGTTAAAGTTTAGGCTTCCTCCAGTAGAGGAGTTTCAACTGGCGCAAAGTTTGAATTAGCGGCGCGGAGGTGTACCGCCCGGTACAATTAGTACGTTTACATGGGGATTGAGATCGATTTGAGTACACTTAGGCCCTACCGTAGTGAATACGATCCCCGTTTACATGTGGTATTTGAGTATCGTATTGAATCCGCCTGGCAACATCGACGTATACAGACGATGCAGAATTGTTGTAAAATCAATATCACCTCTTAGAATTTAAAAACGCCAAATGAAGTAGAAGCCTAGGAGATAACTTTCAGTTTTAAAAGTATGTGTGGTATTCCAAATGTAATTGGTGCAATAGATAGAACGCATATTCCAATTTTACCCCCAACAGAAGGTTATCGTGATTTTCTTAATCGCCAGGGCTGGTCGTCTTATAAACATGATTGCAGTTGCTGATCATTTATACAGGTAATATATTTACTGGCTTATTATGTTTGTCATTTCGACAGAGCTTTAATGATGATGATTTTGTCAGAACAAACATGGAGTGGGTGCGCAGTCGTTTTCAATACGATCTCAGTACGATCCGCGTTTACATGGAACCAAATACAGTAGAGACAATACGCGACACTTACGGATTTCGCCTTGCTAAAATGGGAGACAATTCGACGGTGGCGCTCCTAGTGACCTGACCTGAACAAATCGCGCTAAATTCAAATATCAATGGAAATGTATATACGGAAGTGGATAAATAAATTACGTCTAGAAAGAAAGTGGTATTGAGATATTAACTTCGAAGTTGTTAAAGCAATTCTGGATAAATGAATGAAGAATTATTTAAAAGGTTATTATTCAAAGACTGAAATTAGACACATAAACAAGATATGAAATGGGCTGCTGTGAAATGGCTTGATCTTTCATTTATGCGTTACTTTTTTAGCTTTAGCATTCCTGCCTGAACTTTTACGGGATTTGTCTTTTTTCTCATTTAAAAATATTGTGTGATCACATTAAGACACTTGTCAATAAAAATATCGGCACATTCCTTACACACATGATGCAATGAATTAACATTTAAAAGCTGGACAATTTTCCTCTTAACATGAAGCCTACTAACAGAAAGAAAAACTATAAAATTCCGGCTTTAATCTGAGAAGAGGGATTAAAGAAAGAAAAGTATGAAAATGTTGTCGATAGTGATGCTTTGAGGAATATTTGCGTACAATTAGAGTAAAAATGTAACATACCCTTGGCTGTATAGTCGAGGATTTCTAAAGTCGCTGGCATGGAAATGATCTGAACAGATCTTATAATTCTTATATAAGCGTAACG
Source organism: Anabrus simplex (assembly GCF_040414725.1). Lineage (NCBI taxonomy): Eukaryota > Metazoa > Arthropoda > Insecta > Orthoptera > Tettigoniidae > Anabrus > Anabrus simplex. The sequence continues at coordinate 49,531,931 of NC_090278.1, read as the reverse complement.
TTCCTTCTTTCTTGTAAACCTTATCCAAATCACTTCTGTGACATTTCAAAACCCACAGATCACACCTACAACTACACATCGGTATTGAAGGTTAACTGCTGCACTATACAATAAAATATGCGTATTACATTTTATGCCAGTTAAAATATGGGTCGAGCAGGTCAGAAGATTATGAAGTACTATAAAAATCTCTGTCACTGGAAGAATATATATGCAAACACAATATTACTTACATGTTCTTGTCACGAGGGAACTCGAAGAACGACCGTGCATTTTTCTCTACTTCGTAATTACTGCAGCCAAACACAGCACATACCTTTCCCCTCATGTTGAGAGGAGATATCAAGGAATGACACACGCTACTATTTAATTATGTCAGCTCACTGGAAACGCAAAAATAACACCAAAAAACTTCACACAAAAATACACGTGCTCTTATGAGAGAATCAGTACCGTTCAGGACTATCCGCTAGAGTGAGCTCCAATAGCTGTCCCTCGATATCTCGCTCAGTGTCGCGTATTGTCTCTACTGTATTTGATGGAACTCAATTCGAACTGAGTACGATACGTTCCCAGATTTTACCGTATCGACCCTGAGACTCAATCCGAACTGAGTCCCCGTTTACATGGCGTTTTCAATACGGGAAGTGTACTGAGATCGATCTGAATCCTGCATGTAAAAGCAGTAATTGTTTTAAGAGGAAGTACAACTAAGCAACCATCCTCTTATTATTATTATTTTTCTTATTCTTCTTCTCCTCTTCCTCCTCCGCTTTTCCCACATCTGTGAGGTCGCGGGTGCGAGCTGTGTCGCACATATGTGGATTTGGCCATGTTTTACGGCCGGATGCCCTTCCTGACGCCAACCCTATATGGAAGGATGTAATTACTATTGCGAGTTTTGGTGGTGGTTGGTAGTGTGGCATGTTGTTCGAATGTCAAGAGGAGAGTATCGGGCCAGAAGAATTAATCAGATGCGATTAAAATCCCCGACCCGGCCGGGAATCGAACCCGGGACTCTCTGAACCGAAGGCCTCAACGCTAACCATTCAGCCAATGAGTCGGACTAAGCAACCATCCTCTATATAACACTAATCAGAGAGAAAAAATGGATGGGATCCGACATTTCGAAAAATGAAGTATCAGCCAAAGAAAGGCAAGGGCCACGAAGGGCGTGAAAATGAAGGACTCGCTAGGCCTCGAGTGCTCTATTACCGCCGGGGTCGGAAAAGAACAAGAGTTGACCAAGGAAGGACGGATAGGATAGATGAAATTGAAGAGCCTGGCGAAAGTAAGTGGAAGCAATGACAGAACTCAGCTAAGGGTCCCGTGGTCGCCAAGCTACGCTCCCAAGTTCAGAGCCCCTTTTAGTCACCTTTTACGACAGGCCGCGGATTCCGTAGGTGTTAGGCTCGTTTCACACCTACCCGGCTGCCGGGTAACCAGTAGCCGGCTCCGGCAAGAATGGGAATCCTTTTCACATATACCCGGCAAGAACACGGCAGCAGTTGTGTACACATCGCGGGTTGGAATGGATCGCAATAAATTACTAGCGTTTGTGGTCTTGTATAGGCGTTTGAAGAAAAGGAGAAAAAATAGACTGCTAAGGGTGCATCCAGTCACTATCAGAAGAGACGAGGTTGGGGCATTCTTTATACCTACTTTTTGAAGACTTAAGAAATGACAGCGACAAATTTTTCAACGATTTTAGGATGAGTGTGCAAACTTTCTGTGTCAATTTCTGCCATAAGAACAAGTACGTAATACACTGTAGAGTGTAAAATCAAGGAAACACAACACTCGAGAAGACTGTAGACAGCTGCCGTGCTGGCTAGATGTGTCAATAGACTTGGGTCGTTCACAACGAGCTAGAATAACATAGAGAGGCGGAAGCGCTGCCTGGGTGAACCTAATAGAACGAACGTCCGCCATGTTTCCTGTTGTCACACAAGCAAGGGGGCATGGCCTTTAAATGACGAAAAGTGTAGAAAATGCGCATTTTAGAATCGCTGGGGGAGAATTAAAGTCCGTTGCCAAAAGCTTCAAGCATGAAAGCGAATACCGCCACTTCATCATATTGCGGCACGAGGCCAACATCACAATCAGTTGATTGTAGGGTAGTTCGAAATCATCGCACAGTGACATACGAATAGGCCTCGAAATCGGAACAAGAGCGTTACCCTGCTTGGCTGTTGTGGTTAAGCGTAAATTAGAATAAAAACGATGGACATAAATATTTATGACAGGAAACCTTAAAATCATAGGGACCTATAGTAGGTTACAACCTCATTCTGTTAATATTTTTAAAATTATTACATCCTCATGAGTACTACGTTCCTTTCTTAATCTGTTTACTCTCCCGGGTTGGTTTTTCCCACGGACTCAGGGACGGATCCCACCTCTACCACCTCAAGGACAGTGTTCTGGAGTGAGACATTAGGTCGGGGGATACAACTGTGAGGGAGGGCTGCACCTGCTATGCTGAACAGGGGCCTTGTGGGGGGGGGGAGAAGGAAGCGGCCGTGGCCTTAAGTTAGGTACCATCCCGGCATTTGCCTGGAGGAGAAGTGGGAAACCACGGAAAATCACTTCGAGGATGGCTGAGGTGGGAGTCGAACCCACTTCTACTCAGTTGACCTCCCCAGGCTGATAGAATCCCGTTACAGCCCTCGTGCCCCTTTTCAAATTTCGTGGCGGAGCTGGGAATCGAATCCGGGCTTCCAGGGGTGGCAGCTGCTCACGCTAACCAGTGTACCACAGAGGCGGCCCATGAATACTTTACCACAATAATCGTTTAGTGTAATTATTTATTATAATATAGGGGGGATATCATGTTTCTCCCATTACCATATCATACTGGGATTACTAGCTTGAAAGTTATCCATTATGAAGTGTGGCATAGTTTTAAAAACCAAGGCAACAGGCATCTACAATAAAGGCTGTATGCATTTCAAAAATAGCAGTAAAATGCTGTATTTATCATACTTGGTGTACGTTTGAACGAAATAAGTGATTTTTTTGTGGTTACGTTTTCTTGGTGATGGGCGTTCCATTTCCTTTATTTGTAAATGTGAATGAAAATTAAATAGGGCTGGAAATGTACAGAGCATAAGCAACTGAATTGAGTGGGATACCATTTATCTCTTTTCGCTCTCACAACGCATTGTTCAGTTAATTCCTTGTTCTTTAAACGAAATCTGAAACAAAATTCGACAAATAATTACCGTGGCTATCCGTACTTTCGCTAAGTAAACAATAAAATGGATTTAATTACAAACAGAAATTACAAAAAGGAATCTCGGCTATAATTCAGTAATACTTACCTAAAGTACGTTATATCCTTGGTTTTATTACTCCGATTAGTACAACCATACGCTGAGCTTACGGCTGGCATTCTTGAAAGCGAGAAACTATCTTTTCACTTCTTAAAACTTAGGGAATTAAATTGGCATGCACGATCTCCCTGTCACCTCAACATATGCTCTCGCGCCAATTCGCTTTGTTTTGACAACCGTTAACATGGCTGCCCCTTATCAACTTGCTTCAAGCAGGGAGCGCTGATGTCAGGTATACAGCCCCTCTATGTTATTCTATCTCGTTGGTCGTTCATGAACTAACTAGTTCATTTGAACGACTCGTTTATTTGAACTTGTTCAAATATTTTGAACGAGTCGTTCACGCGAGCATACAGCATATTAAAGGAGAACGAAGACGTAAGCAAGCACCATCTATTGTAAAACTTACGTACTAGCTCACGTCCAGCACGGAATACTATCTCTCTTGCGCCGCTGGTGCTGTTGCTAAGATAGCTTGACTTAGTTCATTTGAACTAGGGGCGGCAAACTATCGATAGTAATCGCCATCGATATTTCCCGATATTATGAGCTCTAATATCGATAGTAATCGATAGTTTTCAAAAAGTGGAACGAATCATATCATTATAACCGAAAATAGAACATTTATTAAACACAATCCACAAAAAATCAGTAGAGAGCACAACTATTTAATGCTTTGTAATTTCTGTAATTCAAATCGGAATCGCTCATAAATCTCTTCAGTGGCACGTCGAGACATTCTCCGGCTGCACACGCTTATCCATAACGTGACCGCTCGAGAAATCCCGTTCAGCTGCAGTGTTCATTATGCGATCACCCGACATTTTCTTGGGTATTGTAAATATATTTGGAAAAATGTTTTAAAGCATTCTCAACAGACGGCAGGAGAGTTTTCAGTTGCTTTCATGAAGTCTTTGACCTAAAATGTGCCTTATCTTCTCTCGCCTACATACAGTCTCTGACAACATATAAATATCATTTTTTGTCCCGTATTGGCATCATCTCAACTACGGTTAGGTTGAATGAAGAATCCCACCTTCTAAAATGCTAAATAGTCTTTCTGCCGGCACTGAAGTCGCAGGTACGCAGAGATACTTAAATGCACACCTATGAATTGGAACAAACTCCTCACCAGTGAAGTGCAAACAGCTGTACAATTTCTGTTAGCGTGAAAAATAAGCCAATGAGGGAAAAAAACCTATCGTTGACTATCGATGATAGGCAACGGACTATCGATGTATGACGATAGTGGTCACTATCGATAACTATCGATAGCGCTGTCGATAGTTTTCCGCCTCTAATTTGAACGAAATGCCGCGAGGACTGCTTGCATGAAGACAGCACAAATGAACTACCTCGTTCATTTGAACGAAATGCCGCGAGAGCACAAATGAACTACCTCGTTCATTTGAACGACAAAATAAGCACGCACGAAAATGGCCAATGGCGTGCCGTGTTAATGATCACATGACAGCACATTTCTCAACTGGTGATGGAGCAGGGAGCAGAGTTATAAAAAATTAGAAAGTTTGCCTGTTTCTCTGTCTCTCGTAGATGACTTTTCTCCACCTAGGCAGGCTGGCGGCCCCGCTGGACACTGGGCAGCTGTTTTCTGCTCGTGCTAGGCGCTCCGCAAGACGATGAAGTACCAAGTTCACAGAATGTCGTACTAGTCGCCTAGCTTTGTAACTGAGCGCATGTTGGTTCGAGTCCGGTCCTATGCAAGATACGGTCCACGAAACACACGATGGGGTGATAATGTCGCTGGTTTACCTCTTATAACAACGATATCCCTCAGAATTCCATTACGAAAAAAAAACGTGTTCACTGTCTGGAACTTACGTAAGCGTTCTATCATACACGACAGTTCTGGGGAATAATACACGGCCACCGGTAAATAAATACTCTGTCTGCACACAAAATAAACAATGTCAACAACGAAATCACACGCATTTGGAGCGGAGTAGCAAAGCCATGCTAGCACATGGTAACAGATACAAGACATCAGTACACATAAGCTATCTTAAGATGCGATTGACACAGAATACGCGAAAGTTTTCATCATTTCCAACATCATAAACCGCATAAAAATTACACCTTAAGAATATTTTCTCTAAACAAATACATCTTAAGCAAATAATACCGTAAACTACGCTAAGGTGAATCAGGAGTGAAAATTTGGGTATTTCCGTTCAAATAGGCCTATCAATATTTCAGTTTCGGGCTTTAAAAACTGTTCAGTTTTTCCTGTATAAAAATGTAATTACTATCACCCTACCACCGTTTTTACAGCTCCAAGCCCAAATTTTAAATTTTAAAAGGAAGTGGGCATGTGTGTAACAAGTGCACTCATTCAATTGCTGTATTATAATAATAATACCGAGCTCGATAGCTGCAGTCACATAAGTGTGGCCAGTATCCAGTATTCGGGAGATAGTAGGTTCGAACCCCACTGTCGGTAGCCCTGAAGATCGTTTTCCGTGGTTTCCCATTTTCACACCAGGCAAATGCTGGGGCTGTAACTTAATTAAGGCAACGACCGCTTCCTTCCTACTCCTAGTCCTTTCCTGTCTCATCGTCGCCATAAGACCTATGTGTGTCGGTGCAACGTAAAGCAACTAGCAAAAATATAATAATAATAATAATAATAATAATAATAATAATAATAATAATAATAATAATAATAATAATAATAATGTCCACCTTTGAGGTGTGGTGCTTAACGTGATTAGCTGCCATTCCCGGAGGCCCGGATTCGATTCCCTGCTCTGCCACGAAATTTGAAGAGTGGTACGAGGGCTGGAACGGAGTCCACTCAGCCTCGGGAGGTCAGCTGAGTAGAGGTGAGTTCGATTCCCACCTCAGCTATCCTCGAAGTGGTTTTCCGTGGTTTCCCCACTTCTCCTCCAGGCAAATGCCGGGATGGTATCTAACTTAAGGCCACGGCCGCTTCCTTCCCTCCTCCTTGTCTATCCCTTTTGATCCCTCCCCCCTACTAGGCCCCTGTTCAGCATAACAGGTGAAGCCGCCTAGGCGAGGTCTAGTCCTCCTCCCCAGTTGTATCCCCGACCAAAAGTCTCAAGCTCTGGAACTCTGCCCTGAGGCGGTAGAGGTGGGATCCCTCGCTGAGTCCGAGGGGAAAACCAACCCTGGAGGGTAAACAGATAAATAAATAAATTTATTATTATTATTTTAAGTACGCTTCAGCTACCATGTACAGGCATTTTGATTTGACGTTCTGCTTTATTTCACCAGGAGGGTGATCTGACTGACTTAAGGTAAACACCATATGTGTTACCAGAGATCTTTTACGTGCCGATATCGCACGATATAGTTTCGAACGGATTTCTTTCCGCCCTTCAAACATCCGAGTACTTCTGCCGGGTTTGAACCCCCAATCTTGCGGATCGGAAGTAGACTACTGATCTACAGAGGGAGTTTTGCATTCCCATTAACCTATGTACGTATTTATTGTCACTTTGTCGCATACAAAATGTTTTTCTATCATATTCCTTCGAAATTACCCTACATTCTTATGATCAAGTGAATAGAGCAAAGAACTACGCTCTAACAATGGTGTGATAAAGACAAATTGAAATTGTGTATCTCCTACATTTCTTCCCTGACAACGAAACTATTAATTACGTCTGGGTTAAGAATCAGCTGACCGCATTTCAAGTTCATAATGTCAGTCACAACTCACTGTAATATGTTGTAATATTAATGGGGAATGTTTATCGATGAGGGAATTAGATTTTTCATACCAATAGAGTATATCAAAAGTTAATGGGCTTCTGATAAATTCACGTGCAAACACCCTACCATCGTCAGTGGATAGGACCTGACGCATTCCACTCTGATGAGTGTAATGTCAGGCATAAGACGAAACTCTAGTTTTATACAGCAAACGCCTTAAAGGACTTACATCTGACATTTTATTAGTTAGCTATTCAGGAACATCCCTTATTAACAGGACGTTTCATACGGTTCGTCCTCCCAGCTCTTTAACAGATAAAAAGAACAGTTATCACCTTAGTGCAACGTATAAAGGCAGTAAACACAGTAGCTTCTTCTCTCTCAAACAGCTGATTCATACGCCCCTTAAAACCACCGAGCTGTAAACAACGTAGGAGGTGGGGTGGGGTCAAGGCTGTATGGTTTGCCATTCAATTAAAGGAAGACGAAGACGTACGCAAGTACCATCTGTTGTAAAATTTACTTACTAGCTCGCGTGCGGTACGGTAAACTACCTCTCCTCACGCCGCTTGTGCTGTTGCCAAGAGAGCTCATAATAAACTACCTCATTCATTTCACGGCCGACTTGATGCGTCGCTCTAGCTAGCTCCTTACCGGCCTTGACAATCGGGTCCACGCACTGTAATCGGAGTAGTTACACAGCTCGACACGTGGCGCTGGCGGCCGACCTATTTGCGGTAGAAACGCATACTTCTTTATGGAAAATATATTGACTTTGGTTGCCGATTTATCGTAATTTAGAGCTATGGAGAATTTTACATGGGTTAATACTGTTAAAATGATTAATCCTAAAGGTTACTTTCGTTGATATTTGCCAAAATGATGTCGTGAAATGAAACTGCGGGGAGATGACTTAGTCCAGCTGACGTTCTGATATTGACTCTGATTGCCCATGTATCTTAATTTAGGGAATAAAATAGTATGTTACATTGACTAATATTGTTAAAATGATTAATCCTAAAGGCTACTTTCATTGATATGTGCCAAAACAACGTAGTGAAATGAAACTGCGGAGGATGGAGTAGTCCAACTGACGTTCCTTAATTGTGAGGAATAATAGTAATCGTTTTTATTATCATGGCATTTACATACATAGCAGAACTTACCACAATGCTTTTGTCTTCTGATGTTAATATTGAGATTAAGAGTCACTGTTCAATTAGAGTTTTAAAATTCTTCAAGCGCTGCTCTCAGGAAGGGGGCTGGACAAAACATAAGAGTCTTACTTTTTCCATTCGTTGTATGCAGAACATAAATATTTTGACTCAAACATGTTTAAATGATAATTTCAATATATATAGTTTCAGACTACATTTCATTCATATTAAATACCGGGAAGGGGGCTGGACAAAACAAAGGAGTCTTACTTTTTCCATATTCGTTGTATGCAGGACATAAATATTTTGACTCAAACATGTTTAAATGATAATTTCAATATACATAGTTTCAGATTACATTTCATTCATATTAAATACCGGGCAAGCTGGCCGTGCTAAATTCAGAAAATAAATTTTACTTGAAATGCAGTAGGGTGGAACAAGTTGGCCGCGCGGCGTGCAGCTGTGAGCTGTGAGTTTGCATCCGGGAGATAGTGGGTTTGAATCCCACTGTCGGCAGCTCTGGAGATGGTTTTCCGTGGTTTCCCATTTTCACATCAGGCTGTACCTCAATTAAAGCCACGGCCGATTCCTTCCCCCTGCTAGCCCTTCCACCGGCGTCATAAGACCTATCTGTGTCGGTGCGACGTAAAACAAATAGCGAAAGAAGAAGAAGATTTTAAAATAAAAATTCAGTGAGAGAAAAGTATTTTGAGTAAATAAATTGTAAACTGTTCTCTGCTCGATGATGATGATGCTTGTTATCTAAAGGGGTCTAACATCTAGGTCTTCGGCCCCATTGCTCAGGTAACAACACTTCATACGTTGGCCTTACCGACATAGCAGTAGTGATTCTTACTTGTCAATGTTTAAATGTTAAAGTTCAGATTATCTTGGATAAAAATGTGTTGTATTGCTGTCATATGGCAAATACGACACCGCCTAAAGGATTATTCTATGAAAGAAAATTCATGGGTAAAAATACCTGATTAGCGTGATTAGCTGCCACTCCCGAAAGCCCGGGTTCGATTCCTGGCCCTGCCACGAAATTTCAAAAGTGGTACGAAGGCTGAGTCCGAGAGAAAAGCCAACGCTGGAGGGGTAAACAGAGTAAGAATAAAGAAAGAAAGTACGAAGGTAAATACCCGACATAGAAACGGAAAACTAAGACGAGAGTATTACCTGCTTTTAGCCACTCCGTAGTTTTGTCGTGGTCTACAGAGAATTCGTGAAATGATAGTGTCACTTTGCTTTTTTTTTTTCCTGTTCGGAATACAAAAAAAGGCACACAACAATATGTATTCGAATATTTCCTAACACAGTTAAAGAAAAGCAAATCAACACACCATTAAAAAACGAATTAACACATAAATTAAAATCCTTGTTCAGGACGAAGTTACAGCGAGAAGTCACTTTGTTCTTGTTTCCATAAAATTTCCGCTCGAAGTACGAAAAGGCGCACAAGAATGTCATAAATTCCAAGATTTTTAAACACAATTTAAAAAATATAATCACCACACTATACAATAAAAAATAAACTCACTAGCGCATAACTATCAGATCTCATTATCAAGCCAACAAGTACCTCATTGCGAACACATTGCCAACATTTACGACAGAAAAACCAAAATATAAAACTGGAAATGCGACAATTTGCGATATACAGCTTCCTGTCAGTGGGTAGTAGGCAGCGCTCCAGCGGCATTATGGTGAAACTTTCCAATTACAGCTTTATGCTGGGCTTCACAAGCGATTGTCAAGGCCGGTATAAGGAGCGCAGCGAGGTATCCAGTCGGCTATGTTCATTTGAACGACGTGCCACGAGAGCGTTTCCACGAAGACAGCACAAATGAACTACCTTGTTCATTTCAACGACTTCGTTCGTTTGAACGACTTCGTTTATTTGAACGAAATGCCGCGAGAGCACAAATGAACTACCTCGTTCATTTGAACGACAAAATAAGCTCGTTCAAAAATGGCCAATGGCGTGCCATGTTAATGGTCACGTGACAGCACATTTCTCACCTGCTTATGAACTACCTCGTTCATTTAAACTAGTTCATTTGAACGACTCAAGGCGATGAACGGTATCGAATGAACTAGTTCAAGCAAATGAACTGACTGGACCCATCCCTATGTGTCAACTTCCACTGACTCACAGCCCCCACTACCCTCCCAATCTGGTTTTGTTCGCCCGGCAGCCGGCCCGTACAGTGGGGGCTGCCGGCTTCCTACTATGGCTAGTTTCACACCTACCCGGCTGCCGGGTACACGGTTGTCAGGGAGAGAAGTGAACGAGACGTTTCACACTTGCCCGGTAAAAGTCGTTGCCTTATAAACGGCACCCGGCTGCCGGGCGAACAAAACCAGATTGGGAGGGTAGTGGGGGCTGTGAGTCAGTGGAATTTTACACATCTAGCCAGCACGGCAGCTGTCTACAGTATTCTCGAGTGTTGTGTTTCCTTGATTTTACGCTCTAGTGTATTACGTATTTGTTCTTATGGCGGAAATTGACACAGAAAGTTGGCACACTCATCCTAAAATAGTTGAAAAATTTGTCGCTGTCATTTCTTAAGTCTTCAAAAAGTATAAAGAATGCCCCAACCTCGTCTCTTCTGATAGTGACTGGATGCACCCTTAGTAGTCGATTTTTTCTCCTTTTCTTCAAACGCCTATACAAGACCACAAACGCTAGTAATTTATTGCGATCCATTCCAACTCGCGATGTATAAACAACTGCTGCCGTGTTCTTGCCGGGTAAATGTGAAAAGGATTCCCATTCTTGCCGGAGCCGGCTACTGGTTACCCGGCAGCCGGGTAGGTGTGAAACAAGCTTTATTCTACCGCGCCCACTCACAGGGGGAACAAGGAATGTGAGTATTAAGACTGTTTTCCTCTTCCTCCTTCAACCTTAAGTCATTTAACAAAACAAAGAAGACCTTGCCTCAGACAACGGCGACCAAACTTGCAAGTACCAAAAATACCATCGGTCCAAATTACACGCAGGTCCAAATTAGTGGGAATTCCTCTAGTTGTCAGATGGTTTCATCTGCCTGCAAATTATTGTTATAGTGTTGAGTCTGACAGTTGTCTCTCGTAACCCGAGCGGTTCGCTCTCTCATAAAACCTCCTCTGGACGATAGAATAACACCCACGGTATCCCCCGCCTGAAACGAGAGAAATTGCACTGAAAAGTGCTTCCTGACAATTCTGGCAGTTCCTAACGCTATCGCACAGTACAAGCCAACCTGATGTGCAACATCATGGAACCGCTATTAGTGCCACGCAATACGATTTGCGAGAAATTTGAATCAACTTCATCTTTCAGATGTATAAACACGCCTACCAACGTTCGTTAATCTAGCACAACCCCTTCTTGGTATTTGGATGTTTTCTCCGCCAGTGTATTATTATTATTATTATTGTCCGGCTCCATGGCGAAATGGTTAGCATGATGGGCTTTGGCCCAAAGAGTCCCGGATTCGATTCCCGACAGGATCTAGGATTTTAATCGCGTCTGATTAATTCTTCTGGCTCGGAGAGTGGACTGAGTGTTTGTGTTTTCCCAACAGTTTCCTATTCATATTCAAACAACACACCACACTACCAATCATTAAAGAAACGCGCAATAGTGATTACATCGGGCATCCGGCCCAAAAACAGGGCCAAATTCATATGTGCGACACAGTTCGCACCCGCGACCCCACAGGTGTAGGAAAAGCGGAAGATTATTATTATTATTATTATTATTATTATTATTATTATTATTATTATTATTATTATTATTATTATTATTATTATTATTATTATTATTATTATTATTATTATTATTATTATTATTATTATTTAATCTGTTTACCCTTCAGGATTGGTTCATAGCAACTCTCCATTCATCTGGTATAGCTCCTCTGACCAAACAATAATCAAATAAGTACCTCAGATATGGTACTATATACCAACCCATTGTCTTTAGTAACTTATATCCCCAGAAATCTGATCAATTCCAGCCGCTTTTCTAGTTTTCAACTTTTGTATCTTATTGTAAATGTCATTGTTATCATATGTAAATTTTAATACCTCATTGGCCTTAGTCCTCTATCTCGACATTTTCCTTGTAACCAACAATCTTTACATACTGCTGACTGAATACTTCTGCCTTTTGAAGATCCTCACATACACACTCCCCTTGTTCATTAATTATTCCTGGAATGTCCTTTTTGGAACCTGTTTCTGCCTTAAAATACCTATACATACCCTTCCATTTTTCACTAAAATTTGTATGACTGCCAATTATGCTTGCCATCATGTTATCCTTAGCTGTCTTCTTTGCTAGATTCAATTTTCTAGGAAGTTCCTTCAATTTCTCCTTACTTCCACAGCCATTTCTAACTCTATTTCTTTCCAGTCTGCACCTCCTTCTTAGTCTCTTTATTTCTCTATTATAATAAGGTGGGTCTTTACCATTCCTTACCTCCCTTAAAGGTACAAATTATTGCATTCCTCAACAATTTCTTTAAACCCATCCCAGAGTCTGTTTACATTTTTATTTACCGTTTTCCACCGATCATAGTTACTTTTTAGAAACTGTCTCATGCCTGCTTTATCAGCCATATGGTACTGCCTAATAGTCCTACTTTTAAGACCTTCCTTTCTATCACATTTATTTTTGACTACGACAAAAACAGCTTCATGATCACTAATACCATCTATTACTTCAGTTTCCCTATAGAGCTCATCTGGTTTTATCAGCACCACATCCAGGATATTTTTCCCTCTGGTTGGTTCCATCACTTTCTGAATTAGCTGTCCTTCCCATATTAACTTATTTGCCATTTGTTGGTTATGCTTCCTGTCGTTCGCATTTCCTTCCCAATTGACATCTGGCAAATTCAGATCTCCCGCTACAATCACATTTCTTTCCATGTCGTTTCCCACATAGCCGACTATCCTATCAAATAATTCCGAATCCGCGTCAGTGCTACCCTTTCCCGATCTGTACACTCCAAATATATCAAGTTGCCTATTATCTTTAGAAATGAGCCTTACACCTAGAATTTCGTGTGTCTCATCTTTAACATTTTCGTAGCTTACAAATTCTTCTTTCACCAGAATGAATACTCCCCCTCCCACCATTCCTATCCTATCTCTACGATACACACTCCAGTGCCGTGAGAAAATTTCTGCATCCATTATATCATTTCTCAGCCATGATTCAACTCCTATTACAATATTTGGTAAATATATATCTATTAAATTACTTAATTCTATATCAAAAAAGGGCTTTCACGGCCGCAGATCTTAAAATCACAGGAATAGAACCAGCTTTTGGGTGGTTAGGCCGTGTGCATTATGCAGAGTTTCGTCCAGACGTGCCATTTGGACTCATCAGCTGGAATGGCAGAGTCCTATCATGTGCTTGTAGCAACAATCGTCAACAATCCAAGAAACTGTTCAGTTCCGTAATTTTCCAGTGAAATTACCGTGAATTCTCTTTAACTTCTCTTTAAATCGATGTTTACAGGCTTATCGTGTTATTTAATGTAATACATTATTACGTCCGTGATAGTTTGAACGGATATCAGTACGAAATATCGGAAAAGTAGCGGCGGAAATTTCAATGAGTTACAACGCCTTATGATAATCTGCCTTTGTAAGTATAATACCAACGAACCTACAGATATTTAAAAATATTGTTTTAAAAGTTAATATTAACACCTAAAGCAATTCCTAAGCCTAAATTCGAAACAAAGTACACCCAGCTAGCCTACTTAACCTAGAAAACGTAATCTACTGAACACCGAATGAATTACTTGTTATAAATTTCAAATAAATTCAAATAAATAAATAAATAAATAAATAAATAAATAAATAAATAAATAAATAAATAAATGAATAAATAAATAAATAAATAAATAAATAAATAAATAAATAAATAAATAAATAAATAAATAAATAAATAAATAAATAAATAAATAAATAACACTCCCAATTTCTACCAACAAGCACTAAACACCAATATACAAATAGCACTAAATGGAATGCACACACACAAAATTTAAATAATTTCAATAGGTTTTTACTACTTTTTCACTACAATAATGCAAAAGCTCTCTCAACAGCCAACCGTTCACAAGCGCATCCAACAATGAAGCCCAATTGGTTCATTGTAGCCCCTGTGTATAAAGGAAAGGGTGATAGACATAAAGCTGAAAATTACAGGCCAGTAAGTTTGACATGCATTGTATGTAAGCTTTGGGAAGGCATTCTTTCTGATTGTAGTAGACATGTTTGTGAAATTAATGACTGGTTCGATAGAAGGCAGTTCGGTTTTAGGAAAGGTTATTCCACTGAAGCTCAACTTGTAGGATTCCAGTAAGATATAGCAGATATCATGGATTCTGGAGGTCAAATGGACTGTATCGCGATTGACCCGTCTAAAGCATTTGATAGGGTGGATCATGGGAGACTACTGGAAAAAATGAGTGCAATTGGACTAGACAAAAGAGTGACTGAATGGGTTACTGTATTTCTAGAAAATAGATCTCAGAGAATTAGAGTAGGTGAAGCTCTATCTGACCCTGTAATAATTAAGAGGGGAATTCCTCAAGGCAGTATTATCGGACCTTTATGTTTTCTTATATATATAAATGATATGAGTAAAGGAGTGGAATCGGAGGTAAGACTTTTTGCGGATGATGTTATTCTCTATGCAGTGATAAATAAGTTACAAGATTGTGAGCAACTGCAACGTGACCTCGAAAATGTTGTAAGATGGACAGCAGGCAATGGTATGTTGATAAACGGGGTTAAAAGTCAGGTTGTGAGTTTCACAAATAGGAAAAGTCCTCTCAGTTTTAATTACTGCGTTGATGGGGTGAAAGTTCCTGTTGGGGATCATTGTAAGTATCTAGGTGTTAATATAAGGAAAGACCTTCATTGGGGTAATCACATAAATGGGATTGTAAATAAAGGGTACAGATCTCTGCACATGGTTATGAGGGTGTTTAGGGGTTGTAGTAAGGACGTAAAGGAGAGGGCATATAAGTCTCTGGTAAGACTCCAACTAGAGTATGGTTCCAGTGTATGGGACCCTCACTAGGATTACCTGATTCAAGAATTGGAAAAAATCCAAAGAAAAGCAGCTCGATTTGTTCTGAGTGATCTCCGACAAAAGAGTAGCGTTACAAAAATGTTGCAAAGTTTGGGTTGGGAAGAATTGAGAGAAAGAAGAAGAGCTGCTCGACTAAGTGGTATGTTCCGAGCTGTCAGCGGAGAGATGGCGTGGAATGACAGTAGTAGACGAATAAGTTTGAGTGGTGTTTATAAAAGTAGGAAAGATCACAATATGAAGATAAAGTTGGAATTCAAGAGGACAAACTGGGGCAAATATTCGTTTATAGGAAGGGGAGTTAGGGATTGGAACTTATCAAGGGAGACGTTCAATAAATTTCCAATTTCTTTGAAATCATTTAAGAAAAGGCTAGGAAAACAAGAAATAGGGAATGTGCCACCTGGGCGACTGCCCTAAATGCAGATCAGTATTGATTGATTGATTGATTGATTGATTGATTGATTGATTGATTGATTGATTGATTGATTGATTGATTGATTGATTGATTGATTGTTCCCTCGGACTCAGTGAAGGATCTCACCTCTACTGCCTCAAGGGCAGTGTCCTGGAGCGTGAAACATTTGGTCGGGGATACAACTGGCGAGGAGAACCAGTACCTGATCCAGGTGGGCCTCACCTGCTATATTGGACAGGGATCGTGTGGGGGATGGGGAGATTGGATGGGATAGGCAAGGAAGAGAGAAAGAAGTGGCTGTGGCCTTAAGTTAGGTACCATCCCGGCATTTTCCTGGAGAAGAAGTGAGAAACCATGGAAAACCACTTTGAGGATCGCTGAGGTGGGAATCGAACCCGGGCCTCCGGGAGTGGCAGCTAATCACACTAACCAATATACCATAGAGGCTGACTTTCCATCAATATAACTGACACAAAAGAAGGATAAAAGAAAAATATTTTTAAAAAAATGATATTTCGCCTAGAAGCCACTATCATTCAGGCGTCGAGTCTTTGTGGTCTGACACCGCGTTTAACCGATCTGACTCCCACTGATGGAAGGGAATTTCTCCGTCAGAACGCTGAGTGTCAAGGTAGGAGAGGCGGTTTTATTTATTTCGTATGGCATGAGGATACATTGTTACAATTTGGTTATTAACTATATTTATACATTTGAGCTCATCAATATCTGCATTGCTGCTAAAGCTGAATGTCCAGTTTTGTTAGCCAACTCACAGCTTCATCACTGGCCTCGTGGATATCCTTTATTGTCCCACTGAATCTTCGGAGTGGGCACTCTGTGACGATATGTTGAACGGTCTGAGGCACATCAGAGCAGTCGCAATAAGGATCGCTGGTAATCTTCCACTTGTGTTTCCAGAAGTTGCATCTGCCATGTTGAGTTCTGATCCGATTAAGTGATGACCAGATTTTTCTGGGTAAGTTGAAACCAGGAGGTTGCATAACTGGATCCGAAATTAGACCTAATCTGTCAGGGTTTGAAGCTGCCCACCCATAGCGCCAGGCAGTGTTAGTATGAAATTCATCTTGGACTAGCCTCTTTCCTAGTAACCAAGAAGGTTTCCTAGATTTCAGCCTGAGATCTTCACGTAGGCAGTCTTGATGTATTGGTAGAAGAGGATTGTCACAGCATTTAACCCATTCTTTCTTCAGTGCCATTTGTCTTCGGAGATGAGGAGGTGGAATATTTGAAAGAACTGGTAACCACTCCAAAGGTGTGGATTGGATGGTTCCTGATATAGCCCTCATTGTATCGTTTAACTGAGTGTCTATCTTCTTTGTATGGGCACTGTTGAGCCATACTGGGCAGCAGTATTCGGCTACTGGGTATACTAACGCAAGTGCTGTAGTTCGGAGGGTGGATGCAGATGGGCCCCAGCTTGTTCCTGCGAGTTTGTGCAGGATGTTATTGCGGGTTTTGATCTTGGCAGATGTTTTGCGTACATGTTCGCTGTAAGTCAAAGATCGATCCAAGGTAACGCCTAGATATTTTGGATGAGGATTGAACTTCAGTATATGACCTCTGAATTGAACCTGAGGGGCATAATTAGCTTGTCTATTGCTCAAATGAAAGCAGCTGACCTCTGTTTTTGTTATGTTTGGTTTCAGTCGCCAGGTTTTAAAATAATTATCAATTCTGCAGAGATCTTTAGTGAGTGTGGTTTCTGCTCCAGCAAAATCACTAGACTGGGCTGCCAAACAGATGTCGTCAGCGTATATAAACTTCCTAGCATTAGTTGAAGGTAGATCTGCTGTATATACGTTGAAGAGTAATGGGGCCAATACCGATCCCTGTGGTAATCCGTCACTCAGTTTGTAAGTTTTATTTATGTTGCCATGTAGGTGTACTTCAAACATTCTATTAGCCAACATATTATTCAGCAGGGTGGCAAGCGTCTTACAAGGGATTAACTTCAGGAATTTGAGGATCATTCCTTTTCGCCAGACTGTGTCATATGCTGATGACAGATCTACGAACACTGCTACGGTCTTCTTTCGATCTTGAAATCCCCTCTCAATATGGGTGGTTAGGGCTAACACCTGGTCGGTACAGCTGCGGCTTGGTCTGAAGCCAGCTTGTTCAAGTGGTATGTGCTCTAGGATTTTGGCTGAGATTCTGTTGTATATTACTCTCTCCAGTAGTTTGTAGCAGACACTTAAAAGGGATATGGGTCTGTAATCTTCTGCATTGTCTCCACTTTTCCCTGGTTTAAGGATTGCTACTATTTTTGTTCTTTTGAGTATTGATGGTAGTTGTCCAACATGTAAGATATTGCTGTAAAATTTGGCAAGCCATTCGGTTGTTCGGGGGCCACAATGTATAAGGAATTCTGGGTATATTCCATCCAATCCGGCTGCTTTTCCTGACTTTATTTCTTTTAGCGCAGTTGAGATCTCAGCAGCTGTGAAATCAGAGGAAAACTGAGAGACTGCTTTGGCCTGGGTTATCCTCGATTTTAGCTCTTGTTGAATTCTTTTTGACTCTTTCTTATTTGTGCCGACTGGTTTTCTTGTCAGGTTAACTAATCTGTTTGCCACCTCAGAACGCTGAGTGTCAAGGTAGGAGAGGCGGTGCTATACAGTCACTAGACATAATTACAATTTGTTTTACGTTGCACCGCACAGATAGGTCTTACGGCGACGATGGGATAGGAAAGGACTAGGAGTAGGAAGAAAGCGGCCGTGGCCTTCATTAAAGTACACCCCCGGCATTTCTCTGGTGTGAAAATGGGAAACGGAAAGCCATCTTCAGGCCTGCCGACAGTAGGGTTCGAACCCACTATTTCCCGAATACAAGATCACAGCTGCGCGCCCCTAACCGCACGGCGAACTCACTCGGTGAAATGAGTGTGGCTTTTAGTGCCGGGAGTGTCCGAGAACATGTTCGACTCGCCAAGTGCAGGTCTTTTGATTTGATGACCGTAGGCGACCTGAACTCACTCGGTATAATTACTAGATTGGGTGCTAGTGTTCCTTTGGAGTATTTAAATCAATCAATCAATCAATCAATCATCAATTAATTGTATTTAGGGTGTCGCCCAGATGGCAGATTCCCTACCAATTGTCTATCTAGCTTTTTCTTAAACGTATTCAAATAACTTAATGTATCAAACATTTTCCTTTATAATTTTATTCCAATCTCTTACTCCTCATCCTATAAATTCATATTTGCCCCAATTTGTCCTCTTGAATTCCAACTTTATTTTCATATTACGATCTTTCCTACTTTTGAAAGCTTCACTCAAGCATATTCCTCTACTAAAGTCATTCCATGTTATACCTCCACTGACAGCTCAAAACATACCACTTACCAGGTGTATGTATAAGTTTTTTTCCGGGTTCACTAAGAGATGGCGCCAGCGAACAGTACGCAGCGTACGAATTTGAAACATACGTCCGTTTGTTCGTCCACCACCGACTGGATCCCTCGCTGCGCTCCATACACGGGCCTTGCCAATCGCTTGTGAAGCCCAGCATAAAGCTGTAATTGGTAAGTTTCACCATAATGCCGCTGGAGCGCTGGCCTCCTACTCACTGACAGGAAGCTGTATACCGCAAATTGCCGCATTTCCAGTTTTATTTATATTGTTTTGCTGTCGTAAATGTTGGCAATGTGTTCGCAATGAGGTGCTTGTTGGTTTGATAATTTGAGCTGATAGTTATGCGCTAGTTTAAGTTTAATTAAGTTTGACTCCCACTGATGGAAGGAAATTTCTCCGTCAGAACGCTGGGTGTCAAGGTAGGAGATGTGGTGGTATACAGTCACTAGACATAATTACAATTTGTTTTAGGTTTGCACCGACATAGATAGGTCTTACGGCGACGATGGGATAGGAAAGGACTAGGAGTAGGGAGGAAGCGGCCGTGGCCGTGTGGTGATTATTTTTTTTAAATTGTGTTTAAATTCTTGGAATCTGTGACATTATTGTGCACCTTTTTGTACTTCGAGCAGACATTTTCTGCAAGCAAGAACAAATGTAATGAGTGGCTCAAAGTGCTTTCTCGCTATAACTTCGCCCTAAACAAGAATTTTAATTTATGCGCTAATTCGTTTTTCTTTCTTTTTTCTTACTGGTGTAATGTTTTGCTTTTCTTTAACTGTGTTTGGAAATATTCGAATATGTATTGTTGTGTGCCATTTTGTATTTTGAACAAGGAAAAAGAACAAAGGGACCCTATCATTTCACGAATTCTCTGTAGACCAGGACAAAACTACGGAGTGGCTCAAAGCAGTTAGCACATTCATCTTAGTTTTCCGTTTCTATTTTGGGTATTTAGCTTCTTTCTTTCTTTCTTTCTTAATATGTTTACCACTCCAGGGTTGGCTTTTCCCTCGGACTCAACGAGAGATCCCACCTCTACCACCTCAAGGGTAGTGCCCTGGAGCGTGAGACTTCGAATCGGGGGATACAACTGGGAAGGATGACCAGTACCTCGCCCAGGCGGCCGCAACTGCTACGCAGGTGCCTTGTGTCGGGGATGGGAAGATTGGAAGGGATAGACAAGGAAGAGGGGAGGAAGCGGCCATGGCCTTAAGTCAGGTACCATCCCCGCATTTGCCTGGAGGAGAAGTGGGAAAGTATGGAAAACTACTTCGAAGATGGCTGAGGTGGGAATTGATCCCCCTTCTACTCAATTGACCTCCCAAGGCTGAGTGGATCCCGTTTCAGCCCTTGTACCACTTTTGAAATGTCGTGGCAGGGCTAGGAATCGAATCCGTGCCTCCGGGGGTGGCAGCTAATCACGCTAATCGGGTATTTGTTACCCCTAAATTTTCTTTCGTTGAATAATCCTTTAGGCGGGGTCGTATCTGCCATATGACAGCAACACAACACATTTTTATCCAAGATAATCTGAATATTAACATTTAAACACTGACAAGTAAGGACCATTACTGTGATGACAGTAAAGCCAACGTATGAGGTGTTGTTACCTGAGCAATGAACAGTTTACAATGTATTTACTCAAAATACTTTTCTCTCACTGAATTTTTATTTTAAAATTTTCTTCTTCTTTTTCTTGCTGTTTGTTTTACGTCGCACCGACACAGATAGGTCTTATGGCGACGGTGGGATAGGAAGTAGCTACGAGTGGGAAGGAATCAGCCGTGGCCTTAATTGTTGTTGCCTGGTGTGAAAATGGGAAACTACGAAAAACCATTTTCAGGGCATCTCCCGGATGCAAGCTGATAGCTGCGTGCCCCTCTAACTGCACAGCCAACTCGCCCGGTATTTAAAATTTTAGATATGAATGAAATGTATTCTGAAACTACATATATATTGAAATTAAAAGTTACACATGTTTGAGTCAAAATATTTATGTTATCCATACAACGAATATAGAAAAAGGTAGGATTTTTATGTTTTGTCCAGCCCTTTTCCTGAGAGCAGCGCTTGAAGAATTTTAAAACTCTACTTGAACAATGACTCTTAATCTCAAGGTTAACATCAGAAGACAAAAGTATTGTGGTAAGTTCTGCTATGTATCTAAATGCCATGATAATAAAAGTGATTACTATTATTCCTCACAGTTAAGGAACGTCAGTTGGACTACTCCATCTCTCCGCAGTTTCATTTCACGACGTTATTTTGGCACATATCAACGAAAGTAACCTTTAAAATTAATTATTTTAACAGTATTAACCTATGTAACATTCTCCATGACTCTAAATGACAATAAATCGGCAATCAAAGTCAATATCTTTTCCTTAAAGAAGTATGCATTTCTACCGCAAATAGATAGGCCGTCAGCGGTCAAGTTATGTAACTACTCCGATTACAGTGCGAGGACCCGATTGTCAAGGCCGGTATGGAGCTAGCTAGAGCGACGCATCAAGTCGGCAGTGGCAGAGACAATACGCGAATATGTCGCACCGACACAGATAGGTGTAATGGCGACGAAGGGATAGGAAAGGCCTAGGAGTGGGAAGTAAGTGCCCGTGGCCTTAATTAAGGTACTTCCCCAGCATTTTCCTGGTGTGAAAATGGGAAACCACGGAGAACCATCTTCAGAGCTGCCGACAATGGGGCTTGAACCCATTATCTCCCCGCTGCAAGCTCACAGCCGCGCGCCACTAACCGCACGGCCAACTCGCCCAGCAAAGGAAAAGTAAAATCACGAACTAGGGACTGGGATAATAATAATAATAATAATAATAATAATAATAATAATAATAATAATAATAATAATAATAATAATTGTCCGCCTCTGTGGTGTAGTGGTTAGTGTGATTAGCTGCCACCCCCGGAGGCCCGGGTTCGATTCCGGCTCTGCCACGAAATTTAAAAAGTGGTAAGAAGGCTGGATGGGGTCCACTCAGCCTCGGGAGGTCAACTGAGTAGAGGTCGGTTCGATTCCCATCTCAGCCATCCTGGAAGTGATTTCCGTGTTTTCCCTCTTCTCCTCCAGGCAAATGCCGGAATGGTACCTAACTTAAGGCCACGGCCGCTTCCTTCCCTCTTCCTTGCCTATCCTTTCCAATCTTCTCATCCCCCACCAAGGCCCCTGTTCAGCATAGCAGGTGAGGCCGCCTGGGCGAGGTACTGGTCATTCTCCCCAGTTGTATCCCCGACCCAATGTCTCACGCTCCAGGACACTGCCCTTGAGGCGGTAGAGGTAGGATCCCTTGCTGAGTCAGAGAGAAAAACCAACTCTGGAGGGTAAGCAGATTAAGAAAGAAAATAATAATAATAATAATAATAATAATAATAAATCGGAGTATGTAGTTCCGACATAAAATAGCCAGCAAACTTAGCTACTTTTAAAACAAATGCAGTATTTACCTTACCTGTATTCGTCATCCTCGTCATTGTCTGCTAGGTGAATTACAAATCTATCTTGGTTGTTATCCGTGTCGTGTTTCATGTAGATACTTCTCTTCTGTCTTAATGGTGCTTCGAACACAAGCAGACCACCTCTCAGGACCGATCGTTCCAGCTCTTTCACGCAGAAGTTGACACACACTAGCACTCAAAGTAGGCGTAACATTATTTTTCCTAACATACGCCTTCAGCTGAGACCAGATCATTTCTATGGGGTTTGAAATACAGTGATATGGAGGGAGTCGCAAAACTTCGTGTCCACATGAGGCTGCGATCTCCTCTACAGCGTACCTTTTACTGATATTGGCTGATTTGCTTTCCTGCAACATAACTGCCTTGATGAGTACAGGTTTGGGCACTGGAATGTTATTGTACTCCATAAACTTAATAATGCCCTTAATATTAGTGTTTATGGAAGGAAACCTAATCAGCTGCCGCGAATGATAGCTTGCGTTGTCCATCACGATTATACATTTTCGGTCACGTGGTAGGTTCTCTAGAAGATGAGACCTAAACCAGTTTTCGAAAACTTGAGCTGTCATTTCGTCATGGCTATTAGCTTTGCAGTCTCCAGTGTTTTTAGCCGATATATAAAGGCAATTCTCAACCCAGTCCTCACTGCCTCCAGCATGCGATACCATAATACGCTTGCCTCGCGATGTTGGTGCTTTCAGTATGCAATTACAAGTTCCATCATCCCACCCTTTCTTCACAATGTCATGAGTATCGTACCAAGCTTCATCTAGATAGACAACTCTGCACCCCTCGGAACGCAACTTGCGGAGACGGTCTATGATTTTATATCGCCAAGCTACTATTCTAGCAGATTCCATTACAATCTGTTTATTCCTCAGAATACGGAAACAAAGCCCAAGTTTTATCAACAGCTGTCGTAGAGTAGATTTTTCATAAGGAAAGCCACACACATTTTTCAAATGTTTTAACAGTCCCTGTACGGTTGGTGACTTACCTTTAGTAAAGAATGTATATACCTCGCGTTTCACCAAGTCACAGCAAAAATCATAACGTATTCGTATGCGTTTCATACCAGCCGTTGACTTTGCTTACTTAAAGTTTTAGTCGTCTTTCTTTTCTCCGCAGAACAAGAATTTTTATCGACATCTTAAAGAAAAAAAGAGGAGGACTGTATTTAATGCCCTATGATTGCCAAAAGAACCTCGTTTTGCAAAAATTAAGTGATCAGTCGGCTTATTATTCCAGACAACTCTACTGTTAAATCTGTCTGTTGTGTAATAGGCACATCTCAAAGCAAACTGCGCCTGACAATGTGTCCATTTATACGTGGCTGGAGAATGAGGGAAAGAAATCATGAAACGAAATAGCATCAGTGGTTGTCAATGAGTTACGATCTAATGATTTACAAGGTTTCACTTCAGTCAAGTTGATTGCTGCGCCGGCCAAAATAAAAACATTAATATGTTGACGATGTGTGCAGAGTGGCTTACAACGTATGCACCATCCTCTGTTGACAAATTAAAACTGGTATTTCCAGTTACTGGACACTCATATTTGCCTCCAGATAGGATTTTTGGACTCATTGAGAAAGACCTTAAGAAGATGACGACCATAGTAAGTTCTGATGAATATCTTGAGGTGTTCATAATGTACGGCACAGTGAAAGTGATTGGACAAACCTTGGAACCACTGAATTGGAAAGAACAAGCACAGATTTCTCTAAAATCTGCTAGTCAACTTCATTTCAAGATTTCACAGTGTAAAGGAATTGTACTGAGGAGCACTAAAAGAGGCAATTTTGTAGTTAAAGGTGAGGTAGGCTACTATTTGGAAACTTTTTTTTTCAAGTTGCTTTACGTCGTACCGACTCAGATAGGTCTTATAGCGACGACGGGACAGGAAAGGACTAGGAGTGGGAATGGGGAGGAAGCGGCCGTGGCCTTAATTAAGGTACAGCAATAGGATTTGCCTAGTGTGAAAATGGGAAACCACGGAAAACCATCTTCAGGGCTGCTGACAGTGGGGTTCGAACTCGCTCTCTCCCGAATACTGGATACTGGCCGCACTTAAGCGACTGCAGCTGTCGAGCTTGGTATTTGGAAACAGGTATTGAGCGTAAGATCACGAAAGCATGACAGGTAAGTCTAATGTTAATGAATCCTTTACCTACTGATATTGGCATGAATGTAAACCCATAGAAACTTAAAGATGTTGACAAATTACTAGTAAAGCACTTCGGACAAGATTGGAAATTAATGCCTCTCTTAAGTGGTATGTCGAAGTCATCAAAAAGAACATTTGTAGCGAAAATGAACAAGCTGTTAATGATTATTTATGAATGTGATTGTTTTGAAGACCCTTGTGATGAACCAGAGGTTATTTGCCCAGAAATACAGTGAAGCAAGAACTGAAATATATGTTAAAAATGTTACCAAAGTATAAGAATAGCCTTATTTCTTTCATATTTTAATTATACTTCTTTTAAAATGGAAGTTTACTTCCGTGTCATCCTGCAACTTCTTTTCCAAATATTGGGATAGTTCGTTTCAAAAGTGGACAATTACATGGATGTTTGTATCAAAAATGGACAAAAGCCAATCTCGGTTTCAGAAATGGACATCATCATATTTGAACGTGTTTTACATTGACTTAGTCTGAAATTCCTAAGTGTCGACCATGATTTTCTTGTTCATAAGGCTGGAAATATGACACACAAAAATTTTCACACATGTAACGGGGATTTAACATAGAAAAACAAAAATGTGGCTCTACTGAAAAATTAACAAAATGGCTTTTGTCCATGTTTGATACTAGGCACTTCTAATATTGTTTGGACTTACTTATCCCTTAAAAGTGCAATCTATTACTTCTTTTAAATACGATTATTTTCTCAATCCAACAGTAATATATTATCAGAAAAAATACTTTAAAATATTTGTCAGATTTATTTATTTATTTATTTATTTATTTATTTATTTATTTATTTATTTATTTATTTATTTATTTATTTATTTATTTATTTATTTATTTATTTATTTGGATCAGTCAAAATGCCCAACAGAAAGATATGTACCAGGCCTCCCCGAAGGCCACACGCAATCAGTATAAAGATAGGCACAGTTGTTCGTTTTATTTTCTGCAACAGATCTTGTTGTTCCTCTTCCGAAAAAAATACAGCGAGTTTCTCTCATCGGTTGACCGGCAGGCGCGCCCAGCTTACCTGTCTCCCGTTGACTCATCACTCCCCGCTTTGCGGCATAGCAACAAAGACAGCACTTGGCTCACTTTATCCGTACATGACATGAAATAACAATTAAAATTAAGAAAATAACCTCGTATTTTATGACAGGGGATGTTGGAAATGTACCGATACATGCAAAGCTCTGCAATTACTGTAGCTACTGCCACACTTCAATCTTAGGGATGTCGTTGCTCGCGAATTATCTGAGCTAAACAATATTTTATTTGTTTACACGTCACTCCAGCTGATTAGAAAGGGAAAAGTCTTAAAATAAAATATTGTTCACTTTTTAATATACAAACGACCCCTAGCGAGTTCGTCTGCAAAGTAGAAATAAATGCTCACTTGTAAAATCGTGAAGCAGATAACAACAAGCAAGTAAAGTCTACTTTGAACACATGCAATGCTGTGCATTTAGGCCTAAGGGTTGTTTTTCATCTTTGACTCCTTCTGCAAGACTGTCCATACCATTCAGCAATTTCTTCAGATCTTCTGTAGACTCAGATAAAATAACAATATCTTCGGAAAATCTCCGATTTTTTATTTCCTATCCTTAGATTTTGATTTCCTTTCGAAATTAGCTGCGAATTGATGCTGTCGGTTGGTCGAAACTATGAATTTCGTAGCTTAGATACACTGACTGACAGAGCAAATGCAACACCAAGGAGGAGTGGTTCGAAAGGGATGAAAGTTGGGAAAAAAACAGAGTCGGCACGGAAGAATAATTGATGTTTATTTCAAACCGATATGCAGGTTACACAATGCGCACGGCATCGACTCAGTAGGATGTAGGACCACCGCGAGCTGCGATGCACGCAGAAACACGTCGAGGTACAGAGTCAATAAGAGTGCGGATGGTGTCCTGAGGGATGGTGTCCTGAGGGATGGTTCTCCATTCTCTGTCAACCATTTGCCACAGTTGGTCGTCCGTACGAGGCTGGGGCAGAGTTTGCAAACGGCGTCCAATGAGATCCCACACGTGTTCGATTGGTGAGAGATCCGGAGAGTACGCTGGCCACGGAAGCATCTGTATACCTCGTAGAGCCTGTTGGGAGATGCGAGCAGTGTGTGGGCGGGCATTATCCTGCTGAAACAGAGCATTGGGCAGCCCCTGAAGGTACGGGAGTGCCACCGGCCGCAGCACATGCTGCACGTAGCGGTGGGCATTTAACGTGCCTTGAATACGCACTAGAGGTGACGTGGAATCATACGCAATAGCGCCCCAAACCATGATGCCGCGTTGTCTAGCGGTAGGGCGCTCCACAGTTACTGCCGGATTTGACCTTTCTCCACGCCGACGCCACACTCGTCTGCGGTGACTATCACTGACAGAACAGAAGCGTGACTCATCGGAGAACACGACGTTCCGCCATTCCCTCATCCAAGTCGCTCTAGCCCGGCACCATGCCAGGCGTGCACGTCTATGCTGTGGAGTCAATGGTAGTCTTTTGAGCGGATGCCGGGAGTGCAGGCCTCCTTCAACCAATCGACGGGAAATTGTTCTGGTCGATATTGGAACAGCCAGGGTGTCTTGCACATGCTGAAGAATGGCGGTTGACGTGGCGTGCGGGGCTGCCACCGCTTGGCGGCGGATGCGCCGATCCTCGCGTGCTGACGTCACTCGGGCTGCGCCTGGACCCCTCGCACGTGCCACATGTCCCTGCGCCAACCATCTTCGCCACAGGCGCTGCACCGTGGACACATCCCTATGGGTATCGGCTGCAATTTGACGAAGCGACCAACCTGCCCTTCTCAGCCCGATCACCATACCCCTCGTAAAGTCGTCTGTCTGCTGGAAATGCCTCCGTTGACGGCGGCCTGGCATTCTTAGCTATACACGTGTCCTGTGGCACACGACAACACGTTCTACAATGACTGTCGGCTGAGAAATCACGGTACGAAGTGGGCCATTCGCCAACGCCGTGTCCCATTTATCGTTCATTACGTGCGCAGCACAGCGGCGCATTTCACATCATGAGCATACCTCAGTGACGTCAGTCTACCCTGCAATTGGCATAAAGTTCTGACCACTCCTTCTTGGTGTTGCATTTGCTCTGTCAGTCAGTGTATATTTATTAGAAGCGAAAACTACGTTTCATTAAGAAAACTGACGAAGAAATACCATTTGGAGATTCAACGACAAATCACTGACAGGTATCTCGCAACGCAGTGCTCCGTTGTTCTCGCATTAGTTCTCATGGCCGTACCTGTCAAAATTACCTCCTGTTATTCGCCGCTGCCAGACGCGCTAGTTGCCAAATAGAAATTTCTATACCAGGCCTCCCCGTAATTCCTATAAATAACAAACATGTACTTATATCCACTAAAATCAGAAAAATAGTGCGTAAGAAACGCTGATTAGAAGTCTTTAAAGATAGACATACACGTATTCTTACTAGATTTAAAAATACACTTTCTAAAAAGTCTATGAGATAGAGTCATCCTTGTAAAATTTGTCTTGGTTCGAATCCATTGTTCATAATGATCTTGCAAAGTGATAATTGAGGTAGTGATTAATCTAAATTGCATAGAAGACGGGACTTCTTAAGGTAGAAATGAAGGTTGCAGTTAATGATGTGGATCTTGTAAACCGCCGTGAAAAATATAATGAAAAGGTAAAAGGTGGAAGCCTCCAGTCTTTTCACTCTGAGGTAAGTGGTATGTTTCGAGCGGTCAGCGGGGAGATGGCCTAGAATGACATTAGTAGACAAATAAGTTTGAGTGGTGTTTTTAAATGTAGAAAAGATTACAATTATGAAGACAAAGTTGGAATTCAAGAGGACAGATTGGGGCAAATATTCATTTATAGGAAGATAAGCTAGGAAAATAATTTACGAGGAATTAATAACTTACGAGAATAGGTGTGTGATGAATTTCCAAATTCTCTGAAATTATTTAAGAAAAGACTACGTAAAAAACTAATAGGGAATCTGCCACCAGGTCAACTGCCCTGAAAGCAGATCAATGGTGATTGATTGAATGCCACACGCAATCAGTATAAAGATGGGCGAAGTTGTTCTTTGTTTTTTTGTGAAACAGTTTTTGTTGTTCCTGTTCCGGAAAAATACGGTGAATTTCTCTCTATCGGTTGGGCGGCAGGCGCGCCCAGCTTATCTGACACCCATTGACTCATCACTCCCCGCTTTGCGGCATAGCAGCAAGGACAGCACTTCACTCACTTTATCCGTGCAAGACATGAGATAACCATTAAAATTAAGAAATTAAGAAAATAAGCTCGTGCCTTATGGCAGGAGATGTTGGAAATGACTTCTCCTTCCGCGTCCACACATTTCTGGCATTTTAAGTTCCCCCATAAATAAAAGTCACAAACAGTTAGCCTAAATCTGTGGACCGTGACGGCCGTAAGTCCGCACTAATAACACGGTCTTCAAAATTTTTCTCAATTAAGTTTAATGTAGCCTACGGTATGCGCAGTGGCAGAGTCTTGCTGAAAATATCTATTTCGACAGTCAGTGTCTCAGTACGTCAAAAAATGGTTATTATTCCTGTATTTGTGCCCTGAAAAAAGAAGGGTCCTATAATTCTGTATCCATTCACTGCGCACCATACTCCGATCCGTTCGTCATGTAGAGGAACTTCGTATATGCGATGGAGGTTTCAGTTTTACGATTTTCGTAGGTACAGCGACGACAAACGTGGGAAAGTACCATATTCTTCTTCGAAACCACGCCTTCTTGCCCAAGTCGTCTAAGGGATTTTGTAGGCGTGTATTCTAATCTTTCTGCAATTTCATTTACTTTTTCCTCGTTACGTAGCCTACACATTTTTTTAACACTTCGCTTCTTTTCGAGTACAGAGCAAGTTCCTCTCAATTTGTTTACGAAATTTCTGCACGGTCTCTCCATGTGGAGGGCGTACACCTGGAAAAGGTGTTACAAATCGCCTACCGATAACGACTTCCCTGTAAGACTGTTTTCACAACGTGAAATTATATCATAATTATCGTACGTACATAATTACCATTTCCTCTACCGTGTGTTTAGCGCCACACACAAGAGGCTACAAGAAAATAACAATACGGTATGTTAACTGTATAGCCATTTGCATATCGTCTTGCTAATACAAATAGAGCTATTTCATGAAGTTAATAATATTGTGGGTAGCCTAATACAAGTTACGACATTCACTTTATTTTTGGATTCTGAGATGTACAGTTTCGGGGTCTATTTATTGATTACACGTGTAAAGGATTTAACAATACACGCTGAAAAATAGTTAAGTTTCCCAGCATGAACACAGAGATAAGTGCGAAGTACCGGTACAATAATTTTGTTGCTGTGTACACGTGAGTTTGCCCAAGGATCATGGTGGTAGGAACTGTGAATTTTTGTAGTTTCCCTTGGATTATTGGTGGAGTTTCCGGGAGTTCTGTGGCATTCTCCGCGAATATAACTGTGTTTAAGGAATAGGTACTTTCCTACATCTGTCGTCGCTGTACATACACGCAGTAATTGAGCGAAACAATAAAACTAAATACAGTAGAGACAATACGCGACACTCAGCCAGATATCGAGGGACAGCTATTAGAGCTCTCTCTAGCGGGTAGACCTGAGAACTACCTGATTCTGTCATAAGAGCACGTGTATTTGTGTGTGAAGTTTTTGGTGTTATTTATGCGTTTTCAGTGAGTTGACATAATTAAATAGTAGCTTGTGTCATTCCTTGAGATCTCCTCTCAACATAGGGGGAAAGGTATGTGCTGTGTTTGGCTGCAGTAACTATGAAATAGAGAAGAATGCGTGGTCTTTCTTTCGCTACCCTCGTGACAAGAAAATGTAAGTAGGTAATATTGTGTTTGCATATATATTCTTCCAGTGACAAAGATATTTTTATAGTACTTCATAATCTTCTGACCTGCTCGACCCATATTTTAACTGGCTTAAAATATAATACGCATATTTTATTGTATAGACCTCGTGCGAATGGCGATATTTTACCTGCTGGCGCTCCTAGCGGCAACTCGCTCAGAACATTCATGTGACGACTGTGTGTAGTGGCTTGTGCGGGAGAATCAAGTGTGACAGTGAAGGAAGCTATTTAAAGCTGAACTGTCTTCGACCATAGAGATTTGTGTGGACTTTCAGAATATTCGTTGGAATAATTCATATTTCAGTAATCACATATTCCAGGTGAAAGAACGATTGGGAGAAGAAATATCCAGCTTCTGTGTGAGAGAAACGAGCATTAATCAAACGCCTTATGCAGTTAAACTTACAGTAATAGTTACCTTTTCTTTTTGCACCATAAGTCATATGTATTTACAGACTACTAATTTCAAATATAACTTCAATATAAAGTACACATTTTCTGTGTCCATTGCCGTTGTAAATTATTTTTTCATTAATTAATGCAAGTCTTGTTTTAACATTTAAGAGATCGATTGCAACAGGAATGTTCAGTCAGCCGAGTGTGAATACAAAGCAGGACTTTCCAAATCCTGTAAGCACATTGCTGCGCTTTGCACTTGTATTAATACAGAAAGAGATACTTCGAAGATTTCTTTTCTGCAACAATGGGAAAAACCTAAAAATGTTGCCGCAGAATATTCTAAAGGTGAACATTTAGGAGAAATGTTCAAGGACAGATTCAGTAAGCGGCTAGTTTGTAGAGTACTGGAAAGTGAGGGATTTGAAACATTCAGCAACACTGAACTATATGAGAAAATTAAATTTATAGACTGTGCTTTTACAAGAATTTTGAAGGCAGAGTGTGAAGGCGAATCCTTAATTATCTCCAATTCCACTGTTGAAGCTATCGTGGATGATGCTGTAGAACAGAGCGAAACAAGACTTTTACTTCAGTGTCTTCAGCAATTAGACCTTCAAAACGTTAATAAACTGTTTAGATGCTATGGAATAAATTACTTATCAAGTGGCAAGATATCAATAGTGCCAAACAATTATTATGAGTGCACGTTGCAAAATGACGTCCTGAATGTTTATTATGACAGCGTAAAAGTCACAAAATCGTAGACGTATGCTATTGCGATTGAGACTAGGGTTCAGTCTCAAAATCCTGCGTGGTTCGATCAAAGAAAATTACACATATCTGCCAGCCAGTGTGTACACAACATCATGACACTGCAGAGTGGAGATTTTAATAAACTGGCAACTCAACTTCT
The DNA here is from genome assembly GCF_040414725.1 of Anabrus simplex. Taxonomy (NCBI): domain Eukaryota; kingdom Metazoa; phylum Arthropoda; class Insecta; order Orthoptera; family Tettigoniidae; genus Anabrus; species Anabrus simplex. The sequence goes on along the minus strand of NC_090278.1, from coordinate 49,499,978 downwards.
TATTTCTAAGGACATAAACAGTCCTGGCAGAGATAATGAGCAGAGGCCACTTCAGGAGTTCTGTTTATCGTCCCAATGTTGCGTGTCACAGCTGGGTTTGTTAATAAACGAAGAGCAACCCTAGTAGCCTGGATGGGATAGTGCTAGGTCAGGACTGATCCTCTCTTTTGGAGATTAAGTTCCCTTACTCGTGTTGGAAAAAGCCCGTGATTGATGAGAACATGTGTAATGTTCCAAATTTGTATATTGACATTGATGGTGATATACAGTTAAGGAAACTCACGTATATTACACCAGGCATCATTGTATATTTTGAACCTCAACTCCCGTGACTTTTTTGTATATTCTCCAAAGAAAAGTGTGAAAGTGGGTGTCTCCAGAAAAGAATTCCTTTCAAATATTATTCTCACGGCACGGAGGTTTTACTTCGAACATTACCTTCCGCTAATTTTCAAGCGTTATGCATAGTGTTACATTGTTACCATACTCATGCATAGATTTTACCACTATTCAGACATTTCAAACATGATATAATTTCTACTTGAGTTAGAAGTAAAAAAAAAAAATTAAAAAAACAGTGAACTAAATTGATGGAATCATGTACAATTTAATAATTATATAATCATGTTTAAGTTTAGGCCTTTACCTAAAATATACTAGTCGTCTGCTTTAATGATCGGAGGACTGAAGTTCACTAAGACACCTATGATACGAACAATTTTGTCTAAATGAGTTAGGTACCAAATGTGTGCTTATTGTTTGGGAACACGAGGAATTTCGTCAAAGGGGAACAATTTCTACAGGAATAGTTACATCCAACCACAGAACAATTTGTTCTACTCTTTGCAGAACTTTCTTCCATCTCGAACTTGATTTTGTATCTCAACAAATGCAGCCTGATAATCGCGTTACTTCACTTCACTGACGAGAACAAGTCACATGAACTATTCGAGCAACTTGCCGCCAGAGCGCAGCAACATCCATGCGCACGAGGTCTATAGTGCAGCAGTTAACCTTCAATACCGATGTGTTGTTGTAGGTGTGAACTGTGGGTTTTGAAATGTCACAGAAGTGATTTGGATAAGGTGTACAAGAAAGAAGGGACGTTACGCTTATATAATAATTATAAGATCTGTTCAGATCATTTCCAGGCCAGCGACTTTAAAAATCCTCGACTATACAGCCAAGGGTATGTTACATTTTTACTCTAATTGTACGTAAATATTCCTCAAAGCATCACTATCGACAACATTCTCATAGTTTTCTTTCTTTTATCCCTCTTCTCAGATTAAAGCCGGGATTTTATATATATTTTATATATATTTTATATTTTATATATTTTCTTTCTGCTTCATGTTAAGAAGAAAATTGTCATTGCATCATGTGTGTAAGGAATGTGCCGATATTTTTATTGACAAGTGTCTTAATGTGATGATACAGTGTTTTTTTAAATGAGAACAAAACAAATCTAACCGTAAAAGTTCAGGCAGGAATGCTAAAGCAAAAAAAGAATGCATAAATGAAAGATCAACCCATTTCACAGCAGTCCATATCACCTCTTGTTTATAAGTCTTATTTCAATCTTTAAATAATAACCTTTTAAATAATTCTTCATTCGTTTATCCAGAATTGCTTTAGCAACTTCGAAGTTAATATCTCAATAACACTTTCTTTCTAGACGTACGGTAGTTTATTTATCCATTTTCGTATATACATTTCCATTGATATTTGAATTTAGCGCGACTTTTCAGGTCAAGTCACTAGGAGCGCCACCGTCGAATGGTCTCCCAATTTAACCAGGCTAAATCCGTTAGTGTCGCGTATTGTCTCTACTGTATTTGATAAAACTTCGGCTCCGGTAAAATACCTTCTAACTTTTGCTTGATCCGTTCAGGTTAGGATTTTCAATTAAAAAGTCAGTACTAGTATATTTCTGTGAAAATATGAGTGTACGATTACGAAGCGTCACCGATTGAAACTGTAATTTGCTGTAGTTGAGCTGAGTAAAAGTTTTTATTCCCTTCCCTGAGGGGGAGGAGCGGGCCGCCCAAAAGGTTAAGCCTTCTCTCTGGGTAGGAGATTTGGCTCATTGGAGTGTTGTGAAGTAGTACAGAAGTGTGATTTAGAAACGGTGAAAGAGCAGGAGGGAGGGGATTCCTTACCTCTTGGCAAAGTGCTTTATTTTTCCTTTTCAGCTTTACATAGATTGTACAATTACATTCTTCACGTTGTTTTGAGGATTTTCTTCTGTTACATTTCATGATGCTCTTTCTGACAAATAGTTAGATTATACAGTTACATTTTACAATTTTATTTTTATGAATTCATTAATTAATTCCAACGAGCCAAAGGCTCATATACAGGAATTGCACAATACAATTTGGAAGTGTCTACAAATTCTATAATACATATACATTAGTTGCAAATAAGTTAATTATATTATAATGATATGTAGGCTAATCTAAAAATTCTAATATTTATTTTACATTTCAATCCTACAAACGCTTCTCAAAAAAATTAGTCATCTTACTTCGATACTGATTCCATAGAACTTTCTTTAATTCGGTTTTGAAAACTGACAGATTTGAAATTGATTTTAAGATGAGTATATGATTGAATGGCTGAGAACTGAAAACTGCAGCTGCCACACTTATATGAGTGGAAAGGAGCTATGTCACCTGCTTGTCATGTTTTATAATTATGAATGTCGGAATTTAGGGTGCAGGACATTGTTTAGTTGAAGTTTGTATATTAATATTGCTGATCTAAAATCAGCGCACATAGATAGGGGCTTAAATTTACTATTAGCATTTAGAACGTGATTGGGTGTGTCAAAAGGAAGGTTATAGATAATCTTAATTGTTCTATTATGTATTACCATAAGTTCATAAAGGACTGTCTTCTTACGAGATCAAATTATCATCATCATCATTATCATTTCCCATTACCCAACTGTAGCCGAGTAGGGGCAAATATGGCTCCTCTCCACTTTCTTCGGTCTTTCCACCACTCCTCCTCCAACACTGTGTCCCAGTCCAGATTTCTTTCTCTAATACGGCATTGGATTGTGCCCTTCCATCTCAGTCGTGGTCGTCTGCGGCCTCTCCTTGCTTGCATTGGCATTTCCATCACTGATTTTTGCATTCTTTCATCACTCATTCGCTTTATGTGCTCAAACCACCTTAGTCGGCTCTTCTCTATTCTACCATTCATTTTTTCCACTTCAAATTCTTCCCGGATTTTCTCATTCCTCATTTTGTCTCTTCTACTTTTCTATATCATACGCTTCAAGAACTTCATATCGGCTGCCTGTATTCAACTCTCATCCTTCTTTGTCATTGTCCAAGTTTCTGCTCCGTAAGTTGTTATGGGTACATAATACATCTTGTACATAGTTTCCTTTGCTTCCATTGGCACATCTTTTTCCACATAACATGTTTCTTACACTATGATAGAAACAGCTTCTAGCTTGAATCCTCTTACTAATTTAAGCATCCAGTCGAGCATTCTCCATTAATTCACTCCCCAGGTATTTCAACATCTCCACTACTTCCAGGGGCTTGTCTGCAAGTCTAATCTTACCTTTCGCTTCCTTTTCCCCTCTAGTAATAAGAAGAATTTTACTCTTTTCTGTACTTATTTTCATTCCACATTCTTAGATCTTTCCATTCACCACATCCAACTGTACTTGAACATTCATGTCCTCTTCTCCCCAATTCACAACGTCATCTGCAAATAAAACCATGTTCATTTCTCTTCCTCCATATGCTGCTTTGGCTGTTCTCACGATGTCATCCATTACTATTGCAAACGGGATTGGCGATAGAACACTTCCCTGTCTCAGCCCACTAGTGATTTTGAACCAACTTGTCCTGCTAACTTGTGTTTGTCTGCAACTACAACATTGTACATTGTACATTGCCATGATTATTTTTATTAATCCCTGTCCAATTCCTTTTTGCACCAGACTGTCCCAAACTTCATTCCTGGTGATACTGTCATATGCCTTTTCAATGTCAATGAATGTCATCACCATATCATTCCCAATACTCCCCTTGCTTTTCCATTGTCTCATAATGAAAATGGGCTCTATTGTTGACCTTCCAATTCTGAAACTAAACTGATTTTCTTGCATCTGATTTTCAACCCTCGACTTTATCCTCAACCTTATCAACCAAATTATGTTTAGATATTGTAAGTGACTCCCGGTCTGGAAAGCCAACAATAACGGCCGAGAGGATTCGTCATTTAAAGTTCTAAGAATTCTATAGGAGCACAATTACTTATTCAATTATATTGAATTGTATTATATTTATCTATATACTTACATTCCCGTGACCGAGGAAAATTACTAGACCGTCAAGCTATTCTCCATTTTACTGTGGGCATTTGAAACCACAGTGCATCACGCTGATCACCGGGAGCTGGCAAGTTGCTTCAATGGGTCTACTCATCTTTAACTCCTGCACGATTATGGATCTTCGTACGCGTTCGATTGTGATGTGACTTTATGTCTGACAGTATTTAAAAACTGGCTCATTTAACCATTCTCCACTATTCGTAAACATTGTGGGACTTTGTCTAGTGCTGCGTGTGCTATGCTACCGCTCAGAGAATTGCGCACTGTTTTCTTTTGAGTGATTTGCATTTTACTTCTTCTAAGTTTTGCAGTGTCTACCCGCATTTCATTTTTATATCGCCTCTTCTACTGATCCTATGCATTGTTTTTCGTCTTAATCGGATGATGATGACCTGGACTAGGGTCGAAACCGGTACCATTTCTAATTATTAAATGGGAATGTAATTCACTACATTTCTTATTCTTTTGTATTGAATAGGTTGAATCTCTTTATCAATTATTTCAATTTTAACTGTGGGATTAGTCATGCTAACCACACGACACCTCGTAATGTGCAGGCCTTCGGGCTGAGCAGCGGTCGCTTGGTAGGCCAAGGTCCTTCAAGGGCTGTAGTGCCATGGGGTTTGGTTTGGTATTGTAAGTGACTGTGAATGAGTAATATACTGTGAGTAGAACTTTTCTACGGACTAAATATGTTAAATCAAAGAGAACGAGTAAGAGATGACTCTCAACGTTATTTTTCACTTCTGTACGCAACGGCTGCGCAAAGATCGCCAGGAATTGCACACTAGCGCCTCTAGTGTAAACAGGGCTGAACTAAAATTACTGGGCGGGTGATTTAAATCATTTAGCGCACGGAGGGTCCCCAGGTTCTCGCCCCCCCTCCACTCTTAAATATTATATTAAATATTTTTCTTCTTTTTTTTCTTTCTCTTATATTTTTTCTTTTCTTTCTTTCCTTCTTTCTGTTACCTTTTTCTGAACTACTGCATTCTGAACAACAATACACCTGGAGGTTGGCCTGTGCTTTATTATTATTATTAATAATGTTTTTGCTCGAGAAAAGAAGCTTACCAGCTTGTGCTGCTTGTTATAATTATTTGATTTATGGAGCTATATTTTATTTTTACTAATTCACAAAGCCATGAAATATGGGAGTGACTGGCCTTGCCTGTGCTGCTTTTGTTTGTTTCTGCTGAGGAAAAAGGAAGCTAACTCACAAAGGGAGGGAGGAAGTGACCAGAAGGTGAGTGGGATTGGCAATCCTTATCTCAGATTAAGACCTATGACAGAAATAGACACTAACATCCCCTCGTACATCAGTCCTCTTTAACACTACTTAAGCCAACTGTAACAGTCAATAGTATAAGATATGCCACTTATGCAGGAGATAAAATATAAATACAATGTAAGAAAGAAAACCATACACAGGAACCACAATGATGAAAGAAAACTCATATGCCAAGGAGGGAGTTTGTAGGATTCAAAGGTAAATTGAAATGAAACATGATCCATATTCTATATTCTACCTACTATCCACAGTGTTACAGGTATAAAATTGTGTAGAAATTTGCACAAAAGTTTTAGTGATCATAGTATATCATAATCTCATGACATTACATTCAGCAGTGTTAATCGTCAATTAATATTCATCAGCCAGAAAACTATTCAATACATCATAAATACAAAATCATTCATTTATGAAAGAAAGACTGGAACCGACAAGTTACAACATAATACTTTTCTCTCTTATTGCAGTCTAACGTTGCGCTGACATTGCAACAGTTTTCAGCAACACCATTTGTATTTTCCCAACGAACTTACTATATGATACATCTTTCAGTCTGTCAAAAGAGGCACCTAGGGCCACACACTGAGAAATATTGAAATTTGTACTTCTTTTGCATCTACTAGAGGATGGCAAACCTCTGGCAGAGTAGTGTTTGAAGAAACCAAGACATGATAGCACATACTCTGTTCCTACATACTGCACGAAAACACAACATATCATTCAATCAGTCATCTGCATTTAGATGATAAACAATGTCAAGCTACAAAATTGTATGCATCCCTTGTATTCATTGATCTACACTATTTACAATAAAAAATGTTCTATTTTATGTGACAGTAGGATATATCTAAATTTTTCTGCTACATGGAAAAGGATGGAATCATGAATATATTTGAGAGTTTGAAAGACAAGAGAGCGCTTACAGATTCTGTCATTGTTCCCTCTTACAACATGCAGGAGGTACAATTAATGCTTCCTTCAGTCCATCTGCAGGAGAGGAGTTCCAATAAATTGACAGAAGTATGTAGCATCAGGATCTACATACAATAATATGGCAGCTGATCCAGCACAAAACATTCCCATGCCAAGTCACAACATAGCTCCACCTATTAAGAGCTATGTCCAAGAAATTGTTTGCTAATTTAGTACAGTATTATGAACGATATGCTGCTACTTCCACAACATTACGGTGTGCAAGGGACTTTGCTGTGACCTAGATGAAATGCCAGTTGAAGACAGTGGAAACTCACTTCAGACAGTGCCATTTGTACCTACTGTATATCGAAGGCAGAAATCTATGTGGGTGGTTGCAGAGTAGGCTGATCTGTGGTCTGACAGCATGCACTCCAACTATGGTTCCACCGTGTTTCTACACCTCTGCATTTGGGACACAGAAACGGGCTGCTCCCCTACCACTGGCTGTCCTGAGAATGGTTTTCCTTTCGCCTGCAGTAAAGCGAATGATGGGACAGTTCCTAGTATATGTCATGGCCACCAAACATCTCGCCCTCACCACAAATCTCCTTGCTTAAGATGATGATGCTTGTTGATTAAAAGGGCCTAACATCTAGGTCATTGTTTTAAGAGAAAGTACAACTAGGCAACCATCCCCTATATATATTAGTAATCGGAGAGAAGAAATGGAAGGGGGCCGGCACTAGGAAAAATGATGGTATCAGCTAAGGAAGACCAGGGCCATGGAGGGAAAATAAGACTCCCTAGGCCTCCATACATAATACAATCGGGGGCAGAAAAGAACAGGTGGTGATCGAGGTAGATCAGATAGGATAGATGAAAGTAGGGAGCCTGGCACAAGTAAGCGGAAGCAATGCCAAAATTCAATTAAGGGCTCTGTGGTCGCCTACCCAAGCTCCCAAGTGCAGAGCCCACATGGGACCCATTTTAGTCGTCTCTTACAGCAGGCAGAGGATGCTGTGGCTGTTATTCTACTGCCCCTACCCACAGGGGGACAACTATGATAAGGCTAGTTGCTTTACGTTGCACCGACACAGATAGGTCTTATGGCGATGATGGGACAGGAAAGGCCTAGGAATGGGAAGGAAGCAGCCGTGGCCTTAATTAAGGTACAGAAAAGAAGGAAAAGGTGTGAAAATGGGAAACCACAGAAAACCATTTTCAGGGCTGCCGACAGTGGGGTTCGAAACCACTATCTCCCGGATGCGAGTGCACAGCTGTGCGCTCCTAACCGCACGGCCAACTCGCCCAGTACTATGATAAGGAATGTTTGTACAACTGTTACCATCACATCAAATGAATGGGTTACCAACATCACAAAATTCACAAATATTAATTTAGTTACTTGGACATTGCATACATATCAGTACATACTTTTGTATAGGAGGATGTGCTAGTGTGTATGTTGGGTATTCAGCCCAAAGGCTGGTAGGATCCTCAACAGCTTCACCATTAGCCATCATAGATGGCCTAGGCATCACTGAAGAGGAGTACTAGGGAATGAGGAGTGAGGTAGTTTCCCGTTGCTTTCCTCACTGAGCCAGAAGTTGCTATTGCACATCAGTCTGCCAAGCCCACTGAAATGCGTGCACCAACCGACCCTATGAGCGACATTTTCACACCATTCATAGCAAGGACTGGCTGCATAAGGAATGGCATTACTAGCGTCACTCATACCTCAGTCACTTTCATATTGTCAAAGCCAAGTATAAGACTGAGACAGATCAATGAAAGTAACAATTTTATTCTAGCCCATACCAGAAGACATAGTGCACAGTAAACACTACAGCTTGCCAGCAACTACAAACTGCAAATAAGAAAGGAGAGAGCATAATATATTTCCTGTGTTCTGATGAGAAATTTTCTCCAAACTACGAGATTTTCAGTGAAACCTCCTTTGGTAGAAATGGATGCTTAACCAAAACTATGACTTCTTTACACAAATCATTCACACAATATCACACGACACTTCCATTTCAGTATTTGATTATTATCATACAATTATACACAAATGATGATCTCATATAAAGGAACACACTATGAGTACAGTAAACCACGTGTTTGAAAGGTTCATTGCTCTTGAAAATAACTCCACATTACAGTTTTTCACTTCCCATTTAGCAGATATGCTTCATGCTGTACTTAATCTCCCTATAATAATATTAATGATAATAATACATGTCCCATGAAGTTTAAATAAAGTGTTTGATTATATAACAACTGTAGGGCAGGAATTTATAAAAGTCATTAATGCAATTAAGACAAATGGGAGTCTGAAGCATGCAGATGAATGGCATATTTTGAATTACTCACTGAACATGAACTGAACATACTTGTTTTCCACCTTTATGAACAATTATAATGACGTTCTGGGCTTCATAATGATCTTATTTTTTTGCCTATGAGGCTCATGTATCATCGATTCATGGCAACGATGGAATGGGCCTCAGAAGGATGCAACTGTGGCCTTAATTAAGGTATGGCCTTAGTATCTGGCTGCCTATTGCAAAGAAGGGAAACCAACTTCAAGATAGCTGACAGCGGGGTTCGAACCCACCACTGCCCAAGCGCAATTTCATAGATACATGACCACACTGCACAGCCTACTTGTTGGGTGTTTTGTAATACAAAATTAAATATATTGATAAACAATCATTAGCATTCATAAACTGAAATTGTTTAATTTGAATGTAAAATTAACATTAATAACATTAGCACCAGTGTTCTCCCCAGAAATGTTTGTCAGGCGGGTGGCAAGAATGAGTAGCCGGGCGGGGAATACTACGTAAAACTTCAATATGAATATAAATTTCAATTCGTTCCCCTCAGGGCGTTAACAATAATATCAGACCGGTAAATATTAACTGCACAATTGAACTATTTGAATGTTATTATCACAAACAAGTTATAACAGAGTACGTTGAACTTCTAGTGTTCTATTGCTCCTTCCAAATCATGTTACAGTGGACTTAGGCCTCCCAATCGGTTGCTGTGGACATGTGGGCAGCATCTTTATACAGCATCCTTGATAGGGGTCCTGGATAGCTGGAGTGACGAAAGTGCCTTGAACACACAGTGCAGTTCCTCAGCTGCTTCGGAGGAAGCTGCCGCAACCGTTCGACTCCCACAACGTCCAACCACTCTCTGCAAATGTTAGGTCTAGCAACAGGGAAATGATGAAATAAGATTCCCTGTTGCCGGCCTTCTTCTCGCTATCTGTGTAAATTCCACAGATCTGACACTTTTCGTGCATGGTCTGAGACATGAAAAGAAATAGAAGAAAATAATTAAGGACACTGTAATAAGTTTATATTTTTACTGCTAATATCAATACTATCAAAACGATAAATAAAACATTACATCAACTGAATTTTAAGGTGTCTGTTTCAAGTAGGCTTATGTAACTATCATATCAACCACCATGCAAAAAGGTAATAAAAAGGTGACAGCCAAAAATAATAGCAACTATCAATCATTAACTTATTAACTTACTTAACCTCCTGCAGCCTAGTATCCTTTTAATATGATTTTATTTAAAAATAGAATGGAATATCCGCAAACATTATTCAAACAAAACGATAAAATAAACAGAAAATTTTGGCCTATGCGATTATGTTTCAATTTTTTTTTTCTATTGGCTTTACGTTGCACCGACACAGATATGTCTTACGGCAACGATGGGACAGGAAAGGGCTAGGACTGGGAAGGAAGCGTCCGTGGCCTTAATTAAGGTACAGCCCCAGCATTTGCCTGGTTTGAAAATGGGAAACCACAGAAAACCATCTTCAGGGCTGCCGATAGTGGGGTTCGAACCTACTATCTCCCGAATACTGGATACTGGCCGCACTTATGTTTCAAATTATCCAAAATTCATTTGCCTTGGTGTGGTATGTTTTCATGTTCTGGCCTCAGGAGATTAGTAAAACAAGAACAGTAAGGATGCTTACCTCAAATATCTTGCACTTTTTCTTCAAACACGCAAATGAAGATAACAGATATACGCATATAAATCAAAGTGAAGCAAAATGTCACAAACGTCAAAAACATGGTCGTCCCACGTGGTCCAAGTTGTCAAACTCAAATCGACCAATAGCAATCGGGAGATGTTTCTACCAATAGGAGCTGCCGTATTCGTCATGTGGGCTTAGGGTGAGTGACGTGATGTACAACAGCGCGCCCACGCGAGTGGAGGGTGAAAGTATTCAGTCTGAGCCGGGCCCTCGGTAGGGTAGGACCTATGCCGCTGTCAAACCCTTGATGTTAATCTTCTCAACAGTTCAAGTACTGGAGCTACCTTTTTTGCAATGTGATCAACATGCTCTACCCAGCTTAAATGTTTACCTATTATTAGACACAAATATTGAAAGTGATCAGTGTCAGTTATTTCTGTCTTATTTATTACACTGCCTGACAGAAAAAAAAAAAAAAGCACCCAGAAGGAGTGGATCATATTATCCCATTTTGGTATACATGCATACCATTCATGTGTGAGTGAATGATTAGATTTTTTTTTTTTTTTGCTAGGGGCTTTACGTCGCACCGACACAGATAGGTCTTATGGCGACGATGGGATAGGAAAAGCTTAGGAGTTGGAAGGAAGCGGCCATGGCCTTAATTAAGGTACAGCCTGGTGTGAAAATGGGAAACCACAGAAAACCATTTTCAGGGCTGCCGATAGTGGGATTCGAACCTACTATCTCCCGGATGCAAGCTCACAGCCACGCGCCTCTACACGCACGGCCAACTTGCCCGGTAATGATTAGATTTACAAGGATCTGTAATGTGCAGAACGCCCACCAGAGTGCATTTGTGATGGTACCGTCGTGTTGTTGATAAGTAGTTACCAGTCAACTGCTGTGAGTCGGACAGTTAAGCAATACGTGCGGAGAGGACTACATACAATACGCAGAGCACCCATATGCCTCGCAGACACGTTAGACAGCCTATCCACCAACAGACAGCATTTGACAAAAGCCGTATTGTGGGACTGCAGGAGGCTGGTTGGTCATATCGTACAATTTCCAGGTATGCGGTCCATTCAGATATCACAGTGGCCCGATGTTGGACTCAGTGGGTACACGAGGGCACTCAATCATGTCGTGCAGGTTCGGGTCGACCAAGAAACACCACCCCGAGGGAGGACCGTCGTATGGTGCGTCTAGCATTGTGGAATCCCACAACTTCAGCACCCGCCATCCGCAAACATGTACTGGAGACTCTACAACATCCTGTGAGTTCCCGCACAGTGTCTCGACAACTCGCATCTGCTGGATTGGGGTCCTACCGCTCCATGCATCGGTTGCCATTGACATGAGAACACCAATACCTGCATTTGGAATGGTGCCTTTCCCAGGAGGTATGGACAGAGGACGAATGGCATTACATCATGTTCGGTGATGAGTCCCGCTTCTCCATAACCTCTGATGACCATCGTGTGTCAAGGGCAGAGAGCAGATACTGCCCATATTGTAGAAAGACACATAGGCGTAATGCATGGTATCACTGTGTGGGGAGCCATAAGATATGCATTCAAATCACCCCTAATAATGCCTCGGCAGACTTTGACAGCACAGCGATATGTCACAGACATTCTGTGACCGCACATCCTACCCCTTATGGCACAGTGTTCCAAAAAGATAATGCACGTCTACACACAGCACGTGTCTATGGACTGCCTAGACCATGATGAGGTCCTCCCGTGGCCAGCAAGATCCCCAGACTTCTCCATCATTGAACACGTGTGGGATGACATTGGAAGGGGACTCTGTCGCAGTAGCAACCTGCAGGATCTGGAGGGACAGCTGCAACAACTGTGGACGAACTTGCCTCAGGAGAGCATCGAAAGGCTGTTGACACCATTCCGAACTGCAGCCAGGGGAGGTTCGACACCCTATTGACTTGGTGCCAACATTTCACCTGTAACCGCCACTGACCTTGTCTCTTTCATCCCATATTGTAATCAGTTCAATAAAGGCACATGTTCTTTCAGCATATATAGTTTCATTCACTTTCAACCACTCCTTCTGGGTGCTTAACTATTTTTGTCAGGCAGTGTATATCTTTGAATGGTTAACTTTTTTTATACTTGGCATAGGTATTATCATATATTTGTTTTCTGGATGTCCATAGTTAATATATTGATAATGAGCCACTTGCTTATTGCGATTATGTCTTCTTGCATATTATTGATTACCAAGTCCACTTTGTCACCAGTATAGAATACATTTGTATCATCAGCGTTAAGCCTAATTTTACCTTTTAATTTTAGATTATTTACATTATTTATGTACTGTACATCAAAAAGTTACATTAATGTCTTACATTTATATTTTTATCAGAGCATTCACTGCAAAAGGAAAATAGCAGCTCATTAAAATATTAAGCGTGAGCAATTTGCCTTTGTGCGACCTCTCGCGTGTTAACATAAAGTTACATTCTTACATGGATTATTCCGTTGCATTGCTCCTTTATATATTCGTGTTTCTTGTAGCGCTCTTTGTTACATTCTGTGATGCTATTGTGGATATAGAGGTGAAACAGTCATTACATGTTGTTATACTTTTCTTTTTAAATATGAAAAATGCTATTTGTTTAGGGCATCGACCTATAGAGATCTTTTGCCCCTACTTGCACCGCATGATATGAACCTCTGTGTAATTGGAATTGCAAAAGTGTAAAGTGTTGAATGTGAGGAAAGGAACGTTAAGGATGACACAAACACCTAGTCCCCAGGCTAGGGATATTAATCATTTACAATTAAAAACCCCTGACCCGGCCGGGATCGAACCCTGGGCTGCCGGGAGACAGGTGGACGCGTTGCCCCCTACACCGCGGGGCCGGACTTTTTATACAGTTAGTCTATTAATTAAATATTACAACTGGTTCTTGGTGATAAAATAATTGCAATCATTCTGGTTGGTTCTAGTGATTGGATTACAATTATGTTATTGGTTGTTACTGTATACAATATTGTGGTACAATTATGATACAGAATTATATGGGATTATCTACATAATGCATAAGGTCACTGGACAAAAAATTATTCACCCCCTGGAGAAATCATTATAAGCATCTAGCGACTGGTGGGCACACAACGCCATAGAACCAACCTAAAGACAATTAGAGCAAATTGTAGATACTTATTGATTTGCCTACGTAGATGTCTTACGAGGGTTTTGTTGAAGTTGTAACAACTAGCCACTCTGCTTACTATTTCTTTATCTGCAGTACCCCTGCTGGAAATCATGCTGCCTATAGCTCATTCCATGTTAAGGAAACAGTATTTCTCTTATGGACCTACACAGAGAGAACACACCCCCTCTGAGACACCCGTAATTCCTCGTGATTAAAGGATATTGTACTGTACTTCATAATTTATTATGAAAGATAGATAAAGAGGATGAGGCATTTTAGCCAGCAAATTATTAAAATAACTAACATAACATTTTCTTTTTCATAAAAACCTTTGTAGGGAGGAAGCATAATGGCGGAATAGAATAGTTACTTGTAACAGCCATTGCTTCGTTGCCTTCCTTCATTTTCCTTCTTCTGTGTCGCTCTGGTGCAAGCCTCGTGTAGTCCCTCGTTGTGTGAACCACCAGCAGCTCACTTCTGTAATGTGATCTGACAAATCACATTTTTGCCTGTATTCCAATGATGCACGTTGTGTAGTGCACCAAAGACCAAATTAAGTAATTCATCCCGGATGTATGCAAGGTCAGGTTCAAGCCAGAAGTGGGTCTGCGATGTTTTTCGTGACATGGATTGGGTGCACCCAACTAAGGTGATTACTAACATGAACCAGCATGTTTAAACATTCTGGATGATCAAGTGTTGTCTTTCAGTCAATATCTGCATTACTATTGACACCCTCATTTTTCGACATGACAACAGTATTTATTTGTTGCGTTTGTGTATCTAGGCTTTAAGTCAGTGCATAATTGACTTGTGTTAAGCGAGAGTTATACGATAAATCTACGTGTGTGATTTCTTTCTTTAACATTAATAATATGATCTTTTGTAGTCAGCTGCAGTATTTATTTGTTGTGTCTGTTTTGTAGCCTTTATTATCTGAAAAAATTTAGTTGCAATTAAATGAATCTCTCAGCCCTTGAGCCCATAAAATCACTTGTCTATTTTCTCCCCCAATTTGCCTTACACTTCAATGCTAAGTTTTTTTATGTACCATAGTTTACCTCTGATTTTGTAATATATTAGTTTTATGTCCGTATTGATAGTTAATATACACAATTATAAAGAATTAGAACCTTCCACCTAATCAATACTTTATTGGTATGTGGTTAAAAAAACATATCTGTATCTTATTAATATACAGGACCGGTTTCGACCACTAAACAGATCATCCTCAGCTGATCATAGAACATGACATTAACATAATGTATAATTAAAGCATCACTGGATCAGATATGTTTTAGTAACCACATACCAATAAAGTATTGATTAAGTGGAACGTTCTCATTCTTTATAATTGTGTTTACCTCTGATTCTGTACAATCCAAAGTAGCACCTGTAAATCCCCTGTCCCCTTTAATTCATAAAAATAATTTGTAGCTTAGTTTTTTCCGCTTTTTGTCTTGAAGTTAAATACTGAATTTCACAAATTTATGTGCCACCGTTTCCCCGTGATGGCGTTAAGCAGAGCTATTCGGTATAGCCACAGGGCAACAGTTTTTGTTGTGCTAACTTTCTTCTGATATTGTTTGAACTTGGCTACCACTCATCCAACCTAGTTTGCACCTCTTCCTCTGTCTCTCCCCAGATGGCTACATCATCAGCAAACACCAACATGTACAGTTCTCCATTTTGTTCTCTTTTCAGGTTTATTGTCCATGACTGTAATGAATAGCAATGGTGGGAGTGCACTCCCTTGTTGGACACTCTGTGTGGTATTATAGTGCTATTAAAACAATGTGCAAGTTGTGACAGCTCCCAGCATGGTAGTAGGGGATGTCAGTTATTATGGCAACCATTACATGCCTCCCGTTTAAGCCAATCCCAGCTAGGTAAGCGCTCTCCATTTTCCTATCCTCTCTGTCTTAAAGCTCCGTGAGGAGGCCGGTGCAAGTAGCATGTTGCCAATTGGTTTACCGTAGTCAATGTGGCCAGGCTATATAATATTAAGTGATATCATTATCTGTATTAGTGCGTTTTTGAAATCAGCTAAATATTTATAGTTGTATTGTGTTTACATTTATAGGTACTAACAATAGACTAAGTGTATTGTTATTAAGACTAGTATTTTAGTGCAGTGTAAATTTTACATAGGCTAGTATAATATTCATAAAATGTAATTTCAGATTTTTCTCAAAAATTGGTACATTAATGCAGGTTTTCCAGTTCTAGCATTACGTCAGCAAAACTGGAAAATGCCTTGAAAAGTTAATATTTGAATTGAAGTACAACAGGTGTTACCAGCACCCTTCAAAATTATAATAATAATATTTATTATTTTTGGTTTCTTAAAATAATAATCATACAATATTCTTCTTCTTTGCTTCCTTCTCATTAAGGTGGATGGGCTTCAGTTTTTGGAATTTTGGACAAAGCATGTGAGATTTTAGAAATTAAGAATCACGAGCTGTGGTTAGAATACCTAAGATTTTGTTTCTGCTTCGGATTTCAATAAAAAGTGGTCCCATAACGAATGATCGCAAGTTTAAAGGCACTCGAAATGACAAGGTGAAAGGTGGACTTTTACCTATCACAACTCACATTTCAATTACAGCTGGCATTGTGCTGATGCCTATAGCAGGGTCTGAACAATTTTCCTTCTTTATGTATACAAAAACTCTTAGGTATTTCCTCCATGTTTACCCAGATTTGAACCCAGAATGTTGAGCAGGCCACTCAAAGTGCCATTCTGCTGTTGAAATGTACCTAAAAATGAAATTAATCGTCCGGAGATAGACTGACAAAAACCTGTGAGGGAGGGGAATTATGAGCATGTCTTATTGGTATGTGAGCTGATAAAATTATTACTGAGCCACCTTGGAATAATAGCAACGATATTTAATATTATTCTAACACTCTCATGATCCCAGTACATGAATATTATTTTCCGCAGTGCCTAGCACAGAGCGAGAGGCTTTCATTGTAGTTGTAACTCCAGCCAGATCATGTGGAAACATAGCGATCCCACTCCTTTGCTCAGCGCCACGTGCTGCGAGCTGTTGGAACACACACGTTGTTTTAATGGGACTATAAACCATTATGAATGGCCATCGCCAATATGCACACAGCTGCTATTTTTTTATTTTATAACTTCCCCAATTATAGGGCTTCCACTAGGATGAAATAGACTTCATTTTTCAATAAAAACCTACCAGGTTATAAAAAAAATACTATGTAATAAATCATATTATAATTATTATTTTTATTGTTTTTGAACCACCTCCCCGAAAGAGTAAAATTTTCCGAAGTTATGTTGTTTGCCGATGATGTAAAGTTATTTAAATCGATCAAAAGTAATTATGACTTCACTGAACTTCAAAAGGACTTGAACGAACTAAATCAGTGGACAGAAATAATAACCTACCTTTCAATACTTTATTAATAAATCGTCGTTGCCGGGACAAAACCTCCTATGTGATAATATTTTTGGAGATATATTGACCCGCAGCACATATATTATGAAGAGCGAGAATGCCTTGGCAATATTCACACAATATTGCACCTTAGATGACAGAATCTTACTGGCCAAAGTTCTAAGCTAAAATATTTCACATAGGAGGTTTTGTCCCGGCAGCGACGAAATGTAAAACACAGAGTTTTACTCGGCAAAAATCTAGCAACAAACATCAGTACGAAATCGATGGTAAAGCACTACGTGTAGTTAGTGAAGTATGTGGTCTAGGTATTACATTTACCTGTGACCTAAATAAAACTCATATCGAAAATTTTGTCAGCAAAGCTCACAAATGTATGGGATTTGTTATCAAGAATTCCTTAAGCTTATCAAGAATTCCTTAAGCTTTTCTTATAGGACCTTGATAATATTGTATAATGCTCTTGTAAGATCAAGACTAGAATTTGCCTAGACTATTTGGAAACCATACACAGTGGAATGTGTCAATCTAATTGAGAAAGTAATAAAAATATTCTCAGATATGTTTATTACAAGATGTCTGTTTATTATCGCTACTACGAATCGTATGCCCTAATACTCAAAGCATTGTTGCTAGGGAACTATCTCACAGAAGAAATTGTCAGGGTATGTATTTCCTTCATAAAGTAATAAATAACAAAATTGACGATAGTAAAATCAGAGAAAGAAAAGTAAATCTCAGTAGATTCTGGAACATATTCTTCATTAGTACAATTTACGAACTTCTTACATATTCTTCATACCGAAAACGAACACAGACTCACACCAGAACTCCCCTTTATACAGAATTATGACTCAGTATACTCTAGTACATCATCTCGATATAGACATCTTTTGCATGGCGGAACACCAGTTTGCTACATCCTGCTACTTGATGCAACTAAATGTAACCAACATTAATGCTGTTTGCTCTTCCTATATCACTTTATTTTGTAATTAAGTTCTATTATTAGTTCAAACTATTAATTTTCTGTATTACTTGCTGATAATATTTAAAAAGTAGTGAACGGTGTAATTCGGGAAACCTGTAATGTTCACAATAATACTTAAATAAATCTATCTGTATATATATATAAAATAAGAGTTTTGTCTGTACATTGCTCAGAATTTGAAAGGAATGGTATTTTTGTATCAGTCATGTCCATAGTAAGAAGGAAATGCACTTTTTACTTTTCTGTAATTTCTGTCTGTTTATGGGTTACTGTAATCATGTCCTAGTTCGTGAACCATGGGCAACGGCTGAGTGGCCTAGTAAGTGGTCCTGACAGTTGGGATACCAGTTGCTATGGAATGGGAGTGGGCATCTCGGACATATTCTGAGTCGTGGCCCTTCTTGTGCTCAGGCGGCTAGGACTACACAATTCACCTGTGGTCCATAACCCGTTAGAGGAGAGATCCTCACTTGGACAATGTGCAAGTAGGGCAGCATCCTGCTTCATGAATTTACCGAACTCAGAACACTTTAAGCAAGCCTCGGACCTATGGGAGTAATGGAGTCCCACTCCCATTTGACAGGCGAGGGACTCCTTGGAAACAACTTGACGAACGAAATGGATTTCGATGGGGACCTATCTGTTGTGTAATACCATTACACGCAGGAACACATTTAAGGAAGTCTTACAATTGGTTTGCACTGAATTTAATGTTTAAGTCTTACAATTGGTTTGCACTGAATTTAATGTTAAAAAACATTTCTTTATACAGCTCACATCACTTTACAAAAACATAGCGGCCATTACTCGCTTCCACTGTTTTTTTTGTCCAGCATGTGGCACTGCCAGCAAATGGCTGACAGTATTGACAGCAAAGCCTGATGCAACATACTCCCACCTTGAGTAGCAGAAGGCTACTCAACAATACCAACAAATACAAATCTGCTGCTTACAAATCAAGTCTGTCAGGAACTCTCACCGCTCGACCACTTCGAGTAACAACTGGATCACCACTGTTGTCATCCTTTGGTACACCTGAAGAATCACTGTTTCTAGAGAGCACAATAGGGTCATCAGCAGACACTTCCAAGGGATAAATCCTTTGTATTGGACGTAATAACTCGCCCTGACCAGTTCTGAGCTTCACTATTCGGATGACACCATCCTTACCTGGTATAACTTCAACTATGTATCCCAATGGCCAGTCTATACGCTTGAGATTGTCACACCCAATCAACACAACGTCCCCCACAGCTACAGTACGGGTGCCCTCTTTTTCACGATGTAACACTAACTGCCCCAAATATTCACTTCTGAATCTTTTCCTCAAATCCCTTTTCAAAGTTTGTCGGTACCTATACCTCCTTTTGAGGCTCTGAGTGTCTATCGTATCGAGATCAGGAACACCAATCTCCCTTATATCTTGCAGGAATAAAGAAGGGGAGAGAGGCACTAGCTCAGAACCTTCTTCCATGATATAAGTCAAAGGTCGAGAATTCATCAAACTCTCACAATCACATAATGTAGTCATCTCCTCATAAGTAAGACATGACCTACCCAATATCTTCTTCAATAAATCTTTGAGTAGGCGTATCAAGCGCTCCCAGCATCCACCCCACCAAGGTGCACTGGGGGGATTGAAACGCCATTCAATACACCTAGCAGTGCTGTACTTAGATATATCCTCCCAGTTCAGAGTTTGAAGCAAATTAGAAGCCCCAGTGAAGTTCGTCCCATTATCACTGTAGATAACAGAACATCTTCCTCTGCGAGCCACAAATCGACGGAGTGCTTGCAAGAATGCTTCTGTCGAGACTGATGATACCAATTCCAGATGGACAGCTCTAAACACTGCGCAAGTAAAGAGGCACACCGACATTTTAATCCCACCTTGTAGATATAAGGGCCCAGTTAAATCCAGTCCAACAATCTCGAACTCGGCAGCATCCTGTACTCGACTGGATGGAAGTGGAGGTGAAATAACTTCAAGATGTCTTTCACTGTGTCTCTTGCATATGACGCACTTGGACAAAACCGACCTGATAGCTTTCCGACCATTTAAAATCGAATAGCGTTCCCTGAGATTATTTAGCAGCATTTGCAATCCTACATGTCCTTGTATCTTGTGTTCCGTCATGATTAACCTCTTCACTACCTCGTGTTGTGATGGAAGTACTGCAGGCTGACGAAAGTCTTCATGGTCATCTCGGTAGGTGATCTTAGTTTTCAGCCTAATTATTCCTTCATGGTCTTGAAACACTCTGAGCGTTCGCAGTCTGTCGTCCCTTAACCCAGAAAAGGAGTCCTCTTGAATAAACCGAACAACTCTTCTTTCTGCAGTGGCATACTCTTCCACAGTTAATTCACTTCTCTGACGCAGATCTGTAGGTAAGCGGCTATTGCGTATAAACCTTAGCAACCACCCCCACATGCGGACAATTCTTGTAAAATTAGAGGGTATAGCTGTTACGAATACATTCTTCAAGCATAAGGCTATTCACCGCTACACATGGGAGGCTAGGGAAAGCAGATCCATAATAGACTATATCTTAACCGACTTCGAATTCAGGAAATGTTAGGATTGTACGAGTTTTCCGGGGATTTTTCGATGATACAGACCACTATCTGATCTGTAGTGAACTAAGTATCTCTAGGCCTAGGGTAAAGAAAGTGAAATCTGTCTGCAAACGAATAAGGGTAGAAAATCTCCAGGACGAGGAAATTAGACAGAAGTACATGGATATGATTAGTGAGAAGTTTCGAACAGTAGACAGTTAGCAGGTTCAGGATATAGAAAGTGAATGGGTGCCATACAGGGATGCTGTAGTAGAAACAGCAAGGGAATGGTTAGGAACAACTGTGTGTAAAGATGGGAAAAGACGAACATCATGGTGGAATGATGAAGTGAGAGCAGCCTGTAAACATAAAAAGAAGGCTTATCAGAAATGGCTCCAAACAAAGGCCGAGGCAGACAAGGATTTGTACGCAGATGAAAGAAACAGAGCGAAACAAATATTTGTTGAATCCAAAAAGAAGTCATGGGAAGATTTTGGTAACAACCTGGAAAGGCTAGGTCAAGCAGCAGGGAAACCTTTCTGGACAGTAATAAAGAATCTTAGGAAGGGAGGAAAATAAGAAATGAACAGTGTTTTGAGTAATTCAGGTGAACTCATAATAGATCCCAGGGAATCACTGGAGAGGTGGAGGGTATATTTTGAACATCTTCTCAATGTACAAGGAAAGCATCATGGGGGTGTTGCAAACAGCCAAGCTCATGGGGAGGAGGAAAATGATGTTGGTGAAATTATGCTTGAGGAAGTGGAGAGGATAGTAAATAAACTCCATTGTCATAAGGCAGCAGGAATAGATGAAATTAGACCTGAAATGGTGAAGTATAGTGGGAAGGCAGGGATGAAATGGCTTCACAGAGTAGTAAAATTAGCGTGGAGTGTTGGTAAGGTACCTTCAGATTGGACAAAAGCAATAGTTGCACCTATCTATAAGCAAGGGAACAGGAAGGATTGCAACAACTATCGAGGTATGTCATTGATTAGTATACCAGGCAAAGTATTCACTGGCATTTTGGAAGGGAGGGTGCGATCAGTCGTTGAGAGGAAGTTGGATGAAAACCAGTGTGGTTTCAGACCACAGAGAGGCTGTCAGGATCAGATTTTCAGTATGCACCAGGTAATTGAAAAATGCTACGAGAGGAATAGGCAGTTGTGTTTATGTTTCGTAGATCTAGAGAAAGCATATGACAGGGTACCGAGGGAAAAGATGTTCGCCATACTGGGGGACTATGGAATTAAAGGTAGATTATTAAAATCAATCAAAGGCATTTATGTTGACAATTGGGCTTCAGTGAGAATTGATGGTAGAATGAGTTCTTGGTTCAGGGTACTTACAGGAGTTAGACAAGGCTGTAATCTTTCACCTTTGCTGTTCGTAGTTTACATGGATCATCTGCTGAAAGGTATAAAATGGCAGGGAGGGAATCACTTAGGTGGAAATGTAGTAAGCAGTTTGGCCTATGCTGACGACTTGGTTTTAATGGCAGACTGTGCCGAAAGCCTGCAGTCTAATATCTTGGAACTTGAAAATAGGTGCAATGAGTATGGTATGAAAATTAGCCTCTCGAAGACTAAATTGATGTCAGTAGGTAAGAAATTCAACAGAATTGAATGTCAGATTGGTGATACAAAGCTAGAACAGGTCGATAATTTCAAGTATTTAGGTTGTGTGTTCTACCAGGATGGTAATATACTAAGTGAGATTGAATCAAGGTGTAGTAAAGCTAATGCAGTGAGCTCGCAGTTGCGATCAGCAGTATTCTGTAAGAAGGAAGTGAGCTCCCATACGAAACTATCTTTACATCGGTCTGTTTTCAGACCAACTTTGCTTTACGGGAGCGAAAGCTGGGTGGACTCAGGATATCTTATTCATAAGTTAGAAGTAACAGACATGAAAGTAGCAAGATGATTGTTGGTACAAACAGGTGGGAACAATGGCAGGAGGGTACTCGGAATGAGGAGATAAAAGCTAATTTAGGAATGAACTCGATGGATGAAGCTGTATGCATAAACCGGCTTCAGTGGTGGGGTCATGTGAGGCGAATGGAGGAGGATAGGTTACCTAGGAGAATAATGGACTCTGTTATGGAGGGTAAGAGAAGTAGAGGGAGACCAAGATGACGATGGTTAGACTCGGTTTCTAACAATTTAAAGACAAGAGGTATAGAACTAAATGAGGCCACAACACTAGTTGCAAATCGAGGATTGTGGCGACGTTTAGTAAATTCTCAGAGGCTTGCAGACTGAACGCTGAAAGGCATAACAGTCTATAATGATAATGTATGTATGTGTGTATGTATGTACACGCATCACGAGAAAACGGCTGAAGAGAATTTAATGAAAATCGGTATGTGAAGCCGGGGGATGTGCCGCTACAATCTAGGCTATAAATCATCTTACTCACGCTGAGTGAAATGGTAGTTTAGGGGAAGGCCTAAAATTTAATTCTCAAATATTTATATTATTAGTGGTCCTATCAATAAATACTACATAACTAGTTATATAGAATTAAATTTCCGATCATTTATGTCAAACATTGTTACCGTACCAGCTTTGATAACACAGATATTCATGGATTTGTGTTTTTGTTGGCAAGTCCATATCAACTCCGAGCCACGAGAAAATGGGTTAACAGAATTTAATGAAAGTCGGTATATAGAGTTGGGGAATAAGAGAATACAGGCTAAGTTATAAACAATTTTATTTGTACTGTATGAAATTGTAGTTTATGGGAAGGCACCTAAAAACTAATTTTTAAATACCTATGTTATTGGTCCTATCAAAAAGTACTGCATAACAGGTTATAGAGAATACAATTTCCGACCATTTATGTTTTATTCAATTTCACCGTACCGACTATGATAAGAGTGGTATTTGAAAGTTGGAAGAAAACTAAATGTGAAGGCCTACAATATTGAAAGTGTGGCTGTGAGCTTGCATCCGGGAGATAGTAGGTTCGAATCCCACTATCGGCAGCTCTGAAGATGGTTTTCCGTGGTTTCCCATTTTCACACCACACCTTAATTAAGGCCACGGCTGATTCCTTCCAACTCCTAGGCCTTTCCTATCCCATCGTCGCCATAAGACCTGTCTGTGTCGGTGCGACGTAAAGCTCCTAGCAAAAAAAAAAAAAAAATAAAAAAAATAAAAAAATATTGAAAGTGCATAACATTGATCAACAATAACATTATATTGACCATTGTTTGTGGTGATGTTCTTCGTCTCTTATGCTGCTGCTCAACTCGGATACATGGGATTACTGCTGCGTACCAAGTATAACAGCCTGACGGAATATTGGCGGGAAACAGCTGGGGAGTTAGATAACTTTCTTCTTTAGCATGTCATTCCTCTGGTTCATACATTTTCTGATACCGGTCTGCTGGTATGTAACTCACTGCTTCATCATAGTATTCCAGTTATTCGATCCCTACTCTGACGTGCTGGTTTGAATGAGCTGTGTGCCCTGTTAAGGCAAAGGTTCACTTAGTAGTAGTAGTAGTAGTAGTAGTAGTAGTACCTGGTCTAAAATTACAATTTAGGCATATTCCAAATTATAGCACCACAATTCACTAAGTAACTCAAAATTCAACCCTGAAAAGAGCTGTTTCTTAAAAAGGGCTATTCCTCTTCACTTTTATTAAATTCTACATTCATCTTATTCAAAATTAGCAGTGAAGAGGGGGTTTCTCCTCTGGCTTGGAGGAAGAATTTGCCTCCAAGTCAGATATATTTTTCTGCCGCCAGTGTAGTGAATTTAGATTTTCAGACTCATTGGGTACTCCTAGGAAACAGATTAGTAAAAGGGCATAGATTTTGCCCTGGGAATCTTCACTATTCCCCGCCTCCCCCCAAGGAAAAAACTAAGTGTGTTCACATTCCAGCTCTGGAACTTTGGACTGTAAGATCGGCAGCGTAGTATTGTTCGTTAAAAGTGAGAAAATGTGTGGTTTAACATTTGATCGAGTATTTCATGTGAAATCATTGCTTTTACTCATGCCATTCCTACTGACGTCGTTCTAATGACCTATGTTCATTTCAGTTGGAGAAACCAGTAAGACAGTCTTTCTGAGGATGTAAAAAGGCAGATGGAGACGGAGTGTCTGCCGTTATAGAGAAAACCCCAACTGATTGTTAATGATGGTAGGCAAGCGGGCCTACCATTACAATGAAAATTCCCTAACGCAGTCTTCATATGAGAAAAGACGTTTGGTGACTTATCCGTCACGTTTCGAGGGGAACAGAAAGATCTATGCAATTTAATACAGTCTTGCTCACAACATGTACTCTACCTAACCTACAATTCTGTATACAATCTAGAATTCCGTAGCGAAGCATGGGTACATCAGCTAGTAAATAAATAAATATGAAATGAATATTGAAATTTCACGATCGCATTGTAATCGAAACCAACTTTCAACCTATTAGGTCATGTTACGTACATTTAGTACGTGTTGAAGAGATGTTAAGTACAGAACAAAAATGGCCAACCAGACACCAGTGGGATCCGAACCCACAACCTCCCGATTTTGCGTCTGTTGCTCTACCAATTGAGCTATGGTGGCCTAGGCCATCTTTGTTCTGTTGGAAAGGATTTGAGCTACAGGTCTGGTACTACTACCATCACACTGTAGAGTGCGTTTAAGTTGCCCGTTGAGGGCCAAGTCAATGAATATTGAAATTTCACGACCTCATTGTAATCGAAACCAACTTTCAACCTATTAGGTCGTGTTACGTACATTTAGTACGTGTTGAAGAGATGTTAAGTACAGAACAAAAATGGCCAACCAGACACCAATTGGTAGAGCAACCGACACGAAATCGGGAGGTTGTGGGTTCGAATCCCACTGGTGTCTGGTTGGCCATTTTTGTTCTGTACTTAACACCTCTTCAACACGTACTAAATGTTCGTAACACGACCTAATAGGTTGAAAGTTGGTTTCGAAATATGAAATGTCTTTCACATACAGTACAAAAAGGAATTGGTAAGCAAAACAATGCTATTGACTGTATAAATTGATACGCTTCTTCGAGACTAACCTATAAGCTCACAAGACAACCATTTTATATAGAAGAACTGCAATTAAAATTAACATTGCCTTCTATGACATAATACCAAGTTTTACATCAAGAACTGCAGGATTTTAAAAAAAAAGTAAATATATGGATAGGTTTTTTTGTTTTTACCAAACAGGCGACATGATGACGTCAGAATGGATGAATTCTGACTACAAACTGTGGTATACCATAACATGTTTATTAAATGTTCATAAAACCATTGAAAAGGGCAGGCAAATAATATGACTACGACGGCCACGTCACTGCTGTGTACGTCAGTGGAGTTTGCCGGGCTTGCCTATCCTTCACCTCGCGCAAAGTTAAAATCCCATACTTCGAACTTGCTTTCTCGTAGCGGTGTTTCCGGTACAATGTGTTGAGGCATATTTGAAGATAGAAAGAAAACAGGTGGGAACAGGTGAGGGACTGTCCTGCTGGGGTTTCGTGACACATCGTGGGATCTGAGTGGTAGTTGCGAGTGAAAGGAAAGACATGTTAGATAGTTGTTTCAATAAAATTTATTCTCGGTATAATAACAGCATGTCAACAATAGATCAACTGCGAACCAAAGCGTATGGGTAAGAACTACAACCCTGTAAAATAAATGAAAATCCACAGCCTGTTTCCAGTCATTCGACTGGGTCAGAAATGGAATGAATGAAACCCTCATCTAGCGGCGAGGATAGGGGATACCGTGGGTGTTATTCTACAGCCCCACTCAGCTACCTTAAGAACATGAGATAAAACAACATGTACAAATCAATGGACATTTCTTAGTTTAGAATGTTATTAAAAAGTGTGATGAACAACATTAATAAGGAGTTAAAATCAAGAAAATTTGAATTGTGTCCATAGGTCCCATATAGCACCTGTTACAGTTCTATGTTCTTAATTGAGATGCCCTTAACCCTCGAAGTGGCGGTCATTTATCCTTTAGTGGCAGCGATATTTTACCGGTATTGCAGACTCTTAATATAAAGTGTAAAAAATCGTTGACATGTTATACATACATAAACAGCGCACCGTTTTATCCTCAAAAGTGCAAGGAATAAGATGATGATGATGATGGTACTAAAGCTGTTATTTATCATCCAAAAAGTGTAAGAACAAAAATATTTTGAATTTGTTTATATTATTTCTTTTTGCAAAAGTTTTACTATATATAATATGTTTATATTTAGGTAAATTTTAAAAAATGACATATACAGAAGGAGCACCAGTTCATAGTAAATAGTTGTGTACCAGTATATAGTTTATAATACTGTTCTTAATTCCACGGTTGACAGGCATCCAGAAGTGCATTAGTTTATAACACCCCTGGTGAATACCACCATTACATCCTGAACACCAGCATGTAGAATTCTTCTTTTCTAGCAAGCACACAACACATAGGCGATTGTTATTCTGTGGCAAATTTTCGAGAGCATGAGAGGAGCCTCCTGCATGACCTGTTGGCCTCACAACTGGAATTGGGAACTATTCATTTAGCAATCCTGTACCTATACTAACCATGAAGTCTCGTCTTGCTAAATTCTTATCAGTGTTCTTTATGTACAGGATGTATGCGTCAAATAATGTCACTGTGGCTCAAACAGTTAAGGTGCTGGCCTTCTGACCCCAACTTGGCAGGTTCAATCCTGGCTCAGTCTGGTGTTATTTGAAGGTGCTCAAATACGTCAGCCTTGTGTTGGTAAATTTACTGGCACGTAAAAGAACTCCCGTGGGACTAAATTCCGGCACCTCGGCGTCTCCGAAAATCGTAAAAGCTTAGATAGTTGGACGTAAAGCAAATAACATTATTGTTATAAATAATGTGATATCTAGAAGATTTGAAAAAATTTTGCTTCCAGTACCTTCTGGTGGGTCTGGAACAAGTGGCATGGAAAATGCACTTATCTTTATTATCTACACCTCCCATGAAAATATTGTACTTATGAATCAGTAGTGGTTTCAACCCTTCGTTTCCCTTTCGACTCCTTACAACATTGTCCTCAGCGTGACATCCATATGTGAGACAATAAACTGGTTTCCATGTTTTCGTCTCTTTACACGCAATCAGTAGAACGTCACCTTGTCTAAAGTAAATGGTTTGCCTAGGTTCAAGTTTTGTACCTAGAGACAGTACCTTTGACAATTTATTCACTGTTCCTGTGAGGAAATGATTCAGTATTGCCGACATGAGTGCATATCAACACTTCAGATTGATATCAGAAGGAAAACTGGTGACTAAATATAGCTGGCTGAGCTGAGACATACGTGTGGCCAGCCGCTGAGTATGTCGCAGCTAGCACAAGAGAGCGGAATTATGACGCTACTTTGGCAACGATTTACACCAGATTAGTGCAAGATTCTATTATACAAATTATTTCATGACAGAACATTTCTCCTTTAATTGATTCGTAATTAGCACATTTCGATAAATAATAATTTGATTATCGAAATGCCTGATATCAGGAGTTTGCCACTTGGAGGGTTAAAAGTCCTCGTGTGTTGCTAGATGAATACTTCATATTTTGTGTGATACTTATTCTGGTAGGTGTGGGCTTATCAAATATAGTGCTGAGGTGTGTTTCTTTTACTAACATCAATCTCCAAGGCGAATTTGAAGATAAGTCAACACCAGCTTAACTCATTTAACTTCAAGACAGCCCTGCCAGCACAAAAAGTAACTCACCTCAGCACCATATTTGATAAGCCCACACCTCACAAGACAGCGGAATTATGACGCTACAAACCTCACACAAGATATGAAGTGTTCAACCAGCAACACACCAGGACATTTAAGTGCATCTCAATTATGAAGAAGACAGAACTACAAAAGGTGTAACGGGCACTATAAGGGACCTATGAACACAATTAAAATTTTATTGATTATAATTTGTCGTTAAAATTGATTTCAACTTGTTATTGATGATCATCATGCTTTTTAATCACATTCTTAATCTAAGTAATGTCCAATGATTTGTACACGTTTTATCTCATGTTCTTAAGGCAGCTGAGGATCTATACAGATCGAAATTGGTACTGCAAATTAGTGTATTTTCAAATATAAATACACTGTACTTTTAATAAGCAGTATTGATTAGGTGGGATTATCCCCATTTTACAATCGCTTCATTATACTTTGTAAACACTTCATCACTTTCCAGTATATCCAAGGGGATATCTCTAAAAATGCAGAACTCTTCCATTCCAATCTCTTAAGTTAACTGAATACATTTGACTGTACCTTTCAGGCAAGCAAAATGAATGCTTTTCTTGAAACTGAACACTTTTAGCTTTGCTGCAAAATTGTCATACTACTGGAGGAGATAACTTAAAAGCTTGATCATACAATTGCTTGAACTTACCTCTAATTTTCTTCTTTCGAATTACTTATTCTTTAAATTTTGAAACTGAAAAATAAAGGAAAATGTATAACATGGGACACATTATTTTGCCTGAAACACAGGACAAGTGGCAACCCTAAATAGTCATCTCAACAGAAACTGAAAGTATTCAAGTATAAAACCAATAACATTATTAATATTCAAGTTTTTTGTTTAGCCTGCTTCAACCATGTGGCACTCCAACTGATGAGCCCACTGTCATAATGAGGCAAAATGCAGGTTATCTCACAACTGGAAGAAAAAAAAAGAAAAGAAAAAACCTTCAATGCTTGAATCCTTTCAATAATTTTGGTTTGCTCTCACAGTTGCGTAGCCAGGATGGGCCAATAAGGTGGGGGTTATAGTTTTATAGTTACAAAATGATCATAGAACACGAAGATGCTTGTGCATCTGGTGCGTACAGTTAAGACTTGTCATTATAAGGACACTGATACAAGTGAATTATGTTGATATTCAGATTGCAGTACACTACAAAATCTTACATTAAAATACAGAACAAGAACAGTATGATCAAGGTCAACAGTTTTACAGTGAATGGTATATTCACTTTACAATCTAAAATCCAACTCTTAAGGGTCCCTAGAAAATAGATTCACTAGACCTGTTGGTCCTACAATTATGTCTCTGAATTTTTATTTAGTTTATTGTCAGTTTCTCTTTATTTTCCTTTTGTAAAAATTCTATGGAAGGGAGGTGTACTAACCCCCACCCTACACCCCCCTCCTCACCTGGCTACACACCTGAGATTTCACTACAAGACAAGTCCAGTCATGTTATTTTTCCACCAAGATTCATACCCTACCATCACTGTCTGAACATGTATAAAGATGTTTGAAATAAAGATCTGAATAATCACGTAGTGTACACTTACCTTGAGACAATTTCCTATAAAGAATTAAATTCAAAACACGTAGAGGTATACAGTTCATGAGGTTATATTTTTAATGAAAAATAAAGAAAATGAGATCAATTAACTTGCAGTCAAACACTGTACGGTAAGTACTGAAAGTCATGAGGCATTAAATAATGATTATGCAATATGGCAGTCAAATATAAAAATTACTTAAGAAGCACTGAACATTGATAAGTTTCACAATAAAAAATATTTCAGCAAGAATGTCATGAACTTGTTACTACTATTATGATACACTGTTAATATGGAATATCGCAATGAACAGTGAATATAAAAGTTATTTAAAAAAAGCACTGACTCTTCATGAAGCTCACATTATACACTGTTTCATGACTCAAATCATTTGTTAATACTTAGACGTGGTTTACATCCTGGAATGACAAAGAGTTCCACAAGATAAACTGGCCTTAAAACTCCGGAAGGTTCCGCCAGCGACATAATATGCCAACAGAGCAGTGATAGCCAATATGATATAAGCTGGCACGAGTGTTTCAGCATACATTACATTATTATTAAGGAGGGTAAGACAAGATACAATCATGTGACTTCCAACGACCCATATCAACTGAAGATAATTAGTATTATCAAGTGCAGAGAATGCTATCACTCCCCAAAACGTATTCAGCAAAATAAAAACCAAAGTTGTTGCAGCAGAGGTGAAAAAGAAAAGATCTGAATCACCTTTAAGTCCCATTGTCCCTGGTCCAACTGCAGCAGCCAATACATTGACTAATGCAAAAGCACCACTCATAATGCCGAATCCCAAGCCGGACACATAAGCCAAAATATGTTTATTGGACGAAATCTCAGTCTCCACATCAGTTACTTTCTTCAAACCACCTTCTGCTTTGCGAAGAAGTTTATACATGAAATAGCGAAACAGTTCTTGGAAAAGAACCGAGAAAACGAGACCAAATGCTAGAGTGTTCTTTAAAGGCACTACCGCAAACCACAGCAGCGATGATATTAAAAGAGATAACAACCAAAAGAAAGCACTCGCAATCAAGATAATGATTCTTATAGGGTCTTTCGCGATGGTAAAACTAAACATTGCTAGTGGAGGCCCGAAGGCCAGAAATGTACAGCCAAAAAATTCCTTGTACGTCATGATGAGAGCGACACACTATCCAATGTACTACTTTTAAAAAAACTGGCCACTCCCGCGAGATGAATACAACGGAACTCGTCTACTTCACAACATCAAACATGTCAAATAGTCAGCTGTTCTTGTTTATCTCATCTTTCATAGATATGTCGCGTGCAGTGAGTTTTACGAACAGATACGTCACCATCATACGAGGAATAAAGTATATGGTTTCACATTTGTCCGCTAGAGCTAAGTGTAACAAAAGCCACTAGAGGTCACTGCTTGTATGTTTACATGTTTAATGACTATATAAAGACAGTGTAGCCAAGTCCAGTTCAGGAGCCATGTTTTAACCAAGTACTCAATCAGCTGGAAGATGAAAGATTCAATAAAGAATATAATACCGGTAGTTCATTGTTTTAAGATAGCATTTATTTTGCTTATACCGTGTAATATATATACTGTATATTAATAATAAGTAAAATGCGCACAAATGTGCAAAGAGTTTAATAGTTAATTGTCTTTACTGTATTCGTTGATTGATCTTGTTCCTTTTTTTTTTGCACTTATTATCTGCGCACTTTTTATCGATAGATTTGTGTACGGGTTTGAGGAGTAAGGAGGGAGTAATTCCGGTTCCAGTAGTACTGCCAACTGAATGGAAATGAAATCTGAATTGAATCGATAATATCAAATAAAATCAAAATCTCTCTATTTGCAAATGAGGTGTCTACCTCGCTGGCAAATGGTACACTAAAATACATTATTGTCAAGCACTAAATATTAAATTAACAAGAGAAGAAAATTTTCCTATAATACAATATTATACAATTTACGCTAACAATGTTTTCTATTAAACACACAGCTCATCCTTAATAAATTTATATTGTTTACAAAACTCTACTTATAATCTCTCCTGTACTACTTACAAATATAGACAACTGATATACAGTATGTAGAATTACTTCAAATGATAGTATACAACTGGTATAAGATTAATATTTACATTGCATTTATTTATTTACTTTTTCTTTTTCTTTTTTTTACCGATTCTGGATCCTAAGTAGCATAACGACCTGCTGCGTCTTAACCAAAGCCCCTTTTGCCACCACTTTTCAGAGTTCCTGAAGGGCCTTCACAGCTACCGTAGCGGTCCCAGGGCCCTCAAAGTCCCCACTGTACTTCACCCCTACAGGCAGTCCTCTACTTTGGCTGTCCAAACTCCTTAGACCAGGGGATGGAATTAATTTATTCACACACATTTTTTTAATTTACAATAACCTGCACTGGTCGAATGCCCTCTAACACTTCATTTATTTTCTCTGTTGCTGTTTATTCTCTTTTTGAATATCTGTAAAGATTTTGGAAAAGGATCAAACACTACCCCTGGTAAACTGTTCCACTCCTTCACACCCTTCCCAATGAATGAAAATTTACCCCAATCGCTTCTGCTAAAATTCCTTCTAATTTTATATTTGTGGTCAGTCCTGCCGATATAATTATTTTCCAACTGAAGCCTCTCACGGATATCTCCCCATGCTTCTTCTCCTGTATAGGCTCTATATAATCCTATAAGTCTAGTTTTCTCCCTTCTCTTACTTAAAGTTTCCCACCCAAGTTCCTCTAACATTTCTGATACACTACTGTTTCTCCTGAAATTCCCTGTTACAAATATTGCTGCTTTCCTCTGCACACTATCTATTTCTTTTATTAGGTACTAGCGAATGTACCCGTGCTTCGCTACGGTATTCTACATTGTATTCGAATATCGAAGTAAATAGTGTGCATGCAGTAAATAAGATTGTTTTAAAATTGCAAGTCTCTTAGCGTTATCCGAGGAAGAGCATGGGGAGGTCCCCGTACGTTGTTTCCAATGTAAAGTGTTTGGTATGGATTTGTGATATAACGGCAGGCTCACTTGCCTACTGCCATTCACAATCGAGTTGGGAAGTTTACATTATAATTGCAAGCCCCATTGCCTACTATGCGGACAGAATCGATTTGGGGAGTTTTCGTTAAAATGGCAGCCCCCTTTCCTACTTCCAGAGAGATTACAGTTGAGGAGTTTCTATTATAATGGCAGGCAATTACCCTACTATCACTCGAAATTGAGTTGTGCAGTTATCATTATAATGCCAGGCCCATTTTCCTACTGCCAGCCAGCTTACTGCCAGTCACACCAAGTTGGTGAGTTTCCATCAAAATAGCAGGCCACTATGCCAAATGCCAGTCACATTTTAGATGAGGACATTTCTTTATAATGGCGGGCACCCTTGCCTACTGCCAAACACAATCGGGTAGGGGAGTTTTAAACAAAACTGCATGCTCACTTGCCTTCTGCAAGTCAAATCGAGAAGTGAACTATTCATTACAATTGTAGACCTTCCTTACTAATGAGAGTTACACAGGAGTTGGAGAAGGAACCCTTTCATACTGCCAGTCAAAGTCAGTGTGGGGAGTACTGATTACAATAGCAGACCCACCCTTTCTCGATCGCTACAAATCGACATCAGTGAATATATATAGATCGACATACGAAAGTATATGCGTGTTTACAATATTGAAGACCTTCATTTACAGATTAACTGCTACTAAACGTACGTCATATCGACAAAGGATTATACCATAAGACACGCCGGATTTAGTGGCCTAAATGGCTGGTCCTATGATATGTCATCTATTCTTGGGTCAGATTGAGTTAGAAACGTGGAACAGGGTAACGTTCTTGTAAGATTATCTCACATTACATTACTTTTCGGATAATTATGTGACAGCTACATACATAGCATTTGGCTCATATATGGCTACTGGGTGGGCCAATTTTCGTGAAGAGTTTGATGATTCTGTATTTCATATAAGTAATCGAAGGTATGAATTATGCATGTGAAAATTCCAAATTGATTTAACATCCATTAATAGAGAAAAATCAAACGTAAAACGTTTCGACGTGATGGTGGAAAAACCATTCTGGTTTTCCTATAAACCCCCCGTGTATTCAAAGATTTTACAATGATATGCATATCGAAACCTTCCCCGGGAGGAGTATACTCTAAATATGAAGTTTGGTTGAGATCTATCCAGCCGTTTCGACGTGATGGTGGAAAAACCATTCTGGGTTTCCTATAAACCCCCCGTGTATTCAAAGATTTTAAAATGATATGCATATCGAAACCTTCCCCGGGAGGAGTATACTCTAAATATGAAGTTTGGTTGAGATCTATCCAGCCGTTTCGACGTGATGGTGGAAAAACCATTCTGGTTTTCCTATAAACCCCCCGTGTATTCAAAGATTTTAAAATGATACGCATATCGAAACCTTCCCCGGGAGGAGTATACTCTAAATATGGAGTTTGGTTGAGATCTATCCAGCCGTTTCGACGTGATGGTGGAAAAAACATTCTGGTTTTCCTATAAACCCCCCGTGTATTCAAAGATTTTAAAATGATATGCATATCGAAACCTTCCCCGGGATGAGTATACTCCAAATATGAAATTTGGTTGAGATCTATCCAGCCGTTTCGACGTGATGGTGGAAAAACCATTCTGGTTTTCCTATAAAACCCCGTGTATTCAAAGATTTTAAAATGATATGCATATCGAAACCTTCCCCGGGATGAGTATACTCTAAATATGAAATTTGGTTGAGATCTATCCAGCCGTTTCGATGTGATGGTGGAAAAACCATTCTGGTTTTCCTATAAAACCCCGTGTATTCAAAGATTTTAAAATGATATGCATATCGAAACCTTCCCCGGGATGAGTATACTCTAAATATGAAATTTGGTTGAGATCTATCCAGCCGTTTCGACGTGATGGTGGAAAAACCATTCTGGTTTTCCTATAAACCCCCCGTGTACTCAAAGATTTTAAAATTATATGCATATCGAAACCTTCCCCGGGATGAGTTTACTCTAAATATGAAATTTGGTTGAGTTCTATCCAGCCGTTTCGACGTGATGGTGGAAAAACCATTGTGGCTTTCCTGTAAACCCCCCGTGTATTCAAAGATTTTAAAATGATATGCATATCGAAACCTTCCCCGGGATGAGTATACTCTAAATATGAAATTTGGTTGAGATCTATCCAGCCGTTTCGACGTGATGGTGGAAAAACCATTCTGGTTTTCCTATAAACCCCCCGTGTATTCAAAGATTTTAAAATGATATGCATATCGAAACCTTCCCCGGGAGGAGTATACTCTAAATATGAAGTTTGGTTGAGATCTATCCAGCCGTTTCGGCGTGATGGTAGAAGAACCATTCTGGTTTTCCTATAAACCCCCCGTGTATTCAAAGATTTTAAAATGATATGCATATCGAAACCTTCCCCGGGAGGAGTATACTCTAAATATGAAGTTTGGTTGAGATCTATCCAGCCGTTTCGACGTGATGGTGGAACAAACAGACAAACAAACAAACAGACACGAACAATTTTATTTGTATAGCTTCTTGGTGAGGATCCCAAACACTGTTTGTATATTCCAATAATGGACGAACCATACTCAAGTAACTTTTTTCTTTTAATTCTTTGTTGCATCCTTTTAGTAGCCTCATTGTGACATGTAACGATCTGTATGCTTTCCCAACAATGTCATCAATATGACCCTTCCAGTGCAAATTACTTTCAAATCTCACACCTAAGTATTTGCACTTGCCAACTTTTGGGATAACTACCGGTACCTCATCCGAAGTATATTCAAATTCAGTTTTAAAGCTCCTGTTTGTAAAAGTTGTAACAGTTGATTTGCCTCCATTAACCTTCATATTATTTTCTTCAACCCATTGTTGGATACTTTCAAGGTCCCTTTGTAATTCTGAACAATCCTCAATGTTGTTTATTTCCCTATAAACAATTATGTCATCTGCATACAATCTTATTTTTGATGTTAAATTGTTCCCTAAATCATTTGCGTATATTAAGAAAAGTAACGGACCGATTATACTACCCTGTGCAATTCCCTTCCAAACTTTCTCTTCCTGAGATACATTATTTCCTACTTTGACTTTCTGAACCCTTGAATTTAGAAATGTTTTTATCCAACGTGTAACCCTTACATCCAATCCTATTCCCTCCAATTTCTTTAATAATATTCCATGTTCCACTCTATCAAAGGCTTTGGAAAGATCTATGGCTATGCAATCTAACTGACCTCCTGAATCCAATTGATCTGATATGTCCTGCTGAAATCCCACCAGTTGTGCCTCACAAGAAAATTTCTTTCTAAATCCATACTGGCTCCTCATGAACCAATTTTTATCATCACATATCCCTCTGATGTACTTTGATATTAAACTCTCCAGTATTTTACAAACTATACTGGTCAGGCTGATTGGTCTGTAGTTCTCTGGTTTCCTTTTATCACCCTTTCCTTTATAAATTGGTATTATTATAGATTCCTTCCATTCCTTTGGTATTACACTATTATTTATGACATAGTCAAAGAGAAATTTTAAATAAGGCACTATGTACCACCCCATTGTCTTTAATACCTCCCCAGTAATTTGATCACTTCCTGCTGCTTTTCCTTGCTGAAGCAGTTGGATTTCTCTGAAAATATCTTCATTTGTAAATGAGAAGCTTCTTGTTTCCCTCTGTCTCTCTCCCTCTCTATCTTCTGTTTCGGTTTCCAACTCTTGATAATCATCTACTGAATCTCTAAATTCCCTACTAAATAGGTTTGCTTTCTCAGTATCTGTTAAATGGTGTTCACCCCCTTCTCCCACCATTGTAGGAATTTGGATTCCTTTTCCTTTTTGATTCCTGATATATGAATACAGCTTTTTCCATTTCCCTTTCTGGTCATTACCCTCTTGAAGTATGCCATTCATATAATTCTCTTTTGCTTCCTTTTTCACTCTAATCAGTTCCCTCATTAGCTGTTTTCTAGTTTCTCGACTCTCCCTACCCTCTTTGATTTTCCTGTTTACTATTCTACATTTTCTTTTTAATTTTCTTATTTCCCTTGTATAATAAACAGGGTCTGAGGTCATTTTACCCTTCTTAACATGTACAAATCTCTTCTCTCCTTCCCAAATGATTCCTTTAAATTTAGCCCAAAGTGTATCCACGTTACTCCCTTCACTTATCCAACAACTGAATTGTGATTTAAGGTAAGTCCCAAATTCATCAACTTTAGTTTTTCTGTACAATTTCTTGTCTTGTGTAACCCTCTTATTAAGCCTTTTTGGTACAATTCCTACATCCATTATTACAGCCTTATGGTCTCCTATTCCTTCAATTACCTCAGTTTTATCAACAATTTCCCATGGTTTAACCAAGAATACATCTAGTAAGTTATTGAGACGAGTCGGTCCTTGTACTACTTGTGTAAATCCTCCCTCCCAAATTAACTTATTTGCCAGTTTCTGTTCACGGGCTTCACTTGCAGCTCCATTCCATTCAACTTCAGGCAAATTTAGATCTCTCCCAATTATTACCATATCATTATTATTGTTTTTATGAGTATAATCTATTATTTTCTCAAAGATTTCCATGTCTCTTTCCTCTCTTCCAGACCTGTATGTTCCTATAATTCCCACCTCCTTCATATTATCACAAACTAATTTTATCCCTAATATTTCATCCCTTTCATCGGTAAACCATTCATGTGAACAGTAAGTTTCCTTCACCAGAATAAACACCCCCTCCCTTTTTATCTCCTCGGTCTCTACGATAGACTGTGTATCCTTCTGGAAATACTTCTCTATTACCCACCCCTTCTTTCAACCACGATTCCACTCCTATCACCACATCAGTCTCATAAGATTCCATCAATGTACCGAATTTTAATTGTTTATTTACTACACTTTGACAGTTTACCAAGAGCAATCTCAGACCCCCTTCCTCCCTAAAACTTGACTGTTGCAATTGGGTAACTTGAAATTCCTTACTATCCTGAGTTTCTTTTTCTAGTTGACTGAGCCAGCTTGAAGTACAGCTGGCTCTTTCTACTAGTTTTTTCTGGTCAGTATTATAACTCAAGGGAGTTGCCTGTTTTACAGTACATATCTTAAGATTAATATAATCTAGAACAATATTTGCTATATTTCGTTTACCTGAATTGTTTAGATGGAGGCCATGTTTTGTATAACAGTATCTCTCAAAACTGCTGCATTCAATAACCTGAGTATTCCGAAAATGTTTACAAATTTTAACAATATCTGTATTGACCTTGTCCACTTCAATGTTCACATGCGAGTCTCTACTCAAATCATGCCTGTGGGGCACGTTCACTACAAAGACGTTAGTGTGGGTCAGCTTCCCTAGTGTATGTTTAAGTTGTGATCTTACATTCTTGGCGTCGTCGTGAGCTACGTCGTTCGTCCCACCGATGATAAGCACTGCATCGCCGCTCCCGAAGTTCCTAGTTGCTGCTTCTACGTTTTCCAGAACACTGCTGATAGAAGCTCCTGGATATATTTCTCCGGTTGCTGCTATATTCTCGTTGTTAATCACTCCCGCAATTCCCCTTCCTTGGCTATCACCAAACACAGCTACCTTCGCTGATTTAGGCCTAACTGGGTCTTGAATCTGAATTCTAGGCCTAAATTTTAAACTCGGCACGGCAACGGCAGCGGGTCGCGATGATTTGGTTTCACGCGCGCGATCACTTTCTTCCAGAATTAAATTATTTAGGGCAGAAAACCTATTTCTGATGTTTATTTCCGGAAATTCAGTTGTAGATTTCTTCTTAGCCGGCCATCCACGAACTACTTGAGTTTGTTACTTGTACCGGTATATCACTCGAAGAATGGTCAATCCCAAATTCTAGCGATCGCAGTCTTTCTTTTAATTCTTGATTTTCAACTTTAAGAGTCTCATTGTCCTTTTTTAGAAGGTTTATAATTTCTAATGCACTTTTATATTCCTCATCGACTGTTTTCGGTGCTTCGTCAACGCCGTCCCCAACAACAACATGATCGATCGATATGAATTTTGCTAAACCTTTGTTATCTTAAGCTGACTCCATAGCTGCCAAACTTCATTCGTGACTTCAAAGCTCCTACCTTTCAATGGGATGTTAGTATGTGGTGAAAGGTTGATTTCAATAGTTGGTACAGTGCATGAGATTTTTTCTGTGTTATATATTGTGACCGTATCGTCACAATGAATATTTATTTGAAATTATATATGTGGGAATTACGTATGCGTGGAGCTTCTTTGTTAGTATGGTAGCTCAGTAGCATACTGTTGCGCAATCTCTTCTCCAGCCCGGCGCCTTACGCACGCCTACCTTGGCTTATAAAACCGCCGAACTGAGTGCACGTGATGAGGGAAGGAAAAAAAAAAGAAGTTTCAGTTTAGTTGAGAGTTTCTTTCGTTACTTTGGTATATCGTGTGTTTGCTGTACTTCCCGAACTATAATTATACGTCTTCTCATTACTCCGGTGTTGCACGTGCTTGCGTCATATTTTTTCGTAATGGCTGGTCCATGTTCAAAGACTAATAATTCAGATATCCTGGAATTTTTACATGATTCAGACAGTAATAATGATTTTTTTTGTCGAAAGTGATTCCCATTATGTGGGAAGTGATGATTTTACCTCTAAAGATTTTCGCACAGTCACAGCTCCTCGCCGTGCATCGGACCGTCAAGAACCTGACATCGGTGACAATTACGTGTACAGTGAATAACTTTGTGTCATACTTCATGACTAAATTGCAGCACACACATCATACTGATATAAAAATATTCAGAATTAAATGTTCTTTCTTACAGGTTTAAGAGTAAAGAAGGAAGACGCAATAATGTCTGATTTTTCTGTCATTGAAAACCATTACTCATTTTTCAAAGTTTAATATCTTTTTTTCGGCTTTAGCAAAATAATAAGTCCAAGGTATATTTATCTAAGATCCTCATAGTTTCCTATATTAGTGTGATTAATTTTATATATTCATATGTGTTAAAATGTTTATGTGTTCATTTCTTGTAATTTGGTTGCAAAATCATAGATATTAGTTTGAGCTGCTTCGAACAAACCCACTGCATATAAGTTGAGGGCAAGAGGGTTAGTTAAGGTACAGCCCTAGCATTTGTCTGGTGTGAAAATAGGAAACCACGGAAAGCCATCTTCAGAGCTGCCGAGAGTGAGGTTTGAAGGCAAACTGATGGCTACCTGACCCAAACTGCGCAGCCACTTGGTCTGTTACAAAGTTATCTTCTGCATTCAACATGATCTTTTTTATTCGAAACGACGATCCGTGACTGGTGATGAGAAGCGGATTACTTGTGATAGCGGAGTTAAACCAAATGAACGGATAAGTTGTTGCGCCCTTATTCGTTGTAATTTCGGCAACACACTCTTCATCCGCTGTATAGCGGATATGTAGAAATTATCATGCGAATATTTCTAGTTGCACGAATGGATGGTGAGTTCGCCTTCCACCTTTCGCTGCCCTGCTCTGGTCTTCCTTGTTTTCCCATTTTCACATCACGCAAATACTGGAACTGTACCTTAACTAAAGTCACGATCGCTACCTTCCCATCCTTCGATGTGTTAGTGTGAGTGACGTCAAATCAATAGCAATAAATAATGTATTCCTATTAAAAGAGACCATATGTTTCATTCTAGCAACGTACACATTTTTTATAATGGACGTGTTGACACTCAATGCTATATAGAATTATTTATTTAGTATTGAAATGTCACTGTCAACAAAATGAAGCGAATTGGAAAATAACCAAAACAGAATTTGCTGTCAAAGAGTATTGCTATTGCATCGTTATTGATAGATTAACTCAACACCTCCTAGATATATAAGGCCTCACAACTGTTCTGGGAATATACTGTGACGTCAAAATCGGGAGGCAAGCTTGAACCTTTTCAGTAATAACACAGCAATGAGTTTGGCCATGTAACGCTGAAATTAGAAGAGTTTTAATTCGTTTAATGGTGCCAATTGTTAATACCGTTGTACGTAATGGTACTGATGTGTTGCGTACTCAACTTTAAGAAGAATTCCGGCAGTGATAACGAAGTGCATGCATTAAGTTTACGAAAGACGAGGTTATGCGGTAGATATGTTTACGTGCAATTCCAAGACAAGACTACAGATTTACTAATAACTCAATGGTGAGTAACTATTATTATTACATTCTCACACAATCATAATGAGTATAGGCCTATGACGAATTTAACTACACGCAACAGCTGGTGATATGTAGGCATATTTACTCTTCAATGATATAAGGTTATGCTAGATCACAATCATGGGAAACATTATTTCAACGGTATTATTATTATTATTATTATTATTATTATTATTATTATTATTATTATTATTATTATTATTATT
The DNA here is from genome assembly GCF_040414725.1 of Anabrus simplex. Classification (NCBI taxonomy): domain Eukaryota; kingdom Metazoa; phylum Arthropoda; class Insecta; order Orthoptera; family Tettigoniidae; genus Anabrus; species Anabrus simplex. The sequence goes on along the minus strand of NC_090278.1, from coordinate 49,458,486 downwards.
ATACGCATTAAAACATACCACCTACAGGAGCTGCTGGTGTAGGCCGATTCACTCTGTAAATGCACGAATTTCGCTCACGGTGATACATTATTTTACAGGTATGCCACAGACATTTCAAAGTCGGTGATATTTTATGGGAAGTAACTGGTACTGATCCTGCCAGAATGTGACTATAAATATGATGGGCAGTTGGAAAAGATATAATCCACTGCTGTCTCTGACAATCATGGTCTTGGAAGAGGAGTAGTTAAAAGAACCAGGCAAAAATGTAGAATAGAAGGGAGCAATAAAGAGAGCCATTGAAGATAGTACATATCTCATACACAGAATTTCAACACATCTGAAAAGTACAATAAACACGTTGTTACCTGATGGTTGTTGTACTGTGATGAAGGGACCGTAAGTATTTTTTCTGTACGTCGATACATCAAGGCAACCATACTGCATGGCATATGTAATCATCTTATAAGACATGGCCTTTATTCTAAACGGGTTTTATTAAAGTAAAAAATATTTCTAATGAATATGTGGACAAAATTACTAATACAAATGCGGTATATTCTTTAGTTACAAAACATCATAGCTGCATCACAAGGAATTAGTGTAACAATGTGTGGAAAGATTCAAGAAGTAAGTTAATTCTAGTCCTAGTTGGTGAATTGGACACCGAGGATGATGTCCCCACAGTTAATTTAATAGCCATAGTTAAAATATTTCTTAGTTCATAAAGGAGTATGTGCATGATTTTCTTGTTATTTGTTCAACCTTCTGTCTGATATTTCCTCATGTTTACAAATTTATGGCCGACCCCGTGGTGAGGGGATATAATGCCTGCCTCCTACCCGGAGGCCCCGGTTCGATTCCAGGCCAAGTCAGGGATTTTTACCTAGATCTGAGGGCTGGTTTGAGGTCCACTCAGCCTGCGTGTTTACATTTGCGAGCTATCTGACGGTGAGATAGCGGCCCAGGTCTAGAAAGCCAAGAATAACGGCTGAAAGGATTCGTCCTGCGGAACCCAAGACACCTCGTAATCTGCAGGCCATCGGGCTGAGCAGGATCAAGGCCAAGCCCTTCAGGGCTGTTGCGCCGTGCGGTTTTTACAAATTTATGAGACAGTAGCAATTTAATGTTGCCACAATATGTCAATACTTTTAAAAGAGTAGGCTCCAGTTCGAATGGTAGTCCAATATTAGGTTAGAAACTTACATACTTTCTGGAATACATAAAGGTTTCGAACAGAATTACAAATTAGTAACATCGGTGGTAGGTGAAATTCTCATAACCATACATGAACTTCAAGGGAGGAAACATTGTAGGTTCATGTGCATATACTGCCAGTGATGCTACATCAGCTTAGATGTTAGGCCTATGCTAATATTATACGTGCTAGTTTTCCTTTAAGATCACGTAATGCCTATTTAAATTGAAATATGTTTGTAATATTCTGTTGTGATGTTAGCAATTCGGCCTAAGTGAGTTAACATTGCAAAATGCTGTCGTGTTTTACAACTGTCTGCTGTTTATCTTTAATGGCAGAGTCACTAAAATACGGTAATAACGACAGTATAATTCAATATCCTTCAAATTTGAAACGCTGTTTGTTAGTAAATAAATTATTCCATTGGCAAAAAATATTAAAATCATGTCTGTGTTTAACTATGTTCCGCGTTTCTCTGCATTGCCATCGCCTCCGTAGCGTGACGTCACTACGCTGTTGTTAGGCCTTATTATCTAGGAGGTGTTGATTAACTTCCTTTTACCATATTGATTGTTGTTAGAAGTCTTGACAGACATGTCAATTGAAGAACATGTTTTATTCTTTGGAAGTTGGCGTGAGCTTTATGTTATTTCCGAAGCCCATTGGATATGACAACAGGACCTTAAATCTCGTTTGCAATCTATTTCCATGGCAGCAGTAGCTTGTGATGGAATTATAGCTACTTCGTTTATGATTTCGATGTGAACATGACCAGAAGACGTTGTGGTAGTCCTTGTTTGAACCGTAATTTCTAACCAGTGCAATATCAAAACAATTGCATCAGTTGGCAGCGTTTCCAATTCAGTAGAAATACTGTAATTAAGAATAAAGTGAACGCATTAAATAACCGCATGTTGTAGCGTAATTTGATACAATGAAAACTGATGGTTCTTTCGTTATAAGGTTCAAGATGAATGTATGGCTAAACGATAAATGCAAAACTTCTCTCTACAAGAAAACTTTCCCATTACTTGATTACTTAAGTGCTATGTGACTGACTGCAAGTATCAGGATTTGAAACGGCCCATTCTTCATGCCAAGCCTAATCTACATTTATCAGTTTATCACCAAGCCGAAATGAGATATTTCTAAATTTGATTTTAATCTCTCTGGACAGCTATGTCAGTGGTGTGGGTTTGATGGCAGCCGTTACTATCCTCATTATTTCATTCAGATTAAAATATACACTTCTTTGGGGAACCGAACATAGACGAACTATTTTGGATAAGTGTTTCAATACAAAATCATCGATAAGCACAGGGTAATGCACGGCTTTTCTAAAAACACTTAAGCGTGATTTGCAATACCTTTTATACAAACATGGTGAAGGTAATGGTATTTCAGTCACAAGATTCATGAATCTTTCGACAATGGATGATTTACGGTAGTTGAAATATTGTTTATTGAAAAATTCAGCTACAGTGTACAGTGATACATATATGTGGGTGTGCAAATATTATAAACAGTCAAGAAAAAATGTAACATTATTTGAAAAGCACGGAGAACAGGCTACTGAAGGAATGACTAGACATTCATTCGAGATACTTGAAGCTATTTTTTATGCCTAATTGGAAATGAACAGAAACTAGGTTCTAAAGATAAGATATCTTCTCGTTGATATGGTGATATTCATGCGGCTTTCAGAAAACCGAAGAGTTGTGTTTTTACATGTCAGCTGTATTCGATGCGAAGGTAGAGCAAGTAATGTGAAATTACATACATGGTAACCCGAGATGTACTCTAAATTTTCACATTACTTTCTCAGAATTTCATTACTTTAATATATTTTAAGACCAATGGAAGGTAAGTGACATAAATAATATTTTACCATTGTTATATTAGACATCTGACGGAAAAAACTACGTCAAGTGGAAAATTGCGTTGTCGTAGTAACTGTGACGAAAATTCAAGTCAGGAGGGAAGTGATGACTGATTCATGTGTGACTACATCAACAGTAAACAGTGAGCGGTAACGTATTCAAAAAACTGAAATTGTCTGATTTAAAAAAATTAAGCGTTGGTGATATGTCACTTTATTTCGTAAATCTGTGAAAGCGAAGCTTCGGTTCTACAAAATTTACGAGGGGTGTGTTTCTTTAGAGTATACAGCACTGTATCGTTCTAAACCAGTTGATGCGGAATTCAACTCTACTCACCTTGGTGTGATTCAAATTAGTAACGGACAGGATCGAATATTTTCTAAAATTGATTCGAGAAATTTTAAGATTCGAAACGTGTATTCGGAACGGTGTTATAGAATGCTTTATAACTCGAGTACTGAAATTACCTAGCGTAAATAGTTCTCGAACACTTCACTCGAACATAGAGACGTGACGTTTTCGGGGAGAAATTCTTCTTCTTCTTCTTCTTCTTCTTCTTCTTCTTCAAAGTACCACATCAGGCCAACTCCCCTCCCTCCAGACGTTCGGAATCATCGTAGCAAATGTTGCGCTATCTCTTTCTAGCTGGAAAAAAGTCTTTCAACACTGTGAATTCCAGTCTCCTGTATGATGTTTCCAAGCCATGATGTTCTCCTTCTCCCGACCCCTTACGGCGCTTTATTGTTCGAATGAGTTCGCGACTTGCCCTTCTGAGTACTTCTTGGTTCTTTAATCGAGCAATCCACGAAATCCTGAGCATCATGGTACCACATTTCAAAGGCTTCCACGAATTTCACTTATTTGCTCTTGAGGGCCCATGTTTCCACGCAATATAGCAAGATTAGCCATATATAGAACTTGATAATCGTTTATATAAGTTTTAAATTTAGATAGCAAGGTATATTTCATTTTTACAAACATATTCTAGTAATTCTTCTTGAAAATATTGAAATATGCCTGAAATTTTTAAGATCATTCGCTTCGTCAAAATACTGTACTGTACAACGTGAACTAAAACGATACCTAAACTTGATAAGCAATAATACATGATCATATAAAATGCAATGTTCGAACAGTTAAATATTTCATATCTGCAAGTAGATGCAGTACATTGAAATACTTTCATTTATATGTAATATTTGTGCAGGTATTAATATAATTTATTCAGAAGAAGAGTTTAAATAAATGTTGCCAATTAAGAAGATAAGGTAAACATTCGAAGGGATTTCGTCTTTATCTTGTGTGTTTTTGGTTCGGATTTATTTTATGATATTAAATTCGGGAAGGAAAAACAGATGAATCTAATGAATCAGCCTCGTACAGTATTTCGTTAGTAATAAGCGTTGAGTAATACAGGTTTTATTTAGAAAAATATTAGAGGGTTGACTGAAGTATATTACATGAAATTCACGTTCATAACCCACAAAACATTCTGTAATATCTCCAGAGAATTCCTTATTCTTGATTCCCATCTCGTCACTAATTCAAATCATAATGCCATTCATTTATTCACAGTCTAGTCTGTATTCATCCATCGCTCCATTATTTTACATTGCGGAAAACATTGGTCTAGTGCCCTTTGTTTACCAACGCTGTAGAAATGTGGTGAAAGGGGAAGTGTTATTTAGAAATACGCTTGGAGGGATCGTACGTTCAGTGATTCTAGCTATGTTAGTCTTTGGTGGAATGGTCTACAATCTTGTGTCGGAAATAGACAACAATTTCTCTTTTGCACACAGCACCCTTAAAGGAATAATTGCATGCTTTTTAGCCAGTGGAATATATATCATTGCCCTTGTGTCTATAACATCCAATTCGACAGTGAATGTGAGAAAGTACTCGGACACCTTTCAGAAATTATTACGTGTGGACACTTCATTGCCCAGTACAGATGTTTCTAATGAGTACAGCAATTTAAAACATCGCATAATCTTACAATATGTGGCCATGTTCTCCTTCCTCGGCTCACTTTACATTGCGAGCTCTCTTCTAATTCACGGTGGAAGCAGAAGATACGATTTTATCTTTAACTACTTTGCGCACTTTGTATCCTGCATCGTATATTTGCATTTCATGAACTTGGTGATGTGTCTAAAGAATCGCTTCGAGATTTTGAATCAGCATCTGAGTTTTAAAGAAGAAGAAATTGAAATTAGAAAGGTAACTGTGTCAGTTGAGACATTATTAGAAGAAGTATCTGGGCAATACCATGCATTTCGTAATCATTTAGGTAAGATGATTTATGAGAAATCATTGAGAGAAAATAGACTGTCTATTAGGACATTGAGGACTGTGTATAATAACTTATATCTTACTGGAACTATCATCAATTCTATTTTTGATGTGGATATTTTATTACGATTGTTATATTACTTTGTTTCCATCCTAGCTGATGTTCAAGGCCTGTCAGTGATGATAGGAAACAGTGCGAAAGAGGAAACAGGACGCATTATCACAGTTTTAATGTGGGACTGTCTCCATGTATTTCAGCTAATTTCTATCATGGCAGTTTGTCATCTCACCGTCTCCGAGTCTCAGAAGACAGCATATATCGTCACAAATCTGACACTACAGCAACCTTCAGAAGGAGTTCTTGTTAAAGAACTGGCTTCGTTCTCTGCTCAGTTACTCCATAGCAAATTGAAATTCACTGCTCTCGGGTTCTTCAACCTGAATTTAAATGCTTTGTGTGCCTTTGTTGGTGCTGCTACCACTTACCTCGTGCTAGTTATGCAGAACTGACTGATGCTGACATGCTATTGGACATTAGCGGCGATTGGGAATAACAAGTGGAGGGGCAAACAGTATTTTTAATTTATAACTTCCCTAATTATAAGGTTGCGATTAGGACAAAGAATAGGCTACTTCACTTTTCAATACACAACTTACCATCACTGCCTAAAAGGTTATTTTAAAAAATCCACCCTTCTAGCCCTTCAGGCAAGCAACTCAATGTTGAAAACATCCTAGGGATATGAGTTACGAATTTTAGGTAAATAAAATATAATAAAGTATGAGAATATATTCTTTATTTATTCCTAAAAGTTAGTCCTTTTCTTAATCGTTATCCGGTCGATTTGCCTTTTTCTACCACTGCGAGCGCTAATGTGAGTCAATTCATTGTTTCACTTAAGCACCACTACGAGCGCTAATGCGAGTCAATGCATTGTTTCACTTAAGCACCACTACGAGCGCTAACGCGAGTCAATGCATTGTTTCACTTAAGCACCACTACGAGCGCTAATGCGAGTCAATGCACTGTTTCACTTAAGCACCACTACGAGCGCTAATGCGAGTCAATGCATTGTTTCACTTAAGCACCACTACGAGCGCTTATCTGAGTCATTGCATTGTTTCACTTAAGCACCACTACGAGCGCTAATGCGAGTTAATGCATTGTTTCACTTAAGCACCACTACGAGCGCTAATCTGAGTTTATGCGTTGTTTCACTTAAGTACCACTACGAGCGCTAATCTGAGTCTATGCGTTGTTTCACTTAAGTACCACTACGAGCGCTAATCTGAGTCAATGCGTTGTTTCACTCAAGTACCACTACGAGCGCTAATGCGAGCCAATGTATTGGTTCACTTAAGCACCACTACGAGCGCTAATCTGAGTCTATGCGTTGTTTCACTTAAGTACCACTACGAGCGCTAATCTGAGTCTATGCGTTGTTTCACTTAAGTACCACTACGAGCGCTAATCTGAGTCAATGCGTTGTTTCACTCAAGTACCACTACGAGCGCTAATGCGAGCCAATGTATTGTTTCACTTAAGCACCACTACGAGCGCTAATATGAGTCACGCACAGTTTCACCTAAGCCCTTATTATTACATTCGGTGTGGACATTTTTCTATTTTACATATTTCGTAGTATGGGGACCCCTACTTTGTCTGCTAAAAATGTTTTCAGCATTAAAAACAAGGCTCTACAAGACATAAGGTTATATTTTAAGCCAGTTAAAATATGGGTCCCGCAGCTCGGACGTTTAGGACGTACTATAAAAATCATTTTGCCACTGGAAGAATCGATATCTACTTACATTTTCTTGTCACGAGGGAAACGGAAGAAAGACCGCGAATTTTTCTGCACTTCATAATTATTGCAGCCAAACACAGAACATATCTTTTCACTCATTATGCGAAGGGATGTAAATGAATAGCCCACGCTATTATTTACTGGTTTTAACGTACTACAAACGAATAAATATCACTAAAAATTTCAAAAACTAATGCACGTGCTCTTATGACAAGTTATGTAATTCCAGGTCACACCACTAGACGGAGCTATAATCGCAGTTCCTCGATAATTCTCAGGCTGCCCTGTATTATCTCTGCTGTATTTGGTATCGCAAACGCCCCTCACGTAAATAATTTTCTGGTAGACGAGGAGACCAAGCGAAAATGAACGGGCGTTGGGGTAAAGGTCAAAGAAGAGGGTGGTCCCCGGTAAAATCACACTACTGTTTTCAACAGTTCCTTCATAATCTCTGCGTCCAGGTAATGGATTTTTTTACTGTACCTGCAAACATTAGGGGATCGTTCCCTCTCATCTTAAGTTTATAGTGGCTTGCTTGCTGAGTGGATCTACTATTGCTAAGATGTTTTCATTCCTGCCCTGAAGGGAGAGGTGGTCCACTTAGACCGTAGCGCCATCTCTCAGACCGGGAGATTTGTTACAGGGAAGGAGATGTTCGGAGAAGTTGAGGGGGTTGGTGGCCGTGGCCTATAGTAGGAACTGTCCCGACATTCGTCTTAGTGCAGGAGAGTGGAAAACCGCAGAAAGCCATTCTCAGGACAGCCGACGATTGGGATCAGCCGTGAGGTCCAGCTTTGTCCCGTCTCCCGAATGCAGAGGTGCAGAGCCACGGTAGAGCCATGGCCACCCCTCCTCTGCTCGGTTGGCCGGTCAGATTGCAGAAGAGTTTCATTCCCCTCCCAGAAGGGGAGGGGCGGGCCAACTAGAAGGTAACGCCTTCTCTCTGGGCAGGAGATTCGGCGGATTTGGTGGTTTGATGGAGTTGGTAGAGGGGGGATGGAGGTTTGATTCGGTGAAAGAGCTGGGAGGGTGTCTCGACCTCTTGGCTAAGTGTTTTATTGAATGTTTCAAATTTGTACATTGAATTTTACATGAATTTTCAGTTTACATCATTGTGTTTTCATTTTTACAATGGGTTATAATTGTGTTTTTTACATTTTGTTTCATTTTCTGAGCCGGATTCCGTTTTACATTTACATGGTTACAACAAGGTTACAGTTTGATCTTTTACAGTGTTGTTACAATTTACAGTTGAATTTTACTCCCCTTCTTCTTCTCCTTGTTAATACTTTATTGGGGTTTTTCCGCTATTTACAATATTTACAATTTTACAGTATACACGGGTGCATGCCAGATTACCGACATTATACAATTTAACAATATTTACCAATTTTTACATTTAGATACATATTTTTTACAATATTTACATTGTTTCGAGGCTAGGTATTTACAGCTTTCGGGATACAATTGCTTACGTGTTGTCAAAGGATATTTACAATTTTTCTTGTATTTGTTTGCCATATTTTTATGAGTTTTTGACATGATTATGGTTAGTAATACATTGTACATTGCGAATCTTGGGCTATGCACCCTAGGACCTAAGGAAGGTTTTCATTTCCCTCCCCGAAGAGGAGGGGCGGGCCAACTAGGAGATTCGGCGGGTTTGGTGGAGTTGGGAGAGGGGCGATGGAGGTTTGATTCGGTGAAGGAGCTGAGGAGGGGGTTCTCTACCTCTTGGCTAAGTGCTTTATTGAATGCTTTAAATTGTAAAATTTGTTTTTACATGATTTTTCAATTTCAGTTTACATTGCGTTTTTGTTTGTACAAGAGGTTATAATTGTGATTTTTACATGTGTTTCATTTTCTTAGTTGGTTTCCATTTTACATTTAGATGGTTAAATAAAGATTATATTTGGACTTTTACACTGTCGTTACAATTGTAGTTTGACTTTTATCCCTTATATATATAAATATATACGTACTTTATTGAGGGTTTTTATAGTATATTTACAATAATTGCAGTATACATTAGTACATGCGTGATTACCGGCAGGGAAATGTGACCTTTTACAACATTTACATTGTTTAGCAGCTAGACGCATCATATTTTGCATATATTCTTGGTTTTGAGGCTAGGTATTTCAGTGTGTGATTTTTGAGTTGCTACATAATTGGATTCAGGAGGTCAAATGGACTGTACCACTATTACCTATCCAAAGCTATTTATACGGTAGATCATGGGAGATTACTGACAAAAATGAGAGCGATTGGTATAGACAAAATAGTGGTTGAATGGGTGGCCACATTTCTAGCTCTTTCCGGTCTAACTGCGAGCAACACTCCGTAGTAAGGTTTGTCAATTGACTAAAAGTCTTTAACGAGCTATGCACGCATTCTGATGGCTATATCGTGTTTCTTCATGTATTAGTTACGAGAGTATTTAAGCAGATGGCAGTATTATCTGTTTAAGTCAGAGAATTTACGATCTTTTCGACGAGTGTGCATTAGTAGATGTTGTCACTCAATATGCTCTAATACATAGCTTCCCTCGGCAAACAAGTGTTTGATGAAAGTGATAATTTCGATATTTTATGTGACGATAGTGGCTCGGAGGGTTATGTTAGCGCAGATAATCAGAGTGAAGATGATATTAAACGTATGTAATTATCATTTTTTGTGCAAAAATGTTCGACTTTACATGTCGGATTGTTTTGAAATTTACCACACAAAGACAAATTATGTTTAGAAGACTGTATTCTCACTTGAAAAGAAGTCTTTTATGGTAAATGGAACAATAACTTACTGACAAGTGAGTGCAACTTTTGATAAACTTTATCAATATAAATAAAATTTCGTAAGAGCTCCCATTTTCGGTATTTTTATTACTATTTTTATTTAACAATTATTATTTTTATATCGTTTCATTATTATTGTTGTTTTCTAATAGCAATGAACATTTTATATTATCAAAAATAGGGTAAATATAACAGTACTTCAGAAAAGTGTACTTGCGTAGTAATCCCTCAGACTTTTTTTTCATTCGCAAAACATGGTATAACACACTGAGTTTCCCTCATCGGTCGGCCGGCAGGCGCGCTCAGCTTGTCTGCCTCCCGTTGACTCATCACTTCCCCGTTACACAGCGCAGCGACAGCACGGGAAAGCCCGCACTTCGCAGTTCAGGTCCGTGCTTAGAACGTGTATTAATTGTTGATCTGTCGCTCCAACTGTTCTCGAGTTGTGAAGTGTTACTTCGGGGCGTAATTCTCATAATGCCTCCACGTGTGTATACGGTAGAGGAAAGGGTATTTATGTACGATAATTATGTGAAAACAGAGTCTTGAAGGAAAGTTGTTAGGCGATTTGTAACATAATTTCCAGGTGGACGCCCTCTACACAGAGAGACCGTGCGGAAATTTGTTAACAAATTGAGAGGAAGTGGTTCTTTACTCGATAAGAAGCGAAGTGTTAAGAGCGTATACTTAACGAGGAAAAGTAAATGAAATCGCAGAAAGATTAGAACATACAGTACGCCTACAAAATCCCTAAGACGACTTGGAGAAGAAGTCGGGGTTTCAAAATGCTCAGGATGGCGGGCTACAAAAGTGGTACAATTTTACTTTCTTAATTCTTATTTTCTTAATTTTAATTGTTATCTCATGTCATGAACGGGTAAAGTGAGCGAAGTTCCGTCCTTGTTGCTACTCCGCGGAGCGGGCAGTGATGAGTCAAAGGGAGACAGATAAGCTGGGCCCACCTGCCGGCCAACCCATGAGAGAAACTCACTCTAGATAAACAGTTTGAAAATCTCAAGTGATAGCTGATGTGAAACAAACAACACGCTTTTAAACTAGATGCTCAAACAAGCACTAAGAAGAAACGAATCATGCACATGTGGAAATAGCAATTCTCCTCTCAGAAGTTACGCTCCGACCTCAGAAGTTACGCTGCGAAATCGAGTGGCCATAGAAGTGTTGCTAATGTGGAATAATTATCTGCCGTCATTACGAAGCCTCTGTGGCTCAGGCGGCAGCTCGCCGACCTCTCACCGCTGGGTTCCGTGGTTCAAATCCCGGTCACACCATGTGAGATTTGTGCTGGACTAAGTGGAGGCGGGACAGGTTTTTCTCCGGGTACTCTGGTTTTCCCTGCCATCTTTCATTCCCGCAAACACTCTCCAGTATTATATCATTTCTTCTGTCGGTCATTAATCATTGCCCCAGAGGACTGCGACAGGCTTCGGCAGCCAGCATAATTCGTATCCTCGCCGCTAGATGGGGGCTTCATTCATTCCATTCCTGAGTTGGTCAAATGACTGCAAACAGGCTGTGGATTTTCATTTTTCATTTTTATCTCCTATAGGTAGAGATATAATATTTTTTAAATCCTTAAAAATGTCCAGTCCAGAACATTTGTTAGGGATATTCAAGCTCAGACGGGAATGGGCTAGAAAATAGAACTGAGAGAATTATAATAATAATAATTTCGTGTGGCTATTTCTAGCCGAGTGCAGCCCTTGTAAGGCAGACCCTCCGATGAGGGTGGGCGGCATCTGCCATGTGTAGGTAACTGCGTGTTATTGTGGCGGAGGATAGTGTTATGTGTGGTGTGTGAGTTGCAGGAATGTTGGGGACAGCACAAACACCCAGCCCCCGGTCCATTGGAATTAACCAATTAAGGTTAAAATCCCCGACCCGACCGGGAATCGAACCCGGGACCCTCTGAACCGAAGGCCAGTACGCTGACCATTCAGCCAACGAGTCGGACACTGAGAGAATTAGAGTAGCTTATCTGATCTTGTAATGATTAAGGGGGTTGTCCCCTTTATGTTTTCTTATATATACAGAGTTGTCTGAAACGACGTGAACCGGGTATTTGAGCGTTAGAAAGCTGGTCATACTGATAAAAATCTGAAAGAAATAATTCGATGTCTCGCACCATTGTCATTTTATCATATGCTGCAATTAGCCAATCAGATCACTTCGCGGGGGAATTCAAATGGGCTTTGCGCGGCATTGTTCCTAAATCTGTACGTGGCTTAAAACCGGCTTGAGGGCAGCAGTCGAAGATTAAATCTCCGCCAGTGGAGGGGTTTGAATACAGATCTCCGAGCTGACATGATCAAGCTGTTCTTAAGTCACGTATAGATTTGGCAACAACGCCGCGCAAAGCCCATATGAATTCGCCCGCGAAGTGATCTGACTGGCTAACTCACCAGCTGATAAAATGGCAACAGCGCGAGATATCGAATTATTTATTTCAGATTATGTATCAATATGACCCACGGTAGGTGTCATGCGCAGCCGGCCAGGAGCATGCGACGTCAGTGGACTCCAGTCTTCCAGGCGCTCTAACTTACTGCAAATCAGTGTGCCGAACGCCCCGTTTAGTTTCCTTATCACAAACATGTTTACGTCGTAACACAATATCTTCACATGAAAACCACTAAGATATTGCATAAAACAACTCCGTCCTATTATTTTTATATGCTTTCGTAAATATTGCAGACCTACTTTGAAAGCCAGAATGATGAAACCTTTTTTCTAATATGTTTAATATCATTTTAAGTGTTCTAATGCACCGAAAATTTTAGTATTTACAGTTCCCAGTGACTTGAAAGAATTTAAAACAAGTGCCCTACGCACTTGTATTTTTCTGTGACTTCTTTGTTGATGCAGAAAGTGTAGGAATGTTTAGGGAAGGAACTGTTCTTTTTCAATCAGGGGGGAGAAAATGTTCGGAGGATATACGTAGCGATTTTAGAGTTTAAAATCATGTCTTATTTTACAAAAATCTACTCCCTTGCACAAAGTTGTATCTTTTGGGAACTATAAATGGACAATTTACCGTTCCTTTGCGTTGTTAGGATGGTTTGTACAGCCTGCAACCTCACATCACAGAATTTTAACAGCACAAACATGACATATGCACTGAAATTCACTACACTCATGAACGATACGCACGGGTTCACGACTTTTAAATCAGTCGTAAACTTTGAGAGTAATCAAATAATACAGATCGCAGACAAACAGCAATGCACCGAACTTCGCTGTTTATAATGAAAACACCGACACAAGAGAGTATATAGCCTGACATAAACGCGCAAAACAATGCGTACTGTAATGGGAGGGAGAGTCCAATGACGTCACGACTGCGCATCCGTCTCTTTTCTAGTTAATGACCAACACTCTAACGTTCATATAACCGGTTCACGTTGTTTTCGACCATCCATTATACACTGACTGACAGAGCAAATGCAACACCAAGAAGGAGTGGTTCGAAAGGGATGAAAGTTGGGGAAAAAACAGAGACGGCACGGACGAATAATTGATGTTTATTTCAAACCGATATGCAGGTTACACAATGCGCACGGCATCGACTCAGTAGGATGTAGGACCACCGCGAGCGGCGATGCACGCAGAAACACGTCGAAGTACAGAGTCAATAAGAGTGCGGATGGTGTCCTGAGGGATGGTTCTCCATTCTCTGTCAACCATTTGCCACAGTTGGTCGTCCGTACGAGGCTGGGGCAGAGTTTGCAAACGGCGTCCAATGAGATCCCACACGTGTTCGATTGGTGAGAGATCCGGAGAGTACGCTGGCCACGGAAGCATCTGTACACCTCGTAGAGCCTGTTGGGAGATGCGAGCAGTGTGTGGGCGGGCATTATCCTGCTGAAACAGAGCATTGGGCAGCCCCTGAAGGTACGGGAGTGCCACCGGCCGCAACACATGCTGCACGTAGCGGTGGGCATTTAACGTGCTTTGAATACGCACTAGAGGTGACGTGGAATCATACGCAATAGCGCCCCAAACCATGATGCCGCTTTGTCTAGCGGTAGGGCGCTCCACAGTTACTGCCGGATTTGACCTTTCTCCACGCCGACGCCACACTCGTCTGCGGTGACTATCACTGACAGAACAGAAGCGTGACTCGTCGGAGAACACGACGTTCCCCCATTCCCTCATCCAAGTCGCTCTAGCCCGGCACCATGCCAGGCGTGCACGTCTATGCTGTGGAGTCAATGGTAGTCTTCTGAGCGGACGCCGGGAGTGCAGGCCTCCTTCAACCAATCGACGGGAAATTGTTCTGGTCGATATTGGAACAGCCAGGGTGTCTTGCACATGCTGAAGAATGGCGGTTGACGTGGCGTGCGGGGCTGCCACCGCTTGGCGGCGGATGCGCCGATCCTCGCGTGCTGACGTCACTCGGGCTGCGCCTGGACCCCTCGCACGTGCCACATATCCCTGCGCCAACCATCTTCGCCACAGGCGCTGCACCGTGGACACATCCCTATGGGTATCGGCTGCGATTTGACGAAGCGACCAACCTGCCCTTCTCAGCCCGATCACCATACCCCTCGTAAAGTCGTCTGTCTGCTGGAAATGCCTCCGTTGACGGCGGCCTGGCATTCTTAGCTATACACGTGTCCTGTGGCACACGACAACACGTTCTACAATGACTGTCGGCTGAGAAATCACGGTACGAAGTGGGCCATTCGCCAACGCCGTGTCCCATTTATCGTTCGCTACGTGCGCAGCACAGCGGCGCATTTCACATCATGATCATACCTCAGTGACGTCAGTCTACCCTGCAATTGGCATAAAGTTCTGACTACTCCTTCTTGGTGTTGCATTTGCTCTGTCAGTCAGTGTAAATGACAAAGAACAGGAATCACAGATAAGGCTATTTGCGGAAGATGTTATACTGTATACAGTAGTAAATAAAATACAGGTTTGTAAGCGAATGCAGGGGGACCTAGACAATGAAGTGAGATGGACAGCGGGCAATGGTATGATGGTAAACTGGATGAAATGTCAGGATTTAAGTTTCACCGAAAGAAAAAACCTCTCATTTTTAATTACTGCGTTGATGGGCTGATAGTACCTCATGGGAGCAAAGTACCTAGGTGTTAATATAAGGAATGATATTCACAATATGACGTTACTGCAGTAGCGGCGCCAAGAAGCTCGGGGCTCCGCCGCAATAACTGAAAATGGGCCCCTCGTTTCCTGACAAAGAAACAAGTTAATTTCGAAGTACAGGGTTGTTTATTATTACAACGCCATAACGATAATAATAATAACATAACTTAGTTTTCAAATCCGAAGGAATTAAAATAATTCACTTATATGTTACGAACACACACAAGCAATGCACATTCGAATTATAGTAACCAAAACACGCTGACCGTCACAATATTAAGAAATAATCTAGATCCTAGGACCAATAATTTACAACTCAATCGTCCATCGTACGCCTACTTGGCTACACTGACTGCCGAGAGTTATAAACAGACTCTAAACTTCAGTATTTAGAGTTTAGATAAGGAGGATGTCTTTGTTATCGCATATTCGCTGACTACTGCGTTCTCAGAACTGGCTAACTACTTCAGAAGCCTTGTATATTGTTGCGAGTGGCAGCAAGGGATGGTTATTATTGAAACAGATTGGGAAACACACATTCTTTCAGAAATAACTACCGTACTCCTAATGATGAAAGAAGCTCTGCACTGCGACGGCCAAAGTTTGGAATAACCCTCTGTAATACAAATAATGTTGTGTTGTGTGCTGTAGCTTTTGTTGTTGTTTGAGTCATCAGTCCAAAGACTGATTTGATGCAGCTGTCCATGCTACCCTATGCTGCGCTAACCTTTTCAATTCTATATAACTGCTGCATCCTACATCTGCTCTGATCTGCTTGTCATATTCATACCTTGGTCTACCCCTACCGTTCTTACCTAATAAACTTCCCTCAACAACCAACTGCACAAGTCCTGGTTGTCTTAAGATGTGCCCTATCATTCTATCCCTTCTTCTCGTCAAATTTAGCCACAACGATCTCCTTTTACCAATACGATTCAGCATCTCTTCATTCGTGATTCGATCTATCCATCTCACCTTCAACATTCTTCTGTAACACCACATTTCAAAACCTTGTATTCTCTTTCTGAGCGAGTTATCGTCCGTTTCACTTCCATACAATTCCATGCTCCAAACGAAAATCTTCAAAAACATTTTTCTTTTTCCTATATCAATATTCGAAATGAACAAATTTCTTTTCTTAAGAAAGGTCTTCCTTTTTTTGTGTAGCTTTATCAATATCCAAAATCACTCTTCAGCTACCGAATAAAGAAACAGTCATGGGTCTCTCACAAGTCATGGGCCGCACCGCCCCGTGGAGTCTGCGGGGTCCTTATCGCCGTCACTGCGTCACCGTGTATAAGGTTTGGGCTTTGCTCTGATCTAGACGAAACACCAGTCAAAGACGAGTGGAAACTCATTTAAAACACGGCGCTATTTGTACCTACTGTATATAGAAGGCAGTGTTATGCAGTGGCGTATACTGAAGGCTACCGAGGCTATCGGTGAAGCCCTAACCTCAAATGAGAACAAAGGAAATCTAAAGCACATTATAATATAAGCATCTGACACATTGCTCCATTTACAAAACTTGAACGCAGTGAGATAAAATGTCGCTCGTATTTCTGAGTGCAAGGAATGTGAGAAAGATATTGCAGCCCAGATACTGCGTCCCTCTCCCCTCGCCTCACCTCAAACGGGTTGCTGCTGAATGGCGGAAAGGTGCGGGAGTTATATTCCTTACCCGAAATATTACCTGTATCTAATATTCCTGCTAATTCACAGGAATATTCATTTTAATGTATTGTAGGAAAGGTACCAAATTGTAAGATATGACTAAGATCTGTATATATTGATCACAAATAAGATGACTCTCCCTGTGAGTGAGGACAAGCTTTGTAAGGTCAGTTATGAGGTGGTTACTCACTGGAGAACCAATATTATGACTCGCACTGACCATTGTACCCCATGCGTATATTAGTCATGAGGCCTAATGCTGTTATGACTGTATTCATCTTTGTACATCAAGATAATATGAAAGAAGAAAGGAATCCCTACTCGAGGTTCATTCTCTTCACCACTGTTCTGTACAGTACACGACGGTCACAAATGTGCACACTGCTGGTCTTACGCTATAAGCAGACCATGTAAGCAACTCTGTATCCACACCTTTCTACTTATAATAAAAAGTTATGCTACAAAACATTTTTCATTCCTTTCTGAGTTAAGGAACACGCAGGCACGGTCTGATCTCGGGGGACCGTTAGGCGTAAAAAGTTAAAAACATAACTCGGGGACCGGAGGGATAGGTGTGCTAGGCTTCGGTCCGTGAGATCGCCACTGCTAACGAGGGAGAGATAGCTTAAAGACTCCCAAGTTCTCCGGAAGATTCCGAATTGACACATGCGTTCCTCATCGTATATACTTCCTCACCTCATACTTCTGACTTAATTATATAGATAACAGAGTGCTGGTATTTCACTCGCTTTTGCTTCTATATCCTTGTAGAAAGAAACTGCAGGCTACTGTTATAGGTTGATCTGCTAAAATGAAATCCAATATTTCAAGTTTAGTGTTTTCTTTGGTTCGTTGGAACAAAACCCGGGATCACGGGTTGGACACCACCGCTGATCTCTCAAGGATGCTAATAAACCAGTGGACGATGAGTACGACTGCTGGAAATGCTGTAAACTTCAAATATTTAATTTAATAATAATCATAATAATAATAATAATGGCGTATGGCATGTGTATAGGCTTGGTGTTGACCTAATGAGGATTAAATGAATGGCGAAGACGCGATAAACACCCAGTCCCCAAGCCAGGGGAATTAGCAGTGTGAGGGGTTGATTCTGAGAATTGAGCCGGGGATCGGACCAAAGGCAAGCATTTTATCCATTTCGCCACAAAGCCGGACTTCAATTTGCTAAACCTTAGGCTACCATCTCCACTGTTCAGCTGTTGAGTATTGACCATAGCAGAGGCCAGGGCAGTAGCTAGTGAGACAGCACTGACAACACAGCAGGCTATTGACTGCAGCTCAGAACGCTTAGGGCTTGACATTCACTAAACAAACTAAAAAAGCGGTAACCTAAGTCTAGTGGTAGATCACATCTTGTTCCCACCATACGCCACTGATGTTCTGGTAATAACGTGAGGGAGAAGATGACAAACACTGGTTGTCCGGTTTCCACATTGTTACCAAGCAACCATGCTCACGCAAAATTGTCTACGCTGAATTGATGACGGTAATTCCACATAGATCCTAGTCCAAAAACATATCTATCTTAATAAATGCAATGACGAAATTAAAACTGAAACTACTTTTTCCTTTGAGAACATGAAATTATCATAAATATGTCTCCCGGTCATGGTCAAGTCTCAACGGCTGCTAATGTCGATGACAACCAGCCATAAAACATACATACTCTGCACGGTTGCTTGGTAACAGTGTCTGGCCACCCATCCAAATTTTACAGCAGGGCCTGTCAGGGTGCACGCACCGGTGCATTGCGCGGCGCTAGGTGCAAAAGATGACTTCGATAGGTTGACCAGAGTGCAGACCCTCATTTCTGGATTGTAAGCCATAGTGCTGTCTCTCTCGTTCCCTACGCCTGTCTCGCTCACTCCGCCTATTTCTCCCTTCCTTACCTATTCTGCAGCGCTCCACCATCCGAGCAGAGTTGAGCCGAGTTTAGCCGAGCCGCCCCGAGACAAAACGTTGGTCCGAACGAGTTGGACCGATGTGCGGTGCACAGAACCTTTGCGCCTCGGTTTTCACGCGTGAGATTTTGGGCGTTTGAGAGGCCCTGCTTTACAACATAGCGTGCACAGTTGCTGGGGTTCAACTTCAGTCACAAATTTTGTAATGCTGCTAATTTTCAGACGAACCCCAGCCATAAAACATATTATTTATGTCAATATTAACGTAGACTTGTGTTCCTCGAAGGACGGGTGAAACCGAGATGGCCATACAGATAAAGCGGCGGAAATGGAAATGGATAGGGCATGCGTTGAGGAAAGGGAATGAAGCCATTGAGCGAGAGAGGCACTGGATTGGAAGCCGCAGGGTAAAAGGAGAAGAGGAAGGCCCAAACAAACGTGCCGAAGGTCTGTACACATGGAGGCAATGGAAGAAGGCAAGACCTGGGGAGAGGTGAAGAGGTTGGCTGGCAACAGGATCAGATGGAGATGCTTTGTTGATGCCCTATGTTCCACAAGGAACAACAGGAATTAAGTCAATCCAAGTATTCCTCGATAACGGGTGCTTGGAAAGAAAACTATTAAGATGGTTTTAGTGTTTCGGTAGAACGTGGCGGCTGTCCAAAACCACTCCAGGCAAATCCTTAGATGGTAGCCGATGCAGACACTGCACCGAGAACGAATCGCTTGGACATGTCTTAGGGTTCTGTGATAGAGGAACATTACTACGTAATTCACGGCATCACATATTGAGGTCTATGATCGCTAATGGTTTGGGACGGAAAGAATAACAAGTTCACGAAGAAATCCCATGCGTTTGCTTAGATGGATCTACTAGAAGAGTTGATAATATTGCATATTCTAGCACCTCTAGGCATGTCATAATAATTGACACTTCTCTCCGGTTCGAGGTTTGTCTTCAACAAGCTGAGGAGTTGGATAAAGAAAGCTATCTACCGTTAATTATTTCAAAGACAGGTATAAGCTCAACTGCGTTGATGTAATAGGTCTACTGACAGGGGCACGAGGTGCTACACCTCTATTTTTTTAGGAATTTCGAATAAAATATCACATTCCAACTTCCGTACGAGATGAGGTAATCATCATAGTACTAAAAAAGAGTTGTCAAATCCTGAATCATCATCTTAATCCACACCTCTAGGAGTTGTTTGAAATTTTACATCATATTATTATATTTTAGTATTGTAATTGTAATTGCAATGCTAATTAATATTGCCGTGTGGGTACACTGAGTCTTTTGGGGCTATCTCCATTGGGAGGCAGTTTTGCAAATTAATAAAATAGGAGGCTAACTATTGCCAACAAAAAGCAGCATATATCTGGAACGTAGTTTTCATTGAATAGCGCTTCAAAGAAAGGCAAAATTTGTGCTAAATATGTGACGTCACAAGCATACTCTGTTACAAGATGGCGCTGTGTTGACTCGCGCGCTCAGTTGGAGGTTAGCTGTCATTGTGAATACATCGTGGTCAGTTGTACAGAATAATACATTTAATAATTGAAAAGAAAGATTTGATTATGAAGAGCAACTATCCGAACACAACAGACAATTCATTTGTTGATCTTACTTTTACTCGTAATATTACTCCCGAACTGTTACGTTATGTCTCTCGTTGTTGATATCACAGCCCCATATACACCGAGTTGTTACCTATATTCCAAGTGTACCACGTTCTATTGAATACAATTTATTATCCATATAATATTTGTCTTTTATTTTTAATAAGTAAATCTATGGAAACCTCAACACCCTGCGGTCGTTAGAATAATCACAACCTACCGCCAAGTTTTTAAATGTTGAAAAACTTTCTTAGCAGATAAAGTAGGAGTCCACATACTACTAAAAACGTAACATTAAGCAATTTCCTCAGTTGTGCCGAAAGTCGAAGATCTAAAGGACCCGAAAGTTTTCAAACTATGAGTCATGGATAGTTCTATCAAACTAAAAAACAAATTTTGACAATCACTTCCGCCTAAATGCAGTTCCGGACAAACAGCCTAAACTCGCTTGTTTCTTTACTCATTTTCTTTTTGATTCAAATTCTAGCCAAATTAAGTTATTTACATAATTCTTTCTGCAATGTGCTCCTTGGTTCCATACCCTTAAGTGTTTTTTTTTCATTTTTTCAAAAGTGTGCACAGCGAATTTAATTATAAGGCCTTAAGTCAAACCATCGCCCTCTACTATGACTGCGCTAATACGCCTTCCCAATACAGTTATATGAGCGATATGGGCCTAGTTCCCATTTTTACCACCGAGCGCTGTTTCGCTGGCATTAAAACACGATTGTTCATTACAGCACACGTTAAGTGTTTTGTATATTTCTGTTCAAATATAAAGCCAATCAGTCAATAATTATATTCGAATCACACCTTATACCTTAATAAAGAAATTCAGTGAAGAACGTACCCCTCCGCAGCGGAAAAACCGTACAAAATAATGTTAACTGTAGGTAGTAAATACTGTAGAAAATAATTTCACACACTTTTCTGTTTAGGTGTTTCGCGTTTTTGCGTTCAAATCTTTCAAAGATATCGATTATGTATGTGGCTATGTTATTTAACCTCCTCAGTCCTGAGGGTAGGTTTGAATTTAATTTTTTTGTTTTTTATACTTATTCTGGTGCTAAATAATGTTCATAACACTAGGAAAATGATAAAAAAAATCTTTGACCAAATCTTCATTCGAAACTTTAGTGTATCCTACAGGAGACATTAGGTCTTAGTCACTTAAAATCTGGTGTTCGTACATAATTATATTTTTATTATCATTGACATTCAATGAGCCTTGTTTACAAGAAAATTCAGGGAGAAGATAATCTAATAAACACTTTTCTTAAAATATGAAGTACTGTCTGTACTTTTATTTCTGTACTTGATGAATTGAAGTCCATTTTCTTAGCACTTGACACCTGTCATTACACACACTCTTGGTGACTAAATTAATGCTTCTTACATTTACAATTCGTGAAACAACTTGAAGCACTGTCTTTCTTCTTGCACACAGAGATAGACTGCACATGTTGAACATTTTATTCTTTCAGAATTGGCTTTACATCCTGGCATTCTGCATCTATTTTTGGATGATGGTGTAGGGATCTCTGGAAGATGCAAGACGTTTTTCGTCCTCAGATGACGAGAAGGTAGTGGTGTCCTTGCGTTGTACCTCATTTTCTTGAGAGAAGGTTCACTGGGCTCGTATTCTGAGGTATCCTGTTCATTAACTGATTTACAAATTAAATAATCTGCCAAACCCATTCGAAAACCCAAGTAGTCGAGTACATCCTTCTTTGGAGTTTTCAAGGCAAGTTGGTGTCTTTTATATTCTATCCAACTTGCTGCTATCACAAAATCAATAAAATGCATCATCATTCTGATGGTCCATTTTCTAGTTCTTGCAAAAATTCTGTAATAACTAATTATCCTGTCCAAGAGGTCGACTCCTCCCATGAAAGCATTATAATTTTTTACAGCAAGAGGACGATTTACTAGAATATATTCTTTATCCTTCTTCGACTACCGACGGCAAACATCTTGCGGATCCTTTCCTTCAACAGAGGATGCTAATATAACTGGCTTGTTATCAAACCATTTTAAAATACAAATTTGGCCATCATTTCTCACTTTCTCATCTACAGAACCTCGACCAAGTCTTTTCAGCTCTGCATCAGACTTGAAACTGATGTTTGAAGGGATCTGGAACTTCTTCAGTGTCCCTGTTGCTTGACATTGAGCCTTGCAATGGAGAACATCTAGTAATTGAACTGACGTAAAATACCGATCCATATACAAAGTACAACCTGGAGGCATATGTTTAGCCAGTCTCACGACTACTCTTCCACCAAGATCTAAATTACTAATGTCAGGATCATTATGATCAGTGATTGGGTGTCCATGTCCTGCATAAACAAAAAAATCCAGCGGTAGACCATCCGGGGCAGTTGCCACAAAACATTTGAGACCACATGGGTTTGGCTTCCCTTTCACATACTGCCTTGCGGGTGCATGGCCGTAGAAGGGAATAATCTGCTCATCGATGGCAACATTAGAAGATCTTTCATTCAGCAAGCACGCCGCTTCAATGTATTTCAGAAGAGGTCTCACTTTCCAAAATTTATCTTCAGTACGTTCGTCAGAAACCAGTAAATCATCCCTTAATTTTAAATTTCTCCTAATCAAGAAGTATCTATCCCTCGACATGTTATCTGCGATTTCAGGAACTTAAGTTTTCCGGGCCCAGTACATGCGGATCCTGGGATACTTCAGATAGGACATAACTATTGTAATTCCTAAGAAAGTTGTTGTTTCTGTTTCTGTTAGACCTAAGTTCCTGCCGGTGTCTCTTAGATATCTCTGGTTTGTGTGTTGTGTTAGTGTTTTTATGAGATCGTCTGGAATGTATTTATGGAAGTATTCCTGTGGCTGTAATTCTATGCCGATAACAGCGTTTTCTTCAAAACGAGGAGCTGGGGGTAAAGAATTGAATGCACCTGATGCAACATTCTTCCAGTAATGTATTCTAGATGTATTAGTATCCATAGCTGGAGAAACAGAGTCTGCAGGAGGAGATGTTTCTTGTGGAAATGTTAGTTTCCTTTGTGAGGTCCTGAGGGATGAAGAAGGACAAGAATTTGATGACTCAGGACATATCCGAAATGCATCCTTCGATAGTGAACTGTGTGTGGTAGTCGGAGTTATGGAAATGATAGATGTCTCACAAGAATCTAGATCATCTTCACTTTCGTCAGTGATAAAGCGTCGTCCTGAGGAATGTAAGCTGGATCTATTGCATCCTCGTCATCGGAAAATAGATCACAGTCAGAGACATCTCCATTCAGGTTTTCCATCACAAACTCACTGAAGTGTGGGTCGTCTGCAAAGTAAAGTCAGACTTTGTCAATTGTTGACAGCTGTTTGTTTGCAATTCCTATAATTCTATTAATAACATAATAAAGCAATGTTAATATAACTATTATAAAATAATAAGGGGAATAAGTATAGTTAATAGGCAAATTATCGCATAATTTCCTGCTCATATTCAGAATGTAAAGAAAGGAGTAATATATCAAACATAACAGTACTAATAATATTGGAATTATTGTTGCCTCTGTAACTTCAGTCGTGCCCATTATTACTATTATTACTGTTGATGGAATTATTGTTGCCTATAATAACGTATTCTTCAATGTATGTTATTGTTGAGGACCAAATGATAGACACACAACTTACATTCATGAATGTCAAACCGTACTAGCTTATGGCCTAATGTCTCCTACAGGATACACAAGACAAAAGTGAATGTTTCTAGCCTAGAGGATAAGACTAACGCCGAAGTAATATGGTGTTTATAACTATCAATATCTTAAGTTAAATATTTGGTGGAAATCAGATCTTATGAACAGAAATTGCCAACAAAATAATTACATACCAGCACGAACTTCTGCTCCATCCTTCCTCCTAGAAACCGCCATTTTCAAACAGTTGGCATCACTTCATCAGTACCTCCAGGATGTCCAACTCACTCTCAGAATATAGCGCCAACTGTTGTTAATATCACGCAGTGGTACCAAACTATTATAATAATTATTTGATGGTCTACCGCTAATTTCAAAAGTACATTGTTAGTGTCTCCTAGAGGAGACATCAGGTTAAGAATACAGGAATACCACACTCGCAAGTAACTTCACTCAACTATGAATGTCCGATTTCAGGACAACTTAAGTGAGGAAAATCACGCAACAAAGACACTAAATGGTCACTCATAAACGCAACAGGATTTTTATGTACAAATGGTTGTGCTCTCAATACAAAATCGTGAATAACTTTCAAAATCCATAGTGGCAAATCAGGCCTGCTGTTTTGATCTCTGTTATAAATCAAGTCCATTAGCACTGTTGAACACCTTGGTCTTGTCATAAGAATCAAGCATCTTGTCCGGCTGCAATGTTGCTACATTTGTGCTACTGACACGTATGTCGAATCATTTTTTTTATCGATAACTTGTATTTGACAGTGGTACCTGCATTAAAAAAATCGTGCATATCTGTGTAGGAATGGTCTTTTAAATATCATAGGGCTGTTATTACTTCAGTCGCGAAAATATCATTCGCGTCCAGCACATTCATTTCTTAAACTTAGACGGCTCGATGTTTTTTCATGTAAGAAAAATGAACCCGTTTCGCAGTTTCATTTGATTGCATCTGATACAGTTCCTTGATAAAATCACCATTTATATCCTGGGAACTATCAAACATAGATTTTTTGAGTAAAGAATTTCTTACTTTTCAGAATGTGCCATTTGTCGAAAGCAAGAAGAGGCATTTCACTACCAACAGAATGACAGATCTTCGGTTTAATGTGTTTTGAAGAAGACATTCTTCTTATCCTGCTAACATTAGTCTTATGATTGTCACTCAAAATGCGCAATACGAAAAAACAGCAAGCTTCGATTTCCTTTATTGCTTTGAGTGTTAAACTATGTAGCTCTGTGCCTAAAAGCCTCTTAAAGAACAAAAATGCTGCTGTAACCTTTATTTTGTAGTCACAGCAGAAATTATAAAACAGAAAATGTTATTGACTAGGGTAATTCGATTTCTACTTTCGTTTGGATGACGGTCATCTTCAGTAGATTTTATTCGCTCAACATGGAATGAAGCGTCTTTCTGTTGAAAGAAGGTGCCGAATTTCTTGTCAGATAACGTCTGCTGTTCGATGGACTACCAACAATCACAACCTCTGTGCTTCACTTAGGCACTGACTTTCTGCTATGATGCGTTCCTTATTAAGAGTGTTATTCCAGTCACGCAGTTCATATCTCCTACGTAGCATGAAAGTGTAGATTTATTCGGCGTGGCAAACATATCGTTAGGATGATCTTGAATTGAAATTCGGCGAGAAATGTTTCTTGAAATAACATTTAGCCATTTATGACGTTGTAGCTCGTTGAGAGGAAATTCATGAAACGAAATCCCACTTCCAGATCTGCTTTTCATCATACATTAAGGCACACAGCAGTAAACAATATTATATACTGTATATAAACACTAAAACGGTTCACGGCCAAAGAAATAACGAAATAAGGTAAATACAGGCTCAAATTACACCAGCACTCTTAGCAATGATTACTGAGCGTGCCTCGTCAAGCAGACTAATGCCAGCTTCTCAGCGCTCCAAGCGCCTGAACTGGTAACTACACCGTGTTCGCTCGTTTACATGTGAAACTGGGCGAATGAGAAGGCGTATTAGCGCAGTCATAGTAGAGGGCGATGGTCAAACTCTGCATTGACCCACATTAGCGCTCGTAGTGGTGCTTAAGTGAAACTCTGCATTGACTCACACACTGCCTGCTCGATCTGCATCCGATGGCTGCTTATACTGCCTGCTCATTACATTTTAACATGGCACTAAATGAAACACTCCGTTTACAAATACCCACAGCAGGTGGCAGCACCAACCGGCACCAGACCTGTCGGAATGAAATAACGGGAAACAGGGTAGTACTGGACTTGTTTTCTGTGAAAATGGTGTACTGCTGAGTGCCTTTCTGCAAATCAAAGAAAGGGAAAACCAGATTGGCGTGGTATTTCATTCCATGACACGGGCTTTTTCAGGAGATCCAGTTGAAGCCATGTTTAGTTCTATAAGAATGGGAGGAGGGTGCAATGACATGACTGACTCCCGGGCAACTCAAAATTCCATAAAGGGAATTCTGAAATCCGGTATTTTAATGTCCACCGATGGTGCTAACGTTATCCACAAGCAAAATTCAAAATTTTCTGCCTCAGTATCCTCTCCCGGACTTGACGAAACAGAACCAGTGATGCCCGCTGAGTCAGTGTGTGTCACTTTGGAAACCGCTTCCAATGCATTAGTGTGTGGTTATTTAGTGCGTGTAATCGAAAAAAAAAACAATGCGGCACGTGCTTGAGTAACGTTTCCACCTCAGTTAATGCATCCCCATTGATGAACTTAATCAGACAGTCGATAGAGGAGGCCTGCGCTATCCCCAGCAACGATTTATTGGCCTAATTATGGGGCTACAGAAATTTGTTGAGGCGGCTCTACCGTACTGCAAGAAATCTACAAGTCTGTTCCAAACTATAAAAAACTATGTTATACCCTCTTTGTGCCACTGTAAGATTTTAAAGTGCTTTAGTAACAATAAGCACCAAGAACTTGTGTCAGAAACTGTGGTGGCCAAATTCGTGAAACCTCTACTTAGTAATGTAGGGAAGTACCATATAAAGTTTCCAGGTTTTCTTGTTCGTCGAAATCTCTTTCTCGAAAAGTCCTGAAGCAGTCGCTCTCTAGAGCACCACTTTATGCGTACAATTCTTTAATTTTTCTGTTACTTTCAGATTATACATTTTGCTTGTATGCTTATCTAGCTGTAGTATTCACGCGATAACTGGGCACGTCTGGTGCTGCGATCTAGCGGCAGATTGCTCGTAAGCCGTGTTACACGTTTGAATATGGAATGAGCAGGCAGTATAAGCAGCCATCGGATGCAGATCGAGCAGGCAGTGGACTCACATTACCGCTTGTAGTAATGCCACCGCCGTCTCAATCTCTATATACTGCCCGTTGCCTACGTTATAATACAAGGCCTGGAAATAAAGCCCGTAAAACGCTATCGAAGTGGTCACACTAAAGTTCAATGCCGGACCGCTATGATCGCTTTCTTGCCCCCTGTCTATCAGGTTCGCGCCTTTAAACGTGGTTATTAACTGAGTTGGTTGTGAATGAATTATGTATTCGTCCGATGTTAAGCATTCGCAGTTCCAGTCATGGTTTATTCACGAGAAATTAAAGGTAGTGGAATTTCGTTTCACAACTTTCCAGTGAATGTTCGAAACGTTATACAGAGGAAGTATTACGCATGAGATACGACTTCAAGCTGATCGAAGTAGGCCTCTGTTCCTAAGTTTTGATCCGAGTTACGTCATAAGAATCGGGCGATCCCAAAATTTGTCACTGGACTTTTTTGTAAACAATGCTACCGTGACCGGCGAAATTTAAGAGGCCTCTTCAAACTCAGAAATCTTAAATTAGGAAACCCACCAGAAAAATAATTTGCCCAACAAATTTGGAGAAAATGAATGCAGCAAGTGCTAAAAATATTGCAGGCTATTTTCCCCTGAAACAATCTCTGGTTTGCAAAGTATGGAGGTAGTTTGTCTCGAGAGCATTAAATACGGTTTAAAATAAACCATTTGTTTTATGGAGCATTTTATGACATTGTTCGATGCGCAAGGCGTCTGCAACACCAAACCAAACTCCACGGCACTTAATGCCCTTAAAAGGGCTTTGGCTTGCCCAGCGACCACTGCTCAGCCCGAAGGCCTGCAGATTACGAGGAGCCGTGTGATCAGCACGACGCATCCTCTCGGCCGTTATTCTGGGCTTTCGAGACCGGGGCCACCATCTCACCGACAGATAGATCCTCAATTCTAATCACGTAGACTGAGAGGACCTCGAACCAGCCCTCAGGTCGAGGGAAAAATCCCTGAGCTGACCGGGAATCGAACTCGGGTCCTCCGGGCGAGAGGAAGGAACGCTCCCACTACACCACGGGGCAGGCCTGCAACACCTCACATGGGACATATTCCAGAAATGAGAACAAAAGAGCATCTTTTAGTAGCTACTGAAGATGAACGCCTCAGTTGGTTAATTAATGATTTCCTGTCATGTATTAAGAAAATTCAAATGCATTCAGAGAAAGTAAAAAAGATTCACGAGGGAAATGTATCAGGCATAGATCTTGACTACCCAATCCACTGTGGCCTGCGTAAAATACCTCATAAGTGGCCTATACATTTGCATTATGCATTGACGAAGAACCTAACAAGCGATGACATCGAGCTCTTCTTCAGCTATCTAAGACGCCAAGTGGAATAAAATGACATGGCTCGTGTGGAAAAAGAACAGACAGACTGTAAAGGCTGTTTAGAACATAGCTACTCAAAGTCCAACATTGTGTCTTACTCGTTTTCAAGATCGAGGAGCCCTCAGATACCGAAAATCATCGTCTGTGGCACTTCGGCAGTGAACGACGGAATTTGTCACCTCCGCTACGCAGTACTTGCCCCGAAGAGAGTTACTAAAAGGTGTACAGTTTTTTGAAAGACGTGTTCAACAGTGAAATTAAGTGTAGCAAGTGTAAAGACGACAAACCACCTCTATTTCTACTATGAAAATTTCTTAGACCTTTTTAGGCAACATTGCTTCGAGCCACTCAAGTAGAAGAAAGTTTTAAACTTGATAAGAAGCCCCTCAAAAGGAAAGTTTTGAAACTTCAGTGACATATCCAAGCCAATCCAGCACCGCTCTATAAATAAAGTACCGTCAGTACTCGCAAAAACATTCAGTGCTTTTTATTTAGGATATAATTTACTTATTGACATATACGGCCATGCGAATACAAGGGGGCAAGAACGCGATCCTAGCGGCTGAATAGTGAACTAGGATGCCACCCGTTTCCATGAGTGCATTTCAAGGCCTTGTATTATAGCGTAGGCAACGATACTGCATGCTAGACAATGCAGATGGCAGCACTTACCGCGCCTAGAACACATGCTGCAGTTCGTCCGCAACACCAATATAAAATGAAAATAATCCTTTATATGTTATTAATTGAGAAGATAATGCACACACAGAAACTAACATTTCACATTTGAGTTTGGCTTAAGATATAGAAACGTAAAATATATAAAATATTACCAGTTACAATAGATATGTTAGACCATCCCACTGCTACATGCCACATAAAAATTTCAGAATTTTCTCGACACGAATAACGGAGCAACTTTTCAGTCCTTTTCTTACTGTTATTTACCAGTAGTGGACGAACACATTTTTCTATCACTATTTCGCTGACCCTTTGTTCATGACCAGATTTCAGGATACGCTTTATAGCACACATACTGCAGTGCGTGCGACCGTCATGTCATTATGTACCCCATCCAATCTCGTTGTGATAAATAGAGCTTCCATTGCGTCTTCAGAAAATCATCTAGTGAGAACATAAAAGAACCCATTTTGCAATAGATAATACACCTATTGCACTATAGATTTCACAGTTAGCGAGACAGCATCTGCCGTCTCTTTAGTCAGACACTTCATTTTTACACATTTTGATTGCAACCGAATTATTTTAACGTACTCGATGACATAATCATTCAACTGTTGTATTTTATATGCTGGTGAACAGAAATGCACACACACTGGATTGTTTTGCCGAATGTGCTGAGTTCTGTCAATGACGTCGTGGAATGTGAAAATTTTGTAAATAGATTCCATGAAGCGCACCATCGATTCCACGTATGAAAAGTCTAAACCTGTGTTTATAAACGGGCATGGTTTTCTTTCATGGACTGAATAGCAGTAGTAACCACTGGGGAAATATTTGTACAGCAGAACACTAATCTTTCCTAAATTCCTCTGTTTATTTCGTAATACCGAACAGGCTTGAATGTCAAGTCTCTCTGCAGGCGATAAACTTATCTCACATATTTGGAGGTGATGATGCCACTGCTGTCTTTTCTTGTTCTAGGAACTAGGATCTCACATTTTCTATCAAATGGTAAGAGTCAAAACTGAAAAGAAGTTTACGACTGGGGTAACATGGATGAGTCACACAGGTTCTCACTTTTACCTCTCCAAAATGTTTAAACATAGAAACATTGTTTCTATGATTGTCAGTCAACGGCATTTATCATTTCTGAACTAGAAGGAATAGATGGGAGTCTTCTAAGCCTTTAACGAGGAAGTAGGCAGCACGAATAAGGAACTTTTTTGAAAGTCCATTTACAAGAAAATACAAAAATTTATTCGAGATAGCAGATTTCCAATATCTGTGCCGCATACACCTTCAACATTGACCACGTAAACGAACTTCGATCGCAGAGGAGCCGTACCTAACTAGCCGTTTAATCGGTAATCACTGTTACAATCCTCTCTGTTCGTCTGAGAGTTCTACATTCAGCTCTAAGTCTTTCCTTCATTAGTTGGGAAATCCAGACATCACTCAACATTTCCCATTTAGGCTACCCGTCCAGAGTACTTTGTGATGGAGCTGATATTAGACCAGGAGTCGTTCCCATATCAGTGACCGTTTAGGATACTATTCTCCACGCCATGGATTTGATCTAAAAGATAAACGGTATGTTTATCTTATTATATTTAGCTGCTTTCTTTACTTTATTCAGACGATCAATTTCTGGGTTGTCTTCGAATTTCCTTTGTAGTCTTTTTAAGTTCATTATGGTTACTATAGTCATCAGTTTTTATCGCAGTCTCAGAATTCTCTACCGGAGCCTCTAATGTACGCTGTCATTCGTACTCCTTGGAATATTGATTGCATTGAGAAATCATTGTTCAAATAAATTCTTACTCGTAATGCAATGTATTTCCTGTGACTGAAGAGCTTGTTTCATCGTAGATTTGTTCCGAAGAAATATCTTACCGCTGTCTGGTCTTTCCTGGAGCTATTTTTCTGGTTTGAAGGGAATGCGGATAACCGACTTTGGCTTCAATATATTTTTCTTTCAGTTTTATCTTTTATCTTCGTCTTTAAAATTCCGTCTATACACACGAGAATAATCGTATGGATTCCACTGACTATTGATCCCTGCATTGATATAGCGTTAAGCCAATTTCCCCAAAGTTTTTTACTTGGGGGATTTCAGCAAGCCTTACACCTGAACAATTTGGATTCCTTGTTATGATTTACAGAGAGGAACACAACAATTCATTATTTTACAACCAGAGACACACACACGAATACTCGATGCAAACGTACGGGAACACAACAACGTGGGTAAGGAGATGAACTGGGTGCGTTAACTGGCGCCCCTAGCGGAGGTTTGTGACACTAAGAGCTCACGCTGAGCTCATATCCCTGGATGTTTTCAACATTGTGTTGTTTGTCTGAAGTACTAGAACGGTGGATTTTTAAATTTTAGACGTTATTGCGCGCAAAACTAAATCACTATTGTGTCAACAGAACCACATACGTTACTGCGGCACCAGTAAACGCACTCAGCACATTCAGATCAACTGTAAAGAAACCGCATGCTGTGAAATTTAATGTAGAATGTAGCAACTGCATTGCAAACAATTTCAGTTCCCGCATGTTATAACCACGTCCAGGTTCTTGGAGGATGAGATCAGTGACAATTGATGCTGAACTGTTCGCTTCTTGGCACGCCAAGGTACAGCCACCTGTAATAGTCACCAATTGAAACAGATGAAAACAGTCCCACAAGAGTGTGGCACCTATACCGAAAGCATTTCCCACCGAGTCTTTGGAGTAGAAAGAAATAATGTATTGCACGTCATAGAGAATACACGTAAGAAAATACACCATAAATAACAGGGTTGATGGTCCATAGATAGAACTCACTGATAATGATATATCATATAATGCTTTGTGAATTCTTCTGATTTTAGATAGCGGTATAAGATATTTCCCTCTAACAAAAGGTTCTCTTCGGTCCTTTAGTACACATTTACAACATTTTAGTTGAATGTCAACATTGTTGTGGAAAGTTTCATCTTCGCATAATCGCTGGACGCACCAACGATACCTCCTTAACTGTTCGTTTAGGAGGAAAAACCTTCTCTTTATGAAATATATAAAATTCATAAATTGTACATAAACTAAGCAAGAAATGAAGTGGGCAGAATAGTGGGTTATAAAGTAGTACTTCCCCTCAGGGATGTACCACTTTAAACTGGACAAAGTATATACGATTGTGAGGAAACCTACCAGAAGAATAATCTGTATTACAATATTCCTCCTAAGCCTTTTGTTCTCTACTTCATTGAAACCAATCAGAAACATGTCCACCTCTATAGCAGTCTCAAATATAGTTTTGAACTTATCGAAATGTACGAAAGAATTCACAATCATGGATAAAATAGCGACAGAAAATATCAGGGTTATTAATACTCCTCGAACAATCTGGGACATCGTGCTTCCATAAGATCCAAAACCTTCTCTTACGTCATATATTCCATGATATATGAATCCAGAGAATAAAGTTACACACAGTATTATAGTCCAAACTGATCCAGCCTTGCTCTTACATACATATATTCGTCCGCCGTTTACATTGTTTCTGAAATTCCGTTTAAGATTTGTTAAGCCAAACATTCTCGATGCGTAGTACAATGGAGAAATTGCATGAAGAATGTCACAATGTTGTAGCCTTGAGTCCTTCATGTCTGAATTATACGAACATCCTAAGTTGTTAACAGAGTTAAGAGAGTATTCTCTTCCAGAAAATGGCGCAATCATGGTGTGTGTCTCCTGATGTGATACAATCTACCACTTTAAAATAAATTTCCGCTGCTATCGTGTGTTTCTCACACGTATTGTAAACGCACGTTTAATAAAAATTGAGCTTCATTTCTTCTCGTAAGTTTTGACGTTATTTGGTCTCAAAATGTTCATTTATTTGATAACAAGACACTACGATGATTGGTTAGAATTATTTAGTATAACAGAAACTAAGAATTAACGTGAAGACTGCAAATCAGTCTCTGCATATAATTTATATTAAAGAAACGCTGAGAACATGAAAAGTTTGTTTCTGCCTAGAGTTCTGATACAACTCTATTTCTGATCAAGTGAATGTTTCCTTACAGTGGATTAGAAACAGGAGAACTGCACCCCCACACATAAAAAAAAAAGAAACAGAACTCCACACAATCGTACTATCAAAGTACACCAGCTATGTATAGACTTGATAGGGTGTACAAACACTTTAAGTTAAAATCACTCTTTTGTTACTAATCGTTATACCAGATTTGAATACACACGATTATGGTTTTCTTCCACAAAAGAGACTGTATCGAGATGATAAAAATATGATTCAGGAAGTACTCCATAAACCATTAGTTTTCTTGGTGCTTATACGAATTTGAGGCAGAACATAAGCATGTTATAAGCCCCTCAATATTAATAAAGAAACCATAACGTTAAAGAGAACCGGAGATGTCTAAGATATCCACATAAATTTGGTGAACTTTGAGTAAATGTCACTTGTTCACGGAGTAAGATATTGTAAGGAAATTCCTTTAGGAGTATAAAACAATGTTCTTTTTATGTTTAACTTCGTAGCTGTTCACACACTGAAAATTTCCCTCAGGCAAAACTACCAATGTTTCCTTCTGAATATTATGCAGAAAACGCAATTTTTGTATTTATCAAAAGCGACATCAAACCACAACTCCGGTTTTTCATCGCTGTTAATTTTATAAGATAGTCGGTGTTTTCACACAGTATGTTTTACTTCACAGAAACATGAAACAGACTACTTGTTTCCTTCCAATTACGACGGCTATAAACACATAGCTAGAAAACATTAACTACAGAGGAAATTGGAGTATTTTTCTGAAAGTGAATGATCAGCCATACTATCCTACAATGATAGAACATTTGCCCAGATTATCTGATGAAAGTGGTTGATAACGAACGCTACAAGACAGGTTCACTGACGTGTTCAGTATCTCTGCCATGTTACAAACGTTATCTCAACCCTAGCAATCAATCACGAAAGTGGGGGAATTACATTGTTTGCGAACATTAATTCTAATATCGCATGTGTTACCTTTGAGTCAGGAGCGTAAGCAGTGCGGTGGTTGGGGTGGGGGAGTTGGCGGCTTACTGGAGGTTAGCCGCAGGGGCTCTGAACTTTGGAGCGTGGGTTGGCGACCACGGGGCCCTCTGTTGAGACCTGGCATTGTTTCCATTTCCTTGTGCCAGGCTCCTCACCGTCATCTATGTTATATAGAGGATGGTTGCCTAGTTGTACTTCCTCTTAAAACAATAATCACCACCACCACCACCACTTACTGGAGGTTAGAAACACCCATGGAATTTTAATGTTGAAAACCTTTCTTAACAGACAAAGGAGGGGTCCCCGTACGACGAAAAACGTAATGTAGCAGTATAATTTAAAGGGGGTTTAGTATAACTACTGCCATCTATGACTGTTTGTATGTGTGGAATTCAAAATGTATCGTTTAACAATGCCCCATGAACTGCTAGACAGCAATTGGCTGCAGTTTGGCACATCTAATATCTTGATTGGACGACGTGGAGTAATTTCTACTGCTTTTATTCCTTGACTCCGCTGTGCGTTTGTCAACTGTCGACGTGCGTTGACTTGTGGACCCAACGACATT
Source organism: Anabrus simplex (assembly GCF_040414725.1). Lineage (NCBI taxonomy): Eukaryota > Metazoa > Arthropoda > Insecta > Orthoptera > Tettigoniidae > Anabrus > Anabrus simplex. Next base: position 49,423,533 of record NC_090278.1, on the reverse strand, counting down.
AAAAACATAGATTGCTAATCTGATGGCCATCTTTGAATCTACTTGAACCACTGGCAGCCATGACACTTGCAGGCAAAACATGCTCTTATTTCCTCTGAATCTGCCATAGAAAGGGTTTGGAGAAATTGTTGTGTGATGAAGTACGGTCTTTGAGAAGGCGTGCAATCTTAAACTAAATAAATAAATAAATAAATAAATAAATAAATAAATAAATAAATAAATAAATGTAGGCTATGAATTCAGTAGAATGAAGTCAGGCGAGGTTTAACCAAGAGAGGTCCGGTAGAAATACTAAAGTGATAAAGCTGGTAGGATACCGTGTGTGGAAGGAAGGATATGCTCAACCAGGGGTCCGGTGGTCTGAACTTTACAATTTGAGGTTACCCCATTTAGTGGCCCCTTACGACAGGCAGAGGATGCCGTAGAGATATTCTTCACCGCAACCAACGGACGTATGCTAGAGGCTTTACTAGGGGCTTTACGTCGCACCGACACAGATAGGTCTTATGGCGACGATGGGATAGGAAAGGCCTAGGAGTTGGAAGGAAGCGGCCGTGGCCTTAATTATGGTACAGCCCAAGCATTTGCCTGGTGTGAAAATGGGAAACCACGGGAAACCATCTTCAGGGCTGCCGATAGTGGGATTCGAACCTACTATCTCCCGGATGCAAGCTCACAGCCGCGCGCCTCTACGCGCGCGGCCAACTCGCCCGGTAACGGACGTATGTGCTGCATGTTGCACAGCAGTTCTTAGAAAGTAGCCATAAGTAGCAAAAAGCATAAAACATAACAAACCAGACCAAGAAACAAAATTAAAAAATTATACCAGAATGACACTGAAGGTATGTCATGAAAAGGTAGTGGTACCTTTCTCTACGCGTGTGAGTTCCTCAATGAACTGCTGTACGTATAGCGTGTCTTTCTGTAGAGATTTACTTTATTGTTAGTGTATGATGCCGAATTATCCATCCTTCAACATACATAATTCTTGTTTTAACCAAGCAAATGCTCACCATATTCACTGCACTTATTTCATTATAACATCAATGCAGCATTAAGCACGTGTTTATTTTTAAATAAATCTTTAATTGGCAATAACATATAATCTCATCAATTCATTGAACTGCTAAGGGCTAACTGTCAAGACCAAGAAGTGGCAGGCGCCATGACAGTTACAGGCAAAAGTAAGTTCGCTGTGCTTCAACCAGGGGCGCTGTAACGAGTATGTCAAGGATCATATAAGAGAAATAGATCCGTCACTCCTGTATAATAAATTCAACTGAGAAAACAGGTCATGGAAGCTATAGTGGCGTCTGTATCTCCGCCAACATAAGGAAATAAGTACCTCGATAATACCTCGTAATAAACTTCATAATGACAGTTGTTAATTTGTTAAAATTTGAATTGTGATAAAGAGATAATCATTGCATTTCGGTAGGAAAGTTGTATCTAAAGCTTCTCTCGTGTCTTTTACTTGAAAAGTATATTGCAATTACCGAATTTGTATGTTGGCGATACTGTTATAACGCTAGCTTGTATCGTTGTTTCACTGTTCGCATTTTAATGTAAATTTACATATATTAAATAATAAATGCAACATTGATTACTGAAAATGTTAATGGAATGCATATAAAACCCCAAAACGCCCATACTTGCCTAAATCACGACCTAACATAACCTCATTCTTTCGTTCGTTGAACCCTTCCCACGACTTTTATGTATGGGAATGGAAAACACGAGAAGGAAAGGAAGAAGTAAAACACAGCATAATGCACACAGTTTATATTTTGAATTTATTTATTCCAAACAGCAGGTAAGAAGCACAATCACACAGACGTTTACTCGCAACAGCTAGGTAGTTCAATGTGAAGTACGTTCATGATCATAATACTAATTCTTCACACTAAGGACGCGTATAATTATAATTTCACACCATACTCTCAAAAAACTGGATCAAAAATCTCGTTCAGTGCGAAAGAATCTCAACAAATTTTCGTCTAACAAGCACTATTACATACCGTACGACCAAGGTCCCTTCGCGCGCAACGATAACGGTGTTGTGTTTTGAATTTGCTGTACCACACAACTGAATGTGTAATGCCAACCTCTGCATTCTAAATTAACCCTCTAAAAGAGAATTTTAGTTCTCACTAGTTGGCGGAGATTGAGTGGCACATCTCGGAAGTGCTTCGGACGCTCCCTATGAAGTGTCACCCCCCTGGAGTATGTTTAGCAGTCTATATCTTTTATGTCGTTGTGTGGACCTGCTCTGTGAACAGGGAGTCAGCAGCTGATCGTCTCCAAAATAGCTGTATTTGAAGAGACACTCTGTCTAGCATTTATGGCTAAGGAAAATGATTATCTTCCACCCTAGGTAAGGGACTGAAGAGGCTGTGGAGCCTCTTACTTACCAGGTGGTGATGGTGATTATTGTTTTAAGAGGAAGTACAACTAGGCAACCATCCTCTATATAACATAAATCAGAGAGAAAACATGGAAAAATGAGGGTATCGACCAAAGGAAGACAAGGGGCACGAAGGCCATGAAAATGAAAGACTCCCTAGGCCTCCATACGTAATACAGTCGGGGTATGAAAAGAACAAGAGTTGACCAAGGAAGGTCGGATAAGATAGATGAAAGTGAGGAGCCTGATACAAGTATGTGGAAGCAATGCCAGGACTCAGCTGAGGGCCCCGTGGACGCCAACCACGCTCCAAAGCTCAAAGCCCCTGAGGCCCCTTTTAGTCGCCTCTTACGACAGGCAGGGGATACCGTGAGTGTTATTCTACCGACCCCACCCACAGGGGGATTACTTATCAGAACCGACCGTGATAAGTCATCTGGTTGTTTTAATTTACTCTTAAAGTGGCTGATTAGTGCTGTGTAATACATATTCTTTCTGTAAGCTATCAATACGTGGTAATACTATTTAATAAAATGTGTCGAAAAGGATTATTACGGACCTCTTCGTCGGTAAGTTTTGTAAACTTCATACCTTGGATAAGGTGTTAGCACAAGGAGTTTCCACGAATTTAAACATGTATGACTGAAATATTTGCTATACAGTGCAAAGGCGATGAATTGATAGTTCCTGTGGTATTGTGTGAAAATGCCTCAAATTTGGTATGCAACGATCGAAATAATATTTGAAGCAGTTTAATAGTGTTCTCCTCTAAATTTCAAGGTGATATCCGATATGTACTTTGACAGCCTTAAAACCAAAACAAATCTGAAGTGTTCTAGTATTATATTTAAAGACTGTTCTAGGCTCAGCTAAGGCCTAATCGCATATTATTATCATTGTTAATATTTAAATTTAACGTTCTCAGATGTGTTATATTTAACTTAATTGTCTTGGTTTTTTTATTATTGTACCCGCGGCTTTGCCCGCGTTTATTAATTCAACTGTTTTATATAATAAAAAACCCATTTTTTCCTTTTAGAGCTCCCGGTTGAACTATATGGAGCTAAGATATATAGTGCGTTCGACTTTCCAACTCGTGAACAAACCACGTACAGTTGACAATGGGAGAAGCAGCTTTTTCTAAGATGGAGTCCTACAACTTTAAGAGATTGTTTATGTGCCTTGTTGATGTTGATAGCGAAAATAAAACAAACGGAGAACTGAAGACATCTAAACTTAAGCTGTATATCCGAATAAATGATTCGAATCCGAGGAATGAATATTACTTCGCTCGCGGCAAGCCCAATCATGAGAGTGGCTTCAATAATATTAGTCATCAGTTTCAGAGTCGTGTTCGTTGCAGAGGGCAGGATTCTTATTCTTAAGAAGGATAATCGTCCGCTCTAAGATGTTCGAGGATACTCCAGGTGACTCCAAGTCTTTCAAAAGCTGTGCCGTGTAGTCGATAGACTTGTAACTTTGTAGAACCAAGACCGATTAGAAGGAAAATGGCGACTTCGTGGGCGAGCGTTTGAGACATGTGGTTGGTTCATATCTGTGTTTACATTCTGTTAAAGAGTGTTATTTTGATCGAGTTATTGAAGTATTAAGTATATGTTTGGTAAAATAGTAATCTACACTGACTGACAGAGCAAATGCAACACCAAGAAGGAGTGGTTCGAAAGGGATGAAAGTTGGGGAAAAAACAGAGACGGCACGGACGAATAATTGATGTTTATTTCAAACCGATATGCAGGTTACACAATGCGCACTGCATCGACTCAGTAGGATGTAGGACCACCGCGAGCGGCGATGCACGCAGAAACACGTCGAGGTACAGAGTCAATAAGAGTGCGGATGGTGTCCTGAGGGATGGTTCTCTATTCTCTGTCAACCATTTGCCACAGTTGGTCGTCCGTACGAGGCTGGGGCAGAGTTTGCAAACGGCGTCCAATGAGATCCCACACGTGTTCGATTGGTGAGAGATCCGGAGAGTACGTTGGCCACGGAAGCATCTGTACACCTCGTAGAGCCTGTTGGGAGATGCGAGCAGTGTGTGGGCGGGCATTATCCTGCTGAAACAGAGCATTGGGCAGCCCCTGAAGGTACGGGAGTGCCACCGGCCGCAGCACATGCTGCACGTAGCGGTGGGCATTTAACGTGCCATGAATACGCACTAGAGGTGACGTGGAATCATACGCAATAGCGCCCCAAACCATGATGCCGCGTTGTCTAGCGGTAGGGCGCTCCACAGTTACTGCCGGATTTGACCTTTCTCCACGCCGACGCCACACTCGTCTGCGGTGACTATCACTGACAGAACAGAAGCGTGACTCATCGGAGAACACGACGTTCCGCCATTCCCTCATCCAAGTCGCTCTAGCCCGGCACCATGCCAGGCGTGCACGTCTATGCTGTGGAGTCAATGGTAGTCTTCTGAGCGGACGCCGGGAGTGCAGGCCTCCTTCAACCAATCGACGGGAAATTGTTCTGGTCGATATTGGAACAGCTAGGGTGTCTTGCACATGCTGAAGAATGGCGGTTGACGTGGCGTGCGGGGCTGCCACCGCTTGGCGGCGGATGCGCCGATCCTCGCCGATCCTCGCGTGCTGACGTCACTCGGGCTGCGCCTGGACCCCTCGCACGTGCCACATGTCCCTGCGCCAACCATCTTCGCCACAGGCGCTGCACCGTGGACACATCCCTATGGGTATCGGCTGCGATTTGACGAAGCGACCAACCTGCCCTTCTCAGCCCGATCACCATACCCCTCGTAAAGTCGTCTGTCTGCTGGAAATGCCTCCGTTGACGGCGGCCTGGCATTCTTAGCTATACACGTGTCCTGTGGCACACGACAACACGTTCTACAATGACTGTCGGCTGAGAAATCACGGTACGAAGTGGGCCATTCGCCAACTCCGTGTCCCATTTATCGTTCGCTACGTGCGCAGCACAGCGGCGCATTTCACATCATGAGCATACCTCAGTGACGTCAGTCTACCCTGCAATTGGCATAAAGTTCTGACTACTCCTTCTTCGTGTTGCATTTGCTCTGTCAGTCAGTGTATAACGGTTTATCAGTATGGTGTTTTGTTAGAAATTTATATGATGGTAGTTTTGATGTATAATAGTGTTTGTATTGTCGTGCTGTAACGTAGCACAAAATGGGTCGTTCCTGCTGCGTTCGTGGTTGTAGATCTAATTATACCGTTGCTGAAGCTTTTAAATTCCCTGAAGATAGATCTCTACAGGAGAAATGGATAAGGAATATTCACCGGGAAAATTTGGAAGTCAAAGACCAAACTATCGTACTAGGCTATGTGTGTAACCAAAATTTGTGGTTAGGGAAGATCTCTTTCCAACCGATAACGGTGAGCCTATTCGTTTTAGTTTTCTCATTCAGTCGGAATAATTTCATGTAAGTTGACGATAAGTATTAGTTTCTATGTAGAATATAAGTGTGTGAGTGTATTTATATGGGTCACTGGTCACTAGGATACGGAATTATACGCAGTCATGTGAGAATATATTAGTTTTGATCTTGTTGTGAACCGGATTTAAATCGAACTATGGCAGTGCCTCTCATACATCTATTCTTAAGTTCTCTACGGAATAAAACATTAAGAGAGAAGTGGATTAGGAACATACATCGTGAATATTTCTACAAAACAGTAGGATGCATATGTCATCTGAGAGTAAGTCTGAGATTAGGGAAGACTATTTTTTCTAATTCTAAATGGTTGACCTATTCGTATTCCTCAAAAAACAATTCATTTAGATATTGATAACTGATATGGTGATGTTCCCTCAGTGTCTATGTGCTTCAGAGTGTCGTGTGATTTAGATGCAATTGTATTTTGAAAGAATCTGTGCTTGCCTGCGGGAACATTTGGCTAGATCTTGGTGTATGACAAAACTTATAGTGTGTTAGATGGAGCAATCTGAAAACTGTTACACAGAAGAAATAGTGATTTGCAGGGATGGTGTTGGTGGTGATTATTGTTTTAAGAGGAAATACAACTAGGCAACCATCCTCTATATAACATTAATCACAGAGAAAGAATGGAAGGGGTCCGACACTTCGAAAAATGAAGGTATCGGCCGAAGGAAGACAAGGGCCACGAAGGGCATGAAAATGAAAGACTCCCTAGGCATCCATACGTAATACCATCGGGGTCAGAAAAGAACAAGTGTTGACCAAGGGATGCCGGATATGATAGATGAAAGTGAGGAGCCTGGCACAAGTAAGTGGAAGCAGTGCCAGGACTCAGCTGAGGGCCCCGTGGTCGCTTCAGAGTTCAGAGCCCCTGGGGCCCCTTTTAGTCGCCTCTTACGACAGGCAGGGGATACCGTGGGTGTTATCTACCGCCCCCACCCACAGGGGGGATTTGCAGGGATTAGATTTGTTTGTAACTCAGGGGTTTTATTGTACCAATACCTTCCGATTCATGCTGCGGATATCTGTTATCAAGCAGTCTACACCAAATTGTAGCTCGTCCATGTAGGTTAAAGACATCATGGTTTAGAGTCAATAGAGCTGTTTTACTCATGTTCTTCAATGGGAAAAATCCTGTTATATATTTCGTGTCTGAACTCTTCATTGCTAAGTTTAACACCATGGTTGGAAGTGCTACTATATCATATGTCAACATATGATATAAGAGTTTCCAGTAAGGAAGGCTTAACATCACCGGGGCTGTCCATTGGGCTGGCATAATCATTTCGGGTGTAGTTCATTTTCGTCATCTTCATTTTCATTTTCATCGAGTGCTGAACATTAGAAATTGTCCACCACTGCGAAACTAAGACAACACGTTATGTTTCATAGTTCTTATGAGAGTGAATAAATCGAGGAATTTCGCACCTTAAATTATTTTTAAACATTCAAAATAATGTTATAAATATCATTTTAACAGTTTTATAATGTATTTCCAGCTATCCAGCGAAGTGTAATCTAAGAGAAAACGTTATTTGACTAAGTAACATTTCGAAATAATCAGCTTGTTGTTCTCTTTTGCTGTGGGGCTGTCCATCAATTCTAGCAGAATATGCGTGATTCTAGTTGATCATATGTGATGAGTACTTGTTCGCGAAGTGTTTTCATAGGTGCAAGAGTGGTTTTCCTTATGATGTTACATTTATCATGTTAAATTACCTACCACCGTTTGCAAAATATGTACGCGATCGTTTCTTAATTTCTGGCGGATTGAACCAAGATATTGTGTAGCTCTTTCAGTGGTATCATCACAAGTAATTTAATGTGACGCCGGGCTGAGTGGCTCAGGTGGTTGAAGCTCTGGCCTTCTGACCCCAACTTCGCGGGTTTGATCCCGGCTCAGTCCGGTAGAATTTGAAGGTGCTCAAATACGTCAGCCTCGTGTCAGTAAATTTACTGGCAGGTAAAAGAACTTCTTTGGGACGAAATTCCGACATCTCCGAAAATCGTGAGTTGGTTTATCGTCGAAATGAAGTTATTGCCTGCTACCCTAACCTTCATCAGTCGGCAGCTACTGCACCCACGACGTCCACCATCTTGGTTTTGATATTGCGGTCTGATATATATATTGTAGTCGGTCTTGGTAGAACATCGGGTAATTCTTGTAAAAGTTGCTTGTTGATGACGTCGACAGCTTCACTTCTTGGAGCAAGAATTGCTCTTCGACATAGCCATGCGTAATTGGCGAAATGCTGTGGCCAAGAATGTTAAAAGTTTCAGATCTGTGCGTGTTTATTATAATCTAATATTCTTTACTATAGCCTATGTTAGTTCTAAATGAAATAATAAAACATGAGATTCAGTTAGTTGAAAGAAAACATGGTAATCGGACAATTCTTGTGAATGCTGCTTCATGTCTTGGTGCAAGAATTGCTCTTAGACACAGCCATGCGTCTTAGGTGAAAACCTGTGCCCACCTATGACAAACATTTCAGATCTTTGTTTGCCGTAGATTTGGATGGGGATCGCACACAGACAGACAGACAGACAGACAGACAGACAGACAGACAGACAGACAGACAGACAGACAGACAGACACACACTTCCTTTTATTATTATATATAATATTGAAGGTGTTATCATCCTTTTAAAGCTTCTTTTTTTCTTAACGTTATGGTTTTGTTCTGTTTCTTGTAACTTTATTTCTTGCTATTGTTGTTGTTGCATCATCTTACAATGGTTGTCATAGTTATGTCAAGCTAATGTGTATTGATAATATATGATATAATTTGGTAAGCACTGCGTCACCGTTACGAGTTCATTGTCCTTCCGGAAGCGTTGTGGTTCGGCCGCTTGTGTGGTGTAGTGGTCAAGCAAGACCTGATTGATGATGATTATTAAGTAACACTAGCTGACCCGACTGACGTCGTTTCGTTCTGTCAAAAATAAGTGACAATGGAACGAACTCAAATTCAGTCTGTACTGCACGCAAAATCAGAACAATGCAAATTACTACATTATCAACATCAAATGAGTTAATTTTCTACTGCTACCAAACGTTAGTACGAAACTACTGGGAAAACGTGTTTTCACTACCTGCAATATTAATATCTTGATTGTGAATAACGTCACAGCTTATCACTACCCAGAAATAACCCTGACTGACTGTAACGTAGATGGGAACTGTTCAGCAGGTCTTCAAATCCCTCACAGAGCCATAATTATCCACCGTTGCAAATCAAGTAATTTGATAAGTTGATGGCGTGAAGATAATGTGGCAAAACTTACTCCTCTTTCTTCGTAGGAAATAACTATCATAGAAAACACTGATTCCAATCAACACTATGAAGATATTTTTCATTGTAAAACTTTAAGGTATACGATATTTTTTGTTTGATTACCTGGCGCGTAAACAAACAAAGTTGATGGTTTTCCAACACGGGAACAGGCAACATACAATTGGCAATGTGAGAAACATGGGTTTTCAAGATAATTGCCACAAACACTCAATGACTGCCCTTGGGATTTATTTATGGTCATAGCAAAAGCGAGTTTTACTGGAAACTGCAGTCGTTTAAATTCAAATGGTATGTCAGTCAGAATTATAGGGATGCGTGGTATCAAAACCTCTTTTCCTGTATACTTCCCCGTTAGAATGGTTGCTTCGATCACGTTGTTCAGTAATGTTTTCACCGCTAGCCATGTGGCTGGCAAACTGAGTTCATAGATCCAATAGCAACGCATTGGTAGGCACTGTAGTTCAATTGTGTAACCGCGGTTTCCAGCGTGTACATAAATAAAAATAAGATAGGAAAATGACGCAGTGGCGGAGAATTCATATAAACCAAATACAGGGAACTCTTACAGGCCTAAAAATGACAACTAAGACAGGAAGTGGAACGTGCTGGGAAGCCCTACTGAGGTCCATGGAAACGTATGACGTTATGGGGGAGAAAAGACTTATAAGAAACACCCTCTAGCTCAACTATATTAAAAATGACTAAGTTTTACAGAATACAGTTCCACGACACGGAAACAAGACATACTTAAGTAACTTAACATACAATTTGATTTAACAATGAAGGTGATGCTACATTAAAGGTATAGTTTAAAACTAAAGTATTTAATGGATGAAAGACTTGAAACTACGGCAATTGGAACCTAGGGTAAACTCGGACACATCAAATTAAACTTTAAAATGACATTAAGCGAAGAAATAATGAAACACAAAAGGAATTAAACTAAATGAAACGAAACCAGAAAACATTGCAAAAACACTGAAATAACACATACCTCGGAAAGGCAGGAGCTCGCGAGGGTAGCCCTCGAGCGCGAACGCTCGCTAGGGCGGTCGGATGGAAAAGACGCCGAGCTCACGCATCATTTTTCGAAGCCGGCCACAAGGCCGGAAATGGCCCGATTACAATTAGCCAATAAGATCAAACTTACCCTAGATTCCTGGACCTTTTTGCCAATAGGAAATCTCGTTACCATATATGGTAATTTTAACATCGTTAGCAATTGCACAAGTTCTGGAACATTACGATTACAACACCCAAAATTTCATCATAGGAAACCACACTTGCAGTACAGGTACAGGATGCTCCAAAACAAATCACCTTACAAATTTTACATCAGATTACATAAAAACTACATTTAAAAAAAATCACTTCAAAACACTTTTGCATGTTGAAATGTTCATACAGTTCAATGTTTCTTGATGTTTCCATAATTTTAAAAAAATTTACAAACATATTTCAGTTACACAAAATTCCAGTAGAGTCCAGAGTTGCAAAAAAAATTAAATCCTTCAGACAAATAAAAAAAATTAAAATTTACATTTCCAAACACACAGTAGTTTCAGTTCTCTGTCCCACCAACCGGTGACAAATTGAAACATCGTAACTGAAAGCAGCTCGATTCAAACCTGGAAGATTATTAGCTGAACGAAGCGCTGCATGGTTATGTGATATCCGAATCCTTTCAGTTTCATTTCGCTCTTCACGTTGTTGTGTCCGATTAGACTGGAAATTAGCATTTCGAGTTCTTCGACCGAAGTTGCTCCGCCCGCGTCTTAAAGGCGGCATGAGTCTTGAAATGAGTATACTGTATTTGGAAGCACACACACAAAATAAACCAATCAACCAAAGAAATCGATGAACTTGTTTGTTGAGAAGCGAAGATTAAAAACAATCGGGGTAGACAAAGGTCTCCAACCATAACAAAACACGACACTGCATGTGACTGTCTGGAGAGTGTATGTTTGGGAGATCCGTACCGGCAGTCGAGGCAGCCAGACAGCAAGTCAGGCAGCAGAGTCACGCGCAAAACCAAAACCCAAGGAGACATTCTTCCTGTCACAAAATGAGAACTAAGCGAGATAAGAACTTGGGGTTTGTTTCAAAAATAACTTCCATATCTGAAGACCATTTGCCTCGCTTTGATACCCCATGCAAATTCAATAGCAAAGAAGTTGGCCAGCGACTGACTTTTTCGTGCCTGCATATAAAATCTCTGAACATGACTGAAAAGAAACACAAATTGTGCATGTTCTTATTTAAATTTAAAAGCAAACTTGTCTACGTCGAGCTGAAATATTCCTTTACCAGCAGTGAAAAAATTACAAATATAGCGAATATAAAAGAGGAGTTATGACATGATAAGTTCTATGCAATGAAGATTTTGCATTTGGGGCAACATTCCATTATATTAACTTTTTCACAGTCAATTATTTTGTTAACCTTTCTTTTGTTAACGGCATCAAATGCGGCTCGAAGTTTTGTACATAATCCGATATTCACTCATTTTAACCGATAACATTGAGATTTACGGACATTTGGCAAACGCGCTTGATTAGAGGAGGACAGCGCTAAGCGCAAACGTGGGAGAAGGCAAGAGAGACGAACAGTTTGAATGGAAAAAGAGAAATGGGGCTTTTACGTTTTTCCTGGATTTATTCCAATTTTTCTCTTCGTAAAAACCTTACTCGGACTTCGGCGAATATTTGAAAAGAAGAATTAGCCAAATTGGTCCAGCCGTTCCCGAGTTTTGTGCTCAGCAACACATTTACCGATTCATTTATATTTATATAGATCGGCGAATATTTGAAAAAAAGAATTAGCCAAATTGGTCCAGCCGTTCCCGAGTTTTGTGCTTAGCAACACATTTAGCGATTCATTTTTATTTATATAGATTGGCGATGTGATTTAAGGAATGTTATCTTTACGATATTTCTTCGGTTTAATTTGCGATGTGAATTTATCTTTTTTTATGTGAATATCTCGTGTTTTGACATGTCACCGACTTGTCAATTTTCTAGTTTCCTTCTTTGCCTTCTACCAGTTGTGGTATTTTGAATTTGTTGGTGGGATGTGTCTTCTTCCCTTCTGCTTTATCTTCTTAATTTCATTTCTTGTGTGATCTTTAAATGGTGTTGTTATTTTTAATGCAATTCTATATTTTAGTAGACAAATTTTGTCTACTAAAAGGGGTACCCCATTCTTAAAAAATTAAATGAGAGCTCTCAAACTAATATAGTCATATGACCATTGATTAAAGGTTTCCTTTTTAAAATGAACTGCAGTTCGTGTGTAAACTATTTTTAATAAAAGGTATTACACGATTTGCGATTTAAAATGGTTTCAGTGAATGAATTTTATTTAATTTACTTAGTTAAATTTCGTTGGTTTCTTAAATTTTATGAATTATTTATGGGTGTTACTCTCCTTTTTTTAAATATTCTTATTTATTAAATGTTTATGGAGTTAAGACGATTCAGTGTTTCATGGTATTTCACATGAATTGCTCTATCCTACTCCACTGGAACAACCCTGTGTTGAGGTTCTTTTTTACCCTTGGGTTCTGCCCAGATTCCACCGCTTCCCAGTCCTGTGCCTTGTGTTTTGATCGAGGCCTACCCTAAGTAGTTGGCAGGATTTCGCGTTGGGATGGCCTCTTGTCTCTCTTGTGGTAGTACTGGCAATCGAAACTGAGTTGTTGCGGTCTTGTGTCGTCAGTTGTTTTGTCGTCCTTGTGTTCGATTGTCGGTACGTCACAGTAAAATTAAGCAATTTCCTTAATTGTGCCGAAAGTTGAAGCGTTAAGGGGACCGGAAAGATTTCAATTTGTGATTTTTGAATAGAGCTATCAAACTATAAAAACAAATTTCGAAAATCACTTCTAGCCTAAATGCAGTTCCAAAAAAACTGCCTAAAATCGCTTGTTTCTTTACTCGTTTCCTTTTTGAATCAAATATTAACCAAAGTAATTAGATAATTCATTCTGTAATGTGTTCCTTGGATCAATTCCCTTAGGCGTTTTTTTATTTTTGAAAAATTCCAAAGCGAATGTTTATAAGGGCTTAAGTGAAACTCTGCATTGACTCACATTGGCGCTCGTAGAAAAAGGCAAACTGCTAATCTAATCAATCGGATAACGATGATTAAGGAAAGGATTGTAATTTTTAGGAATAAATAAAGAATATATTCTCATGCTTTGTTATATTTTATTTACCTAACATTTGTAGCTCATGTCTCTGGGATGTTTTCAATATTGAGTTACTTGCCTAAAGGTCTGTGTATTCTTGTCAAATTCAAAACTTCACAAGACTTCACAAGAAATGTCAATACTTCACATCTTTACTTGTCAAATCGCTTGCAATACTTGAAAAGTCTTGTGAAGTCTTCAAAATTCTTGAAAGTGAATTAGAACATGTTCTAAACGATCACATAATAGCCAAATCTTTGACAGAATTGACTAATGGAATTTGGGTATTAACGCTGAGCACTATGCCGCTAGGCACAATGAGATTGCCGGGACGGAGATCAGAACAACAACAACAAATGGCCGAGGGATGTCGTGTGTGTGTGTGAATTGCTAAGTATGAGGCACATCGCTGGCTACATTCAGTGGACTCCTTAGAATGCCACACTAAAATGAATAAAATGGCAACGTACAAGATTTCAAGAGAAATATCTCAAATTTATTACCGTATGATAACTGTAAGTAAACACTATCAGTGAACATCGATTTATGTCGACCTTTGCATATTATTATTATTATTATTATTATTATTATTATTATTATTATTATTATTATTATTATTATTATTATTATTATTTATTATGGAATTCCTAGTATGTTTTCATATAATAAGATATGCATTTCCGTTGCATTGTTGTCATTTTTATTCAATTAACGAAAGTAAATGCAATATAACATAATCTCTGCAAATGATGTTTTGGCAGAAAGTACATTGCAAAAATTATGTTGAAGATAATCACATTAATCTTTTCCCCATGTAACTTGTGGTTTATTGCGCGTTTCTCTTTTTTAAAGAAAGTATCCCATTGCTAGTCCAAGGATCACAACTGCTGTTTGGCTCAGGGATCATTTGGCTTTTCTCCATGTTAAAACAAAATGCTATCTTCTTCTTCTAGAAAGGTGTGGTTGGACTCATGTGTTATCGTCCAGACACAAACACAGGTTATTAAAGTCAACACTTCCACATATATCACTCACAATTAACAGAAATAGTGTGGTTGTCAGAAAAACACGCCACATGAATCATACGAGACATGATGACCTCACATGATAAGGGGAGGAAGGAGATCTATATACCACCAAAGAGTATGATAGACATTTTGCAATGGAAAAGATGACACAAAAATAGTTGTTAGAGGTTTATAAAATAATACGTGCATCACCAAGAAACTGATTTAAGCTGTTAACAAGAGTAGGAGTGAGGGAGGATAATAAACACGAAACACTTGTAAGAAAGGGGATGTTAATTTGAACCAAAGAGGATAGAAAGCGCTGTCGGGGAACAGCCTAAGTAAAACAGTGAAAAAAGAGGTGATTACTTTCAGCACCAGGCAAGCCACAAACACAGGAAGTTGGGGGAGAAAGATGAAAAAGATTTTTATATTAGGGGTGTAAGAGCATGATTAAAACGTAGACGTATAATAGATGTGATATGGCGCCGAGAGCATATGCCAAAAAAATCCACGATTTAGGAGGAATAACAGCATATAATTGATGATAAAAACGTCCCTTTTCTCGTGACAATTCATTCCAATCGGACTGCCATTGTTGGTACGATATAGCCCGCACTTCGTGAATGAGATCAGAAGGAGAGATCGCTAGAGAAAGAGGGGAGGGGGGTGGTTGTTAACAAAATGCTATCGAACCTTGCGAAATCATTGCAAATATTGTCCTACCTTCAGCAATGTTGAACACTCTTTGACAAGATTTGACAACTTTTCTTGTGAAGTATTGAATTTGAAAGAAACAGTTGATGGTGTACAACAGGCGTAATCAGCTTCGAAAGTTGGATTTTAGATTGTAAACTGAAGATATCTTTCGCTGTATAACTGTTGACCTTGTTATGTATTTTAATGTAATATTTTGTAGTGTACTGCAATCTGAATGTCAACATGATTCATTTGTTATCAGTGTCCTTATAATGACAAGACATGGATGCGCGCAATACACACGCACAAGTACCTTCATTATATAAGTAACTGTAACACCCCCCATCGGCCGATCATGGCTACGCTACTGGTTCTAGAGTTTGATGAAGTGATACAAGAACTGCGAATCATATACATCAGAGATTGAATGTACACAAAGCAAGCGGCACATAAAGAGAACGGGTTGGTTTTACTTCACCAGATGGTAACATTATTATTTAAGTCAGAAGCGTTTATAGATTCATGTCTAGAGCTCTTGAAGAACATTGCATTCATTTCAAAGTGAACTTTCTCAAGTTTTTATCCATGACACTGCAGAAAGGTTCTGACTAAAATTTAGCTTTATATTAATGCTGAAATGTTTTCCTTATTCTACCTTCTTATATAGTATCCATTTCTGAACTCAGCATGGCTTTTCTATAAGTATGTGAAGATAGGACGTTTCAGACAACACATTTTCAGTATTCGAACCTCTGTTTCAACTTGAAGTCACAGATTTAAAGCTTTGAATAACGATATTCTTCGTCAGACTATTGTGCTTCGAGTGTGGTGTAAATTGGTCATCCACCTATAAAAGATCTCGGATGTTCTTCGTTGAGTTTAAACATCGTAGAGGATTGTCTACGCAGCCAGCTTTGTAAAACAGGTGGACACAGGGGCTATTTAGGATCAGGTAACCTGTCCAGTTTCGTGGATCGATCAAAGATTTTAGCGATAACCTTCGAACCTATAAAAAATCACGCTGGTCTTGCCCATTACGGAACAGTTTAAACATTGTAGAAGACTGTTTACGCAGTCAGTTTTCATTAAATAGGTGTGTACGTATGTCATATAAGTGGACTGATTAGTTCAAGTGTTCGGTCCAGTTTCTTGGATCTCAACGAAATGTCTATTAGTAACCTTCGCAGCTGTAATACAGCGTACAACATCCTGCTCTATAGTGACATCCATTGGAGGATGAATTTTCTTTTGAAATATTTTAGACATAGAATTGATAGTCAGGATAGTCCAGCTACAATATTGATACGTGCACTGGTAAATAATTATGTACATAACTAGAAATAAGTTGGTGTGTTTATGGTGGAAAAGTAGTCGGGTGATTATGAATGGATCCGCGAAGACTTAAGCAAGCAAATGTTGAAATTTAAGCGCACGTATAACACTAAAACTGCTTGTTTATATTAGTAGCTTCCTTCCATCCTTCTGACTTGAAAGTACAGTCTTCAAATATAAATAATATTGGCTAAGTTCAATTGAAGCTCCAGTATATGCGTGTACATATTTTACATAATTCTTGCAGTCTCTATACAGTACATTTAAGAATCTATTTCTTAAGGTTTAAGTTTGCAAGGTATTGACGAGTATTTTACCTACCATATAATGCAGCCATGAATCTTGTCTAGCGAAGGTCGCATTATTCTAACTTATCCTATCATAAGTTGAATTTGTTACCGTCGCCTTGCACGTACAATGCACACACAAAAGAACACTCTCCACTCCTTAAATGTTCGCGTTGTCGAGTTGGCGTGTCTGCGTTACCAGACTGTTAACACAAAGCACGTGAACTGAATGAAACATTCTACTGACGTTTAAAAATAACTGACTATCGATAGCGCGCTTCGAGGTTTACATTTCTTCGTCGTGTGATGCTTCATATCCCTTTATATCAGGCGAACAGATTTGCAGAGAGCACTCCTCGCATTTTCCGGGTGCTGGTATAATTAATTCTTTATTAACAAGTGCATTGCAACTGGATGATAATCCTTTATCAGTGTCCGCTTGCAATGGTAGAAATTAAAACTATAATTACATAAGAACAAATATACCCCAAACATTTACATGAAACAAAATACTAAAAGGAATTATATCAAAGTCACATTATTGTATTACTAGTTGTGTACCACAAGAATACAATAAGCAATTAAGAAATATGTTGCTCACAATTCGGAATGAATTGCGACACATGGAGACGGACCTAAATAGGTACATTTCTGTAAGTAGCAGTAGCGGCCGGTCAGTACGTGCTACCGGGCTCCAGCACGTAGCTTGGAACTGTAAGGAATATTATTTATGTACAGTACAATTATCCTGGTGCCTTTTCATTGTTTTGAGTACGATATGAATTTGTGTTTTGTGAAAATCAGGACGAGATCTGTCGAACACCTAGCGCCGTTCTCCCGGGGAACAAGGCTCGTGCTCATGTGAAGTGAGCCCTTGCCTGTAGCCTGAAGGAAGCAATACGCAGGCGCAGCCAAGCTTGCAACACTCCCCCTAGCCGGCGGAGTATACCGTAAACCGGGATCAACTTTCACTGACCCCGTTTATAGTTACTTCTTCTCCCGCAAGGGGGTAGAATTACTCGATGTCTCCTGCTACCCAGAGCGCAGCGAGGGATCCAGTCGGCCGTGCTTATGTTGAACGTGGTAAGCGAATCTGCCACTAGAGAGTAGCATCGTCTGGGTTCGAAAGTAAAGCGTAAGTGGAGGCAATCTATCTCACACATGCTTATTAAAATATCCATCTTCCTTTTGTGTCAAAAATAAGGAATTCGTAGGTGAGTCAAAGAATCTTTGACTGACCCTAAATGTTATCCCGCATTACAATGTAATTTACTCTGGTGAAATGAAATAGCGTATGGCGTTTAGTGCCGGAAGTATCCGAGGACATGTTCGACTCGCCAGATGCAGATCTTTTGATTTGACACCCGTAGGCGACCTGCGAGTCGTGATGAGGATGAAATGATGATGACGACAACACGTACACCCAATGATGGTTAAAATTCCAGACCCTGCCGGGAATCGAACCCGGGATTCCTGTGACCAAAAAGGCCAGCGCGCTAACCATTTAGCCATGGAGCCGGACATTTACTCTGGTAACCTAATAGGGGAGGTCTCAATGAATCAGTTGGCAGCTCTTTCAGTTGCTTTGTGCAGTTTTTAATCTCGCGGTTATATTACTGGTGCGTGTTTTTCCTGTCATTGTGTTAGTGCTAAAGTTTATACGAAGATTTATCAAATTATTTATCCACTGCAGTGTATATAAGGTGAAATTAAATTAGTGTTCTTAGTGGGGATCTATATTCCCACGATTCTATTTGCACTGATGTAAGTTGCGCCATTAGGTTAGTAAAAACAATATTTCTTCAATGAATTATTTATCTCGTAGACAGTTGTCGAAGAATTCATCTGCTTCCAAATTAATGTTGTTTTTGTTTGTTCTGAGTAATAAATTGCGAGAAAAGTTGTATTATTATTATTATTATTATTATTATTATTATTATTATTATTATTATTATTATTATTATTATTATTATTATTATTATTATTATTTCTATTATGATTATTAGTAGTAGTAGTATTATTACGAAGTTTGAAGTATGCGTTGTTCATCATGGCAATATGCAGATTTAAAACAGCGTATTTAGCTTGTTTTTTGTAGCACGAAAGACGATTTTTTCACGAGCCGCCACTGGTAAGTAGTGAACTATTTTCAGTTATTTCACCCTTATGGAAAGTATCTAAATTAATGCCATGTGCGCATCTGTGAAACTAAAATACTCTACACTAGGAGTCATTTGTTCTGCCATGATGGCAATACTTTTGTTTGGAGGAGGTTGTTACAGTGTCCTTTACGTAGTGAATAGGCAGGAAACAGAAGAGCGATCTATCATTGGCGTCATGGAGATCGCACAACTTTTTCAAGTGCTCTCTTTACCTCTCATTTTAATCGTGTCACACGCTTCAGTATAAAGAAAAAGTATGAGAAATGTTTCAGTGCAATCACTGAAATAGACCGCGTAATAATCTTGGAAAATGTTGGTAACGTTAATGAAAAAAATTATATGAATAGTTTTAACATCCATCAGCACAAAAGAAAACTAATTTTACCGAGCTCGATAGCTGCAGTCAGTTAAGTGCGGCCAGTATCCAGTAATCGGGAGATAGTGGGTTCGAGCCCCACTGTCGGCAGCCCTGAAGATGGTTTTCCGTGGTTTCCCATTTTCACACCTTAATTAAGGCCACGGCCGCTTCCTTCCACTTCCTAGGTCTTTCCCATCCCATCGTCGCCATAAGACATATCTATGTCGGTGCGACGTAAAACAAATAGAAAAAAATCTAATTTTGCAATTAATGCTTGTATGTTGTGCATTAATGAGTGGATTCATAGCTGAATGGGTTCTCATTGTCTCAAAAACTGAGTATTGTTATTGTATATTACTGGATGTATCTTATTTTGTGTAAGCTATTTCCCACATTCAGTTCGTAAATACGGTGCTTTTACTAAAACACCGATTTGCAATGCTGAACAAATATCTTTTCTCGTGGAATTACTCTAACAAGTGCAACTATGATAATTTCTTCATAACATCACACACTCTTTCTGCACCATGTTTGAGTAGAATTGCTCCTACTGTAAAACATCAGGAAGGCAGGATGCTCACGAGTTTGAGTAACTGCAGATATGTGCAAGATACTTTGTGTGTTGTGGGAGAAGAAGTTAATTCTATATTTGGTGTAGAATTATTACTTAGGTTTGCCGGTAGTTTTCTCAATCTTCTATGTGATGCTTACGGTATTATGAAAAGCTTTACTGGCGAAGCTGTTGACGGGTTGCAGTTGTATATCTTGTTGGATTTAACCGTTCTGGCTCAGGCAATGAGCATCAAAGCTTCTTGTTACACAACAACACGCGAGGCAGAAAACACATCTTATATCGTGACGAGCCTGATTCTAAGTCACAAAAATGAAAGACGTGTTCTCAATGAATTGTCGTCATTTTCTCTGCAACTCGTTCATGTCAAAGTCACATTCACGGCCGGGTTTGGTTTGCTTACTCTTGATAATTTCTTTTGTGCTTATCTTGCCACTACACTCACATATCTCATCATCGTACTCAACTGATGCTTTCGGATGAGGGTCGAGGTTACTTAACGCCCCGCCGCTAAGAGTGAGCGGCGAGGTAATTACGTTTCTCCCAGGGTATTTTTTACTGTCCATGAATATTCCAAGGTGTTTAAGGCACACATTAGTTTTAGTAAAGTTTCATGCGCAGTGGCGTATCCAGGATTTTCCACTGAGGCATGCAAATAGTTACCATGCTGTAGCACAATATATTAAATAAATTGCAATTCTATTCATCCTTATTACATGTAGGTGAGCTCGATCCTGCGATTCGTTTCTTAAACATTCCTTTGTGACATCACTGTAAAAGCCCCCACGTGCTTTCGTCTCAACAAGAAGTTCCTTTCTCGAAAGATTTTCTTCGCTTTAGGGCTGAGAAAGAGCGTTCTACAGATGATTATGTAGAATGGTTGTAACCAATATTCACAATTTATACAGCTCAGGAAGACCACTATCGGGATCACTAAAAAAAAATGTCGTATGGCTTTTAGTGCCGGGATATCCCAGGACGGGTTCGGCTCGCCAGGTGCAGATCTTTCTAGTTGACTCCCGTAGGCGACCTGCGCGTCGTGATGAGGATGAAATGATGATGAAGACAACACATACACCCAGCCCCCGTGCCATTGGAATTAACCAATTAAGGTTAAAATCCCCGACCCGGCCGGGAATCGAACCCGGCACCCTCTGAACCGAAGGCCAGTATGCTGACCGTTCAGCCAACGAGTCGGACATCGAGATCACTGATCAATAGGAACTTCTGGATTTGAGCCACAGTCTTATCTTTGATGTGTTCAGAAGTGAACATTGCCTTCGATTCCGATTTAAGTCGTACTATATCAAAATATTCAATTAGAGGAATGCTCTATCCTCAGTTGGTGGTTATCCGGGACTGAGAGGGGAGTGTTTATTCATTCATGCATGCATGCTCTAATACAATTCAGTCACGCAATCATTCATTAATTCATTCATTCATGCATTCATGTAGCCATTCAGTTATTCAGTTCATGCATAGCGTCTGTTGAATGTGGAGGAGAACTACGTACAGACTTATGACAAAATATTTTCCATAGACTTCAATCAATTTACCGAATTGCTCTTTAGAAAGATCGCCAGGAAAGAAAACC
Source organism: Anabrus simplex (assembly GCF_040414725.1). Taxonomy (NCBI): domain Eukaryota; kingdom Metazoa; phylum Arthropoda; class Insecta; order Orthoptera; family Tettigoniidae; genus Anabrus; species Anabrus simplex. The sequence goes on along the minus strand of NC_090278.1, from coordinate 49,402,198 downwards.
AAAAATATCTATCACAATCAAGCATTTCAATGAACAGAAGCGATATTTTAACCGTGCTTGAATAATATCACGTATTTCCAGGCAAAGCCTCCTATACTCATCTTTATCCGAAAATGAAATTTCTTCCTTTCTTCTTTTCCGTGGTTGATCGAATTTTTTTTCTCTTCTGTCCCAGACGTTTGCAAATCCACTGTTTCGCATTATTGATACTTTGGTTTCTAAAGAATTCACTTCTCTGGTGTGTAATGCAATGTCTAGTGTCTTAGGTTGAAGTAACATCAATACAATTATGTAACATCAGTCAATGAAAAAATATTTCCTTAAAACATTCAGATGAAAATTGTGCTGAAATTCAGTTAACTTCGCAAGATTGCCTCATTGACTGTAATGTTATCCCAATTCTCGGGTTACTTCAAAAAACTTTGGTAAAGCTCTTGGAAAGGAGCACGAAATTCCGCAATGGTCTGTACTAAACGGCTAGTTGGAGCTAGCTTTGGAAACCTTCTCTTGTGGACGCTGTCCAGAAGAACTGCTAAAAATTGCCGCTAAGCCACTCATCGTTGCGAAGAATATAGGACGTTCTTTCATGCATGTCACGGCTTGAGAGAGAAATAAATTAAGTTTGTGCGCGTATCAGTGTGTGAATACAGCCTCAGGAACCATTTCTTTTAATTGAGCTTGCACACCATTCACCTGTCCTGCAAGCACTATTGAAAGTCAGCGCAGTCATTGATCCAGATACTCAATCGCAAGTGTGACCAAGACATTCGCTTTCCTAACAGAACTCACATTATAGAAATCAACAAATCATTTAACATCACCATTACGTACATATCTGAGGACAGTGGACAACTGTGAAAAATCTATGAATTTACCTTCCCAAACCTGGCCGTTAGTTTCAGTTTCAGCGGTCATTACACTGCAAATGCTTTGAATTAAATCGTTCTGTATGAGTCTAGAAAGCCCTGTAAATACACTCGCTATTGTGAAGTGACTGTCTCATTTTCATTAAATTCTGCTAACAGTTTAATTAGTTCAGTGTAATTTTCCCCATTGTTGGACTCACTAGGCTTATTGTGCCCACGGATTGATAAGTCTTGCTTTCCCAAAAACCATTTCACCACATTTAGCCGTTTCAGAACTTCCCCATTTTTTTAGGGCTTCGTTTACCTTAACACACTTTCCTGCTTCTGCCAATCCAACTGTAAATCTATCCTAGTTTTACCAAAGGCACCTAAGGATATCCATGCGTGGATACGAGAATCTGATAGCATTGCTCAGATTGTTTAGATCTTCATATCTACTCGTATGTTTCTTGCTGTTCCAAGGGGAATTTTCACCAACAAACAATAAGTAAGGCCAAAAGAATAATTTGTTTAGTGATTCAGAGCCGAAGAGCCAAATAGTTTTACTGTAATTTCTAGATTGAACGCGCGAACACAATTCCTGGATTCTATTTTTAAATTTCAAACAGATTTGCAATGATATGTGTTTTAGACTAACACTTTGTTAAGGCAACGTATACACAAACGAGAATCAAATATCGAACACGAGGAATAGCACAGCAACAACACACAATGAATGAACTCAGGAGTCAATAAAACACTACTCAAGCACTGGAGGTAAATCACCCCAATGGTATTGGTCACTTCCGTCACTCTGGGTTCTCGCCAAGGTTAATCCGTGGTTCCCGCTCGCTGTATAATCTTGATCATTCCAACTTTCTCCAAGTTAGTTGTAGATGGCAGAGGGTAACACGTGGATGGTAATCAAGTTTCAATTGCAGTGACACCATTCGGGGGGTTTCAGAGCTAGTCCTGCCACCGAATGCAATGTTAAGATTGAATGCATTTCTCTTTAACTTCTCCATTTATTCTCTCTTTCTTTGTACAGTCAATTATATAGTGAGACTACACCAGCACCATACGTAGTCAAGCAACAGAACTGCTGCAGTTGCGCGGAAGTTTTGAACTTCTGAGTGATAAAATTATTAATACTTGAAACAACCAAAAATCGTACTTCGAACAGTTCTCTGGGCTATCTTAACGCAAGCAATGAATGCCTTTTACGCAAGGAAAATACGTCCCTCTTCATGCGTATTTGTATCTTAAACTGAAGATCATGATGGTTTGAGGCTAAACAAAGAGTAAATTTGGTTGACCTTTAATAAATATTATTATTGGAACGTGAAAAGTCTATATATAGGCCTACATATCCATACGACTTTCTTTACCAGGACACTACTCTTTATCATGTCTTATGTTAAAATTTTCGTAAGATAGTGCCTATCTCTTATGAAGTTGTACCAATGACGACATCCATAGGGTGCATTCGCTTTATCAACACAGTAATTAAAACTGAGCGGAATTTTTGTCTTCGTGAAACATACAACGTGACTTTTCACCCCGTTTTTCAAAATACCATCTCACCACTTGGGCCGAGGTCGTTTTGCAGACGGTCACAATACTGTAACGTGTATTCCATACAGTATCAAATCATCCGCAAAGGAACCTTATCTGTGTTTCCAGTTCTTTATATGCACATACGAATTAAGGTAATCATAGAGTGTTTCCTCATACCTATGGTGACAACGCTGTGACATTAGCTGCACAATACTATACGTCGTCTACATTCTTGTAAACACTGTGATATTGTACACTACTTTCTTAATACACTGAAGAAAATGGAAATTGCAGCACCCAGAAGGAGTAGTGCTGCATTGCTGCAATTGAACATGCAGGACGAGTGTTCGGTTGTGATTCGATGATTACACTTTCAGGTCCCTCTGACCGCACGTTTGGACAACAATCAATACAGGATGTGCCCACCACGAGCTGCAATACATTGATGAATTCGTCGAGGCATGGAGTCAATAAGGCCCTGGATCGCTTCCTGAGGAATTGTGGCCCATGCTTGCTGTACTGCACGGGTCAGTTGTTCCAGAGTTGTGGGTGGCTGAGGACGGTTGGCCAGATGTCGACCCATTATGTCCCACACATGCTCAATAGGACTGAGGTTCGGGGATCTGGCGGGCCATTCTAAGGTTGTGATGTCGTGGAGAGCTTCTCTGGAGATGCGTGCAGTGTGAACCCGGGCATTGTCCTGCTGAAACATCCCATTAGCAATGTTCGCCATCATAGAGAAAACCACTGGATTGAGTACCCTATCAACGTACCGTCGAGCAGTCATAGTGCCCTCAACAAGCACTGATTGTGATTCCACATTAAAGCCAATAGCTCCCCAGACCATAATGCTTGGTGTTTGCCCTGTGTGCCTCTCGACAAAACGATGTGGGCGGCCCCTCTCCACGGTACGTCGGCGCACACGATTCCGGCGATCACTGCGGGCAAGACAGAAGCGCCATTCATCACTAAAGACGACCCTATGCCATTCGTCGACAGCTGGGGATGACTCAGCGCCTAGCGTGCTCCGAGAGCAGGGAACGAAAAGTGCAGGAGCTGAGAGCAGACTTTACCCCTGACTCACAGCTAATAAACCTGACGGGAAACGTTTACCTGACGGGGCAAGCTATGCGCAACTATGCGTGCACCACCACCACCATCACTACCACCACCACGACATCTCCAATAACCACCCCGTCAGCACAGGCCAGCTCGCACATACCAGTGCAGCCGCTCGTCATATGTAGCCGGATCGCTTCATGTGCGTCTACTCTCGGCCTGGAGAAGTAATATTTTCTCTCTTCATGCGGCAGCTTTTTGAGGAGCTCCATTTCAAGTGTCTTCGTGTCTTTGGTGTATACCGTAAGGGGTGGGGGGGTTGACCCCTTACGGGTGACCTGTTTCTTTTGTTGTGGTGGTGGAGGTGGGCTCTGACGAGTCTGCCTCTTGTGTGTGGAGTGCTGGGGTTGGGTTGAGCCGATAGATGTTTCGGTGCTACTATCGACTCGGGTACTTGGCTTATTTCTCCCACCTGCCTGGGCCTTGCGGCTCGCGGGCTGGGTTACTTTCCCTTTCCCTTTCCCCTTCCCCCTCTTCCTCCCCTTTGCCTCCCTGAAGCCGTCGCCCTGGTTTCCCGGCTGGGTGGCTGGGACCTCGGGTTCGGTCACCCCGTGCTGGCTGGGTCTCTCTCCCTCGGAGCTCTCAGATTCGGCCTCCTGGGATGCGCCTGTAAGGTCGATCACAAGTGAGGCCTCGTCCGACTCCGAGTCCGAGTTTCCCGCTCGCCCGGGTGGGGGTTGGACTTTAATTGGCGCCATTCGCCGAGTCCGCTTCTTCATCCTCCTCCCTCCCTTGTGCGCTGATGCCTCTACGCTCAGGTTGGCGGAACTCGTCGACCCACGTCAATCTTTCTCGACACCAGGCCAGCCTTACACGTCGCTGTTGTGGGGTCAATGGAACACCTTCTGCAGGGACACGGGCTCGTAAGCCAGCTGCACGCAGGCGATTGCCAACTGTTTGTTGTGTAACGTGGGGTGCCACAGCTGCTCGAATTTGCGCTGCTGTTGCATGGAGTTCCATCCGGGCCATCCGAATGATGCGGCGATCCTCTCTCACAGTTGTCTGTCGCGTTGGGCCCGTGCCAGGGTTCAACACTACCAGCGCGCATAGCGTCACGCTACCGGCCCTCGCTCCGGTCAATGACCCGGCCGAGCTTTGAGAGCTATGAAACCGCTATCGAGGTGCTAAGACGGTTAAATATTAACTTCGTAAGAGTATTGCCCAATAGCACTATGAGGCGGTTCGTAGTGAGGACCCCCATTAACGGAAGCAATGCGGACGAAATCCAGCTAGCCTTGAAGGCTCAGGATATCCCCGCATTCTCCGTTGTGCGGATGAGAGCAGGGAATAGGCCAGCCAAGGGCAACCTATTCCTAGTTGCCGTGGCGGACACCCCAGGCGCGGACAATCTGCGGAAAATGCGGATGCTCGCGAACATGCTGGTGTCGGTCGAGCCATACCGCCCCCCAGCCGCTGGCCCCCAATGTGGAGTGTGTCAGAGGCATGGCCATCCAGGGGCGGCGTGCCGACTGGAGCCCAGATGCCGCAGATGCGCCGCCTCCCACTTGTCCCGCGACTGCCCCCACGGCAACGACCCCGCGTACTCCAAGTGCGCTAACTGCGGGGGAAAACACGCGGCCAATTTTAAAGACTGTCCTAGCCGCAAGGACTACGAAGCCGCCCATCAAGGCAAAGGACCAAGGGGTAACAAGCGTGGCAACCCTAAGGCCCAAGCAGGCCCTTCAGGCTCAGGCGCTTCACGCAAAAAGAACCTAGGCCCCTCAGGTAAAAAGGACCCTTCAGGTCCCACAGGCCCGTCAGGCACACAGGGCCGAAAACTAGGTCCTTCAGACAACCAGCGCCCATCAGGCGGAGGCATCTTAAATTTCAAGCCCGTACGGACGGTAGGTAAACACAACCCCGGGCCCTCAGCCCAACCAGTCTCCACCACCGTCCGAACTAAGACCTCAAATAACAACAATAACAGGAAGGCCCAGCCCCACGAAAATAAACAAAGGCAGGTTAAGTCCACGCCAGCACCTCCCGAGCTGCTAGAGGGCCCGCCCCAAGCCAGCTCCACCCCCCGCAGAGAACCTGCCGATAGTCAGCCGTCATCCGCACCACCACCCCCCTCGCCCCCCCCTCTCACCACACCAATCTCACCAACTACACAGCTACAAGCACAACAGCCAGCGGGGAACATGGCAGTGAAGGCGTTCAGGGAAAGGATAGAAGAAATCCTGAAAACCTTCTTTCCGAACCTGAACCTCTCGGTAGCCATAACCACTGGTGTTATGATGGCCAACATGCTCCCCTACCCCTGGCTAAGGGACCTGGCTAATGCAATCTCCGAACTCCTAACCCCGGATGGCTGAAGAACCCAACGAAGATATAATAATAATAATAATAATAATAATAATAATAATAATAATAATAATAATAATAATAATAATAATAACAACACGCAGGAGCTTCGAGTTCTAATATGGAACTGCCAGGGCGTCAGGTCTAGGAAATATGAACTCGAAGCATTCCTAGCCGCGAACACCATACACGTAGCCCTCCTAACTGAAACCTTCCTCCCACCGGGGAAGAAGTTCACCATAAGAGGCTATAAAATACACCGTAGCGACAAGGCAAACAAAGTCGGAGGAGTGGCAGTTCTGGTAAGGAAGGACATTAAACATATGGAAATTGACTTACCAGAACTGGTCGAGCTGGAGGCATGCGGAATTGCCATGCCAGTGCGAGGAACACTCGTTAATGTCATATCGGCATACTCCAGACCTAAACATCTAAACACACAAGACATAGAATCAGTATTAAGGCTAAATCGAAACACGATACTAGGAGGCGACCTAAACACGAAACACGCCAGCTGGGGATGCCTGAAACCTAACCCAGACGGCACAAGGCTGTATAACCACATGCTATCCCAGGACTATGTGGTAACAGCCCCCAGCGAACCCACGTTCCTAGCGCCAAACGAACAGGTCGATGATATTCTAGACATAGCCCTACTGCGAAATATTCCTCAAAGACACACCATAAAGGTCATTAACGACCTAGGGTCGAGGCATCAACCAGTAATATTTACACTGGAAGCGAACGCGGAGGAATATGAGAATAACCCCAAGCGCCGACTCAACTATAAAGCAGCCAAATGGGGTAAATTTGAAAGAAAACTCGATACACTCCTACAGGGGACTGAGGACATACAAATAGTAAACCCAGCCCAAACGGATGAATCCCTAAAAACACTCATAAATGCGATCCAGGCAGCCACAACTGCGAGTATTCCGGTTCACAAACCTAGACAAAACACTAACATCGAATTACCGGCCCACATTAAAGATCTAATACGACAGCGCAACAGACACAAGCGCAACTGGGCCCGATACCACCGCGATGAAGACCGGATACGCAAAAATGAACTCAGGGTCGAAATCGAAACCGGAATAGTGGAGTATAGGTCTCAGATCTGGAATAACAAACTGAGTACGTTTGACACTAATACCAGACCGGTGTGGAACCTAGCGAGATATTTCACGCGAGAACCACACGTGATCCCAACAATTAAGGGACCTAACGGACCAGTATACGAAAACCAAGATAAAGCCGAGGTGATAGCCGACTCACTGGAAGAAGCCTTTTCGCCCAATGACGAACCATCAGATCCCGCCTTCATTAGGCAAACAGAGGCCAAGGTAGCGGAATTCCTAGCAAACGCACCTAAGCCCGAGGTTAAGAAGACTAATATCCACGAAATTAAGTGGATAATAGACCACCTTAACCCGAAGAAGGCACCCGGCCCAGACGAGATACAGAACATAATTTTAAAAAAGCTAACTCCGAAAGCCCTCGCACTACTCACTAAAATATACAACGCAATGTTCCAATTGCAGTATTATCCAGAACAATGGAAAAAGGCGAGAATCCTTGTATTTGGCAAACCAGGCAAGGACAAATCTAACCCTAATAACTACAGGCCCATCAGTCTCCTGGACGCCCTCAGCAAAGTATTCGAGAAAATACTGCTGAAAAGGCTAATAGCACATATCAAGGAAAGAGGAATCATTCGAAACGAACAATTCGGTTTCAGGAACGGCCACTCCGCCCCGCAACTGCTTACCCGGGTCCTAGAACAAGCGACCATCGGACTAAACAAGCGGAGGGACACAGGCACGGTATTCCTTGATATCCAGAAGGCATTCGATAAAGTTTGGCACGAAGGCCTATTAGCGAAATTAATAGACCTCGAATTCCACCCAGGGTACATAAGATTAATTAAATCATACCTGGAAGGCCGAGAGTTCCAAGTAGACGTTCATAACACACTGTCAAGCACGCGACCGATCAGGGCGGGCGTAGCCCAAGGGTCACTAATAGGACCAATCCTGTTCATTCTATTTACGAATGACATGCCGACAGCGGAACTCACTACCACGCACCTCTACGCGGATGACACTGCTATCACAGTACAACACTTTCAACTAGCATGCACCCGAAAGAGACTACAAGTAGCACTGCGAACCCTCGAGCCCTGGCTAACCAAATGGCGTATCAAGGTCAATGTAGACAAATGCCAAGCTGTAATGTTCACTAGGAAGAACAGACGCACACACATGCCAGCCAATATAAAACCGCTCAAACTGTTCAATCGAGATATAGCATGGCACGACAAGGTCAAATATCTAGGTGTAGTCCTAGATAGAAAACTAACCATGCTATATCACATTAAAGAGATCCAGCGGAAAACACACGCACGACTGTCACAGCTCTATCCCATACTGAACAAAAGATCCAGTATTAACAAAAGAGTAGCAATCAACATGTACAAGGCCCTAATTAGGCCAATAATAACGTACGCAGCCCCCGCCTGGGGCTACACTGCTAAGACAAATCTGGATAAGCTGGAGCTAATACAAAACAAATGCATTCGAGCAGCGGCTAGACTCCCGTACGACACGCCAATACGCCAACTACGCTCTATTGCGAAAGTCAGCTCGATAAGGCAACACATTCGAAAGCAAACACTCCGAATGTACAAGAAGTCATGGGGTAGTAAGGTCAACCCACTTGTTAGTGGAATCGGACGCTATGACGTCGACCTATACACAAAATACCCCACGCCGAAACACATTCTGTTCAGCCACAGGGTTGGGAGGCCGGGGGGCCAAAGCCGCCCTCGCCCCTAAGCTGACACCTACCCACTACACCGCTCCACTTAACACTACGCCCACACACCACACTGCAGCACCTGTATATATGTACATACCTGATCACCTATATCCTAGATTAAGCTATACTAATAATATTTGCTATGCTATGTTATGTTTTTGCTATGTTATGTTACAGACCTAGCCACCACCGGTAATCAAGCGAGGGAGGATTGAGATAAGAAATACATCTAGACGAAGGCAACTCAGCCTTAATAAGGGACGACCCAATCCACCCCCGCCCCCAGCCAGCGACAAGGGAGTGGACAGATAACCCACCCCTGATAATATCATTTAATTTACGATGTACATGTTTCACAGTACACGAGAGCGGAGGAGAGCGGCCCGCACTCTAAAGTTTTAAATTTTAAATGTATATATGTACAAATTGTTGCAGAGACAAGTGTGTTCCAATAACACCGCATAGAGGGACATCGACAGGCGGAAGAAGATAGCCCCTTGCATTACGTAAGGCTTGGCTTTATTCCCCCCTCTCCAAAAGGAGACTTGGCACCAGGGACTGCTGGCTGCTGGGCAATGGGACGAACCTGTGGCCCAGAGCCCAGACGCTACCAGACCCGAGCCGCACCAGGCAGTGACAAGAAGGACTGATCCCCTCAATAACAGAAAATGGCAAGGAAATGGTTATGTTTGCATGACACATAATCCTAACTAACACAACCTCTGGTCTATCTCCAGCCCACATCCTTGCATGTGCTATCAAAAGAAGTCAGGTTTTACATGTAGGCTCTTTCTTCTTTCTGCCTATGTGGTTTTTCCCTGACCCTTCAATACCATACTTCAACACCATATACCTAACACAATCTCGCCTGGTAACGTGTCTGACATGGAAACAGGCAGATACTCCTTGTATCACTTCCCACTCTACCCAGCTATCTCTTTTCTACTTAGAAATTAATAGCATGTCGGAGGCCATGTAGATTGAGTCGATGGTCACGGCGGGGGAGCGGGCTACGGGGGCCCCCCGTAAATAAAAAAAAATAAAAAAAAGCCATACACGTTGTACCGTAGATGTCTGTCGGCCAACACGTGCAGCGATAATCCAGCCTCACACAGCCCAATTATCCGAGCCCTCTCAAACGGCGACAGTTGTTGATAGCGTGCTCTTCTCTGTCGTCGAGGCATGTTTGACGGGGAACACTTCACTGCACAGACTGCAAGTCAACTACGCTACACCAGAGTCCGTATACTGGAGTTGATTCCTCCGCGACCAATCACATGGAGAGACCTGTAGCAACAATCCAATGGGTCTGAAACTTTGATCGTTTACATACCTACATGGCACGGTTCCATATCTTGAAAATCAACACAAACGACCAATGCCTTCATGGTGTTGCAATTTCCATTTTCTTAAGTGTATTAATGTTGTGGATATTAACCTCTAATACTGCAGTAAAATTACATTTTTGATATATAATAAAATATTTTACTAAAAAAACAGCTTTGTCAAATGCGTCCGTCCGTTCTACTGGACCGATTTGCTTCTTTTTTGTTGTATTCTCTCCGCAGTAAACTGCCGGTGAATTACGAGACATTGATAGGTCTCTAAATTCCGTCAACTTTGATTAATCATAAAATAAATCAGTAAATGATCACGCCGATAATTTCAGGCGAAGATTTACCCTAACCCACAATACATACTCTAGTTGTCAGGTTGCTAAGCGACTAACCCTTTCATTAATGTTCTGATACATGTGAATTTTCATCCTTAGTATTGTCATTGCATATACAGTAGTCATGTTTGATTACAAGCCAGATAATATACACTTTCCTCCCCCTGTGGGTGGGGGCGGTAGAATAGCACACACGGTATCCCCTGTCTGTCGTAAGAGGCGACTAAAAGGGGCCCCAGGGCTCTCTCCCCCTGTGGGTGGGGGCGGTAGAATAACACCCACGGTATCCCGTGCCTGTCGTAAAAGGCGACTAAAAGGGGCCTCAGAGACTCTGAACTTTGGAGCGTGGGTTGGCGACCACGGGTCCCTCAGCTGAATCCTGGCATTGCTTCCACTTACTTGTGCCAGGCTCCTCAGTTTCATCTATCCTATCCGACCTCCCTTGGTCAACTCTTGTTCTTTTCCGACCCCGACATTATTAGGGCTGGGGAGTCTTTTATTTTCACGCCCTTCGTGGCCTTTGTCTTACTTTGGCCGATATCTTCATTTTCCGAAGTGTCGGATCCCTTCCATTTTTCCCTCTGATTAGTGTTATATAGAGGATGGTTGCCCAGTTGTACTTCCTCTTATAACAATAATCACCACCACCACCACCACCCCAGGGCTCTCTCCTTCGGAGGGTGGGCTGGCGACCACGGGGCCCTTAGCTGAGCCCTGGCATTGCTTCCACTTGCTTGTGCCAGGCTCCTCACTTTCATTTATCCTATCTGACCTCTCTTCGTCAACTCTTGTTCTTTTCCGACCCCGACTGTGTTAGAGCATTCGAGGCCTAGGGAGTCTTTAATTTTCACGCCCTTCGTGGCACTTGCCTTCCTTTGGCCGATACCTTCATTTCTCGAAGTGTCGGATCACTTCCAATTTTTCTCTCTGATTAGTGTTAATAGAGGATCGTTGCCTAGTTGTACTTCCTCTTAAAACAATATTCACCACCACAATCAACCCTCTAACCTTTCCCAGATTCCAAGTATATCGAACAGATGGCAGGGCGTTCCTAAAAACTTACATGCTGCTAAGAGAAAAAGTCTACGTACAAACAGACGCCATTCTGCCATACGCCCTAGACATTATCTGGAACACCTGTCGAAGGATAGCCGAGCTACACTACAAAGAATGAAGGCCATGTATCTTGAAAAAATTCTCTGCCCGGCAAAAGACACTCCTTTCAGACTAACCAATGAGCTAACGAGACAACCGTTCTATATAAAAGAGCTGCGATTCAAAGTACCGTTGCCCTCTACGGCACAATACCAAGCTTTACATCAGGAACTGCAGGATTTAGAAAGAGCGATAATATTGATAGATTTTTACCAAACAGACGGCATGTTGACGTCAGAATGGATGAATTCTGACTAAGAACTGCGGCATATCATAACGCGCTTCTAATTAAATATTCATAAAACTATTGAAATGGGCAGGGAAAACAATATGAGTACTACAGGCATATCAATACGAGTTATCTGATCTATTTATAACAAATGCTGCGGAAGAGCTCGGGTCCACTTGTATAGTATTAAAGCATCGATATTTCTTTAACGACATCCAGCATCAAATTCAGTGGAAAATGTTTGTGTCAAACTTTGTGCTTACTCAGTTCTTATCTGACCGGGCCATGGTAAATTTAACTCATGCTTTGACTGCTTTATGGTCAATATTCCAGATGATTATCCATGCTTTCGTGGATCCCTTCAAACTGTACATCACTTGGTTTTTCACCGTTCTGTATTTGAAAGAGCAAGTCATAGACTATCGTTGTCTGTCACCTGAACTCTGGTGTGTGACAAACTGCTGAAAACATTTGGGATTGTTGCACAAGTCATGGCAACTAGTGTTTTTCAGAAAAATGCAGGATCTATCAGACAAATGGAAATAAACTGTTGGGATTGGCGAGCGTAATGTGCAGTGGAATGTAGGCCTATGAATAATGTCGAGTAGCTTTTCTAGGTGTAGGATATACAGCAGGGGTGTCCAATTCGTAGGGGCTCGAAGCCCATACTGGTTCGCGGGCCGCGATTCAATAATAGGCCAATGTTCGTAAAATTCTGCAAGTAACTTAGTACAGAAGTCCCCTTATGAAATAATATGCAGAGTTCAATTGAAATGAAGGTTTGGTTATTTTAATTGATTCAAACACTATTTACAACTTCAGAAAGAGTGAAATTTGGAGCCGGACTGGGTGGCCTTCTGGACCCACCTTGGCAAGGTCGATCCTGGCTCAGTCCGATGGTATTTGATCAGATATGTCAGCCTCGTGTCAGTAGATTTACTGGCACGTAAAAGAACTCCTGTGGGACAAAATTCCGGCACCTCAGCGTCTCTGAAAACCATCAAAAGTAGTAAGTGGGAAGTAAAAACAATATTATTTGAAATTTTTATTTCAGCTTCCTTAAAGTCAGAAATAACTTATTCAGATCAGGTGAATACTTAAAACGATGAAATAATATTACTGAATGAATTACCACAGTTCTGATTTGGGTCTATAAGGGGTATACAATTAATACGCATTTGAAGGATGTATGGAATCATTTTTGTAACTTTTCTTCGCGTATTTCTTAAAATGCCCTCGCAGCGAGATATGATTTCGCTGGCCTTGTTCGGCCCGCGGGATGCCATTTGGAAACCCCTGATACACAGCGACGTTAAATGTCAGCCATCGTGTCGGTAGATTTACTGGCACGTAAAATAACTCCTGCGGGACTAAATTCCGGCACCTCGGCGTCTCCGAAAACCGAAACAGTAGTTAGTGGGACGTAAAGCCAATTAACATTATTTAAATGTCAGCCACGAAATCCTTGTGCCACATATTGTTTATTCTCAGAGAGTACAGTAACTTTTACCTTGAAGGTAGTCCCATAGGTTGTTCACAACACGTTGCCAGCGATGTGGGAGACGTCGGAAACCAGCCGCCTCACCATGTGTGAATTTCTCATTCTCACATTTCACAGCGTTGACCATGTCCTCGCGAGTCCCAAGCCGTCTCCCAAGCCGTTGTACTTTCACTTTGGGGATGAAGCCAAAATTGCACGGAGACATGTCCGGTGAGTATGGCGGATGTCCTTGTACTTACCACTTCTTCACGGAACGTGACTCACTACTGTAGTCCCATCGCACTGCCATCTCGTGTTGTGTCCATGTACTGGGAATGTCATGTTTTCCAGGCCATATAACCATTGTATTGCAGCATCGTACAACTATGATGAAAACAATATTTGCCATGAATTACGGACCAACCCACGTATATTCAAAAAACAATGTTGTTGATTCCCTCAAAAACTCATTCAACTCATCTTTAATAAGCTTTCATTATAATGTTCTATACATGACGAATCTTACCCAATTGTTAAACTATAATCCTTAATAGGCTATATAAAATAGGGTGTATTTTCTATATTGGAATTCATTAAAATAATAATAAAACCAATAATTTTAATAACAATGCATCCACTTTGAACTATTTCTACTTAATTTATTAACAATTATTATTCGGCATCGCGAAGTTGCAGTGGTTTAAAGAAGTTAAATGTTTTGGACTAATAATTTATGGCGCACTCTGCTGGACACCTCATATATTACACTTAAAAAAAGTAAAATCTCTGCCTTGCTTGGTATCGTCTAATTTTTATCACAATGTTTCAATCTCGACTTTCATACATGTGTTTTATTTGGGGCAACGGAACCCAAAAATAACTTAAATAATTACAAATAAATACCGTACTGTTTTATTTTCGTCTACATATTTTACTATTTGTCCTAAAGAGGAAGACAATGAAAGTAAGTTATGAATCAGGTTATGAGAAGCGATGGAGAATGAAAAAAGAAAAGGATGAACGTATTCAATACCAGAAGGACACTTCTACACAAACCGAAGCAGTAATTTAAATATTATAGGAAATATATGAAGGAATATAAGTCAAAGGGCCCCCAAACTGTTCAGTGAGAAAACCCTCTACGCTCCTAATCCTACCTTGACGCGGCCAACTAATATTAATTCTGCTATTTGTAAGGTATTTGACAAGTGAATAAATAAAACAGGACTTGACGTATCTAGGGAATATTGTGAACACACTGGTTCTAATTGAAATGTTACCTCATGAACGCAATTATCTAAGTGACTGTCTAGACATAGCAGTGGTTTTATCGTAACGAAGTAGAGTTTGATGGAGTGATCGGAGAACAGCGGATAATACACCAGGGACTGAATGCAGGCATAGCACGGGACACGTTAAGGGAACGCATAGGTATACGTTTAATGGTAATATTTTATCAGTTGTGTCTAAGGCTTTGTAGTTTCAAGTCTAGTACTCTTGAAGACACTGAAGTCATTTCAAAGTGAAGTTTCTCAAGTTCCTATCCATGTCACCGAAGAATGTTTCTGACTAAAATGTAGCTTTATATTTATTTACCAAGGCACCTCAGCTAAAGCTCACTGTGATACAGTACATTACAATATTATCAAAGCTACAGAGTATTTATAAATACACTCCAGTAATATAAGTCTGTAACATCTAATCAGTTTAACAATAATAATAATAATTATTAGTTTAACAATAATTTTCGTTACATGAATGGATCTGTGTACTACATATCACACGTAAGTTACTATCTGCATCTCACAAGAAGGTCAGCAGCACGGCACGACTAACAGATCCTACACTAAGCAACAAAGATTAGTTGTGATAAAGATAGCGAGCTCTCTGTGAGATACATGTGTTCATTATTAAACTGTTCATTGTGCAGTACTCACCGTAAATGTGTAACTAAAGCGCAATTTCACTACCAATTTGAAACTTCACAGCCGCACCGTAGTTCACAAGAATCACCGCGGACGGAACAGATGTTTGTTGTCAGGTCTTGAGACCTGAGACTGGCACATGCGCAGCAGTGTGCTTACCCTCCGCACTTCTTACCCCGCATGCACGCGACGACCATAGTACGTTAGTATCATAAAATGTTAATATAATGTATCATAGAAATATAATCACATGTATATGTTTTATTTTATATAATTGAATTATTTCATACTGATACACTGTAGGAGTAAACAAGCAGGCAAACAAACAACTAAATATACAAGAAAGAAAATGTAACAGTCAATTTCAAAATGTATTAACTCTACAATTTTCCTACTCAAGATGACTCCTTAACTTCTTTTTGAACTTTTGTATTGAAGAGGGGTTTCTTTATATCTTCTGGCAGTATTTTTCCTGCTTTATCTACTTATGAAGCATCCATCCTTAAACTGATCATTGGTAACTGTATGTATTCTGCAAGTCGGACTGTGTGACGACAGGAAGATTCAGACAGGACATTTTCAGAATCCAAAGATTAAGAATAATATGAACAGCTTTGTTCAAGTTGAAATTACAGTTCTAATGCTTTGACTAACGATATTCTTCGTCAGACTATTGTCTTTGGAGTGTGGTGTAAATTAATCGTCATTATATATTAGACCTCGGTTGTTCTTCGTTGAGTTTAAACATCGCAGAGGATTGTCTTACATAGCCATCTTTGTTAAATAGGTGGACACGTTAGTCGACAGCGAAACTATTTAGGTCCAAGAGTTAAGTTTGTCGCTTAACAAGTTTGTGGTTAGCTTGTTGGGTTGTTAAGCTAGCTCCTCACAGGTTCTCCACGAGTCTGAGTATATCTTATTCCAAATGAAACGAAGATGTCCAATATTGTATTTATTAATTTACTAACACTTATTACATTTGAAGATTTAAAGTCTATTTACAAGTTCTGAGGCCTGACGCCTAACAGCCAACTCAATTAGTTGGTAGTTCTTAACTGACTACATTCCAAGATACCTTTTCCATCTGGAGTCCAGGGTTTTATATGAATTAGGGCAGTCACGTGTCAATCCCTCTGGGTGGGATACATTGTCTTCGTACTGGTTGATTACCAGGGAAGAGGGGGATATGTGTAGCAAAGAGTTAGGAGTTTAGGAAGGGGTTTCTGATGGCACCAGGGAGTGGGGCACATACGTCACGGAAAGGTTTGGGCTGATTCTGCCAAGCCTGAGGATATGTGTCAGGATATGTGTCATCCTGGACTCTGAGTTGTTATTGAAACTTACTCACATCTTGACTCACCAGTATTGGTCACTAGTTTACCTAAGGTCTGTTGAAACTGCTTGACACTCATACAGTATGCCAGCAACAGTAATAATAATAATAAAAGTAGCTTTTAGAAGCCGAATACACTAGTATTAATGGGTGAGGGTTCTATTCCCGGTGAGGGATATAACTCCTCCCCCCTTATTTTCATGTTACTGCCCTCAGTAACATTTACATTTTTCTTATTCCTAATTTTTACAGTTTTACATAATTTATACATTTTCTTTCTGAACATGATTGTAATACTTCCTATTATTAGTAAAACAAGGATGACATTAGTAGACACAAATGTTTTTATATCAATAGAGGTTGTACGGATGGGTTTTAAGTCCAGTTTCATTTTCTTTACATCTAAATGAGAAATATGAAACGTAATTTCATTCTTAATTAAAGGTTCCTTCTGGATACCTAGGAAAGGATAAGTATGGATGTAATTAGTAGGTTTTTGTTGTAAAGTTATTCCCATACTGGAGATAGGGCAAGATTCATTGGAATAAATTACCTGTGGTCCAGAAATCTGGATGGATTTCTGGGATTCTGGACATGTTTGTAAGATTACCTCTGGGTTTCTTGTAAAGAACAGAATATGTTCTTTGTTTAGCGGTCTAAATAATTTTACATCATTCTTTACAGAAGCAAATTCACATCCTGCAGTATTTGTTAAGTTGCAGTTTGTGATTCTGGTGTTATAATATAAACATACGTATGATAGGGTATTCTTAACACATGGTACGGTAGACCATTTCATAATTGGACCTTGTAGGTAGTATTTTTCAGATGGGACAAGTATAACATTATTAATGGTGGGTACAGGGGTTACATCATATAATTTATATTGATTTCCATCCGTGATTGGCATGGAAAGGATTATTATCATTTCTTCGTCCAGCACAAGGACTTGAGTTTTTGACATTTTTAGGTTTTCATACTGATTATATTGATCGGTATGGATCATACTCTGTGTAGGATAGATTGATAACAAATGTTTGACAATGTTAGTTAAGTCTTTTCTTGATAGCATTTTTACATTTGTCATCTCGTGAAATGAAAGACTAATGGTTTCTTGAAGCACTCGTATGATATTTCGGAATTTGTTAATACACAGTAACACGTATTGGATGTTTTCTAGTAGATTTATCTTGAAGTTTTCTGTTCGAAGTATACCTTGAATTACCTTCATATTGTCATTAACATGATTCATTTCATCATAAAATTTTTGAGCAATTGAATTTGTAAATGATACTAGTTTATTTATATGCTTAATTTCATTAGAATGACTTTGTTTTAAAGTGTTTAATTGATTTTGTAAATTATCTGAATCGTCCTGGTCTAGATTGCCAGAGATGAACTTAATTACTTTTCCTAGTCCGTTTATTAAACCTCGTTTAGTTCTGTTAGAAGTATTGGGTATTAGCTTATTTAATTCCTTTTTGGTATCTTTGGTTATTTCAGTTAACTCGTATATTAAGTGAGGAAAAGTATTATTGCTTTTCAATACAAGACTAGAGACAGTATCATCAATAATTTTATATGATTCTTTTAAGGTAGTAAGATTGAAATGAACCATGAATTTATGGTACTTATCGATTACCAATACAGATCCCATGGGGTCTGCATAAAATCCTGATGTGGTTATGGGTTTGGTGTAGATGGTGGCATATCCTGGTAGGAATCTGGAACAGGAAGAGATTTCCTTTCAGGTTTAATGTCACGGAAATTTCTGACATGGGTCTTGCCATTTTTCATTTTACAATATACTCGGTTCTTTTCGATTTTGGTTATTGTGCCTTCATTATATAGGTTTTTGGACTTCCTATTTCTGGTTAGAGTGTCTAGGACATATACCTTTTCACCTATTTGATAGGAGTGTTTGAAAATGGGGTTTGCTGGGTCAGATTTATTCTCATTTAAGATTTTCATCTGGTTTCCTTGTCTCTCAATATATTCATTAATTTTTGGAGACGAGGAGAAGATATGATTTAGTGCTTTGTAATACGGGCCGTATAGAACATTGAATGGTGGATGTTTGGTTGTGGAGTGAATTGAAGAATTATAATTTGTGATCGCAGTGGTTATTAGCTGTGGGAGTGGAGTGAATTTATCATGATCTCTCGAGATTCTCAGTTTTTCGAGGAGGGTTGAGTTCAGTCTTTCTACCGGGGAGTTAGACGATGAATTCAGAGGTGTAGTGGCATGATATTCAATGTTAGTAGCTTTACAGTATTCTGTAATTAAGCTATTCTCAAATTCTCCTCCCTGATCATGGGTAATTCTCTTGGGATATCCATGGTGTGAGAAATACACTTGCAGTTGATTCAGAACTGCCATGGCTGTGCCATTGGATAGTAAATACGCTTGTCCGTATTTAGAGAATACGTCTAGTATAGTTAAAATGCGGTTCTGTTCAAAATGAAAAGTATCAATATGAATCAGAGCGAACGGGTGGTCGGCTGTAATAGGGCCTTGGTTTGGTACTTCGTTAGGGTGTCTTTCATATTTATTTCTCTGACATAAGTTACATTGGTTAATTAGATTTCTAATTTGTTCTTTCAAATGTGGCCAATAGTACTTGGTTCGAAAATGTTCAAATGTTTCAATGATACCATTGTGTTTTATTGAATGGTATTGTAATATCAACTGTTTCTGAGTCTCTGAGCTTTCAATATCTTCTAGAAATTTAGATGTCCTAATGATTATTAATTCTGACGTAAATAATTTCTGACATACCCTGATGAATGGGATTTCGAGTGTTACGTCGTCAAAGTAGGCGGCATATCTGTTTGACGTGTTAATAATTTTGAGTAGGTGACTATTCAAATCTTGTTGGAGGTTCTTCTCTGTCACTATCATGATATGGCGGGTATATTTCTTGAATAGTTTTTGTTCAAGGATTTTGGGAAAGTTACCATATTTTATGATAAGTTGGTTACGGTTTTGATTCAAATTTCTCTCTGATGTTTTTAGAGTGAAAATGGGATCTTCTTGATTTGAATGTACAGTTTCATTGTCCATTTCATTCTGGTATGTATCATCTCCGGGGATGGGTACATTAGAAACTGTTTCATCATTTACATTTACTTGTATTCTGGAAAGAGCATCTGCGACATAGTTTTCCCTTTAACATATTTTATGTCAAAGTCAAATTCTCCTAATTTCATTTTCCAGCGGTAGAGTCTTGAACTGGGATCCTTTAGGGTGAAAAGCCATTGCAGTGGACGGTGGTCACTTTCCACATGAAAGTGTCGTCCCCATAAGTAAGGTTTAAAATGCTTACTACTTTCTACGATGGCAAGCAATTCTCTCTCTATGGTGGAGTAGTTTCTTTCGGCGGGGTTTAGGGTTTTGGAATAATAGGCAATAGGGTGTCCCTTCTGTGTGAGAACAGTCCCTATGGCAAAGTCTGAACTGTCTGTGGTTAACACGAATAGTTCTTCGAAATCTGGGTAAGCTAAGACTGGAGCATTTATTAGAAGGGTCTTTAGTGTTTCAAATGCAGATTTGTACTCAGGGTTTTCTGCATCGATTTTTGATCCCTTCTTTAGGCAACGGGTCATTGGATATGCTACTTTAGCAAAGTCCTTTATAAATTTCCTATAGAAACCCGCTAGTCCTAAGAATTGTTTGATTTCTTTGGTGGTCTTGGGAATAGGGTAACTTTTGACTGCCTTGATTTTTTCGGGATTAGGTTTTACTCCGTTCTGTGAAACAACATGATCTAGGAAGGCTACTTCCTTGTGGAGAGATTCTTGAATATCGTGGTCTGAGATAGAATTTATTTCTAGTGGCTGTATTGTAATGTTCTCTAAAGGTTCAACTAACACTGGTTTGTTAAATTCTTGTTTTAGCTGTGTTTCAGTGGGGTACAGGACCTGGTAGTTTTCTGCATGCAAAATTGCATCTGCAAAATATATTCCTTCATGTTCAAGCTTTGGAATATATACATTCGCTTGTTTGATATTGACAGGAATCGCAATTTTCTGCATGTCTGGTGAAGGTTGAAAATTTACTTGCTTGTTGTTCGAGTGGAAATAGAATGGTATGTCTTTATTGTCTAATGTAACTAGGTTTGATTTATAATCTATTTTTGCACCTAGTTTAACAAAATCAGCTGTTCCGATTAGCGCGTCGAAATATTCGTGCCATTTCATGACTCGAAAATCTACGGGCGTGTCAATTTCATATTCTGAAAAAATGGGGAATTGTATGTTTTCTTCACCCATTGTTTCCGAATGAACAGATTGTATGCAGAATGGTTCTCGGAACAAATATTCTGCAAAATATTCATGTGCTATCGATGGGTTCATTATTGAATGACAAGCACCACTGTCTATCAAGATTTTGAATCCAAATAGAGTGATGAACGGCAGTTTGGGAGCGTTCCTTATGTTATTTAGGTCTTCGCTTGAGATGACGGGACCAAGTGAAAATCCTGACTCTGTTCTTGGTTTTCATAATTATTCTGAGGTAGTGATGAATCGACTGTATCGTATTCGAACTCGTATTCGTGGGGTTGAGTTTCCTGAGTATAGTCTGATGACTGTGCCTCCTGAAAATATTCTGGTGGTACATAGTCACATTCGTTAGACTCCTCTGCGTGTGTATTTACATTCCGTCTGATGGTAGATACCCCTGACATAGGTGTTGGGTACCTTTGATTATTGGTCGTGAAACGTCGGGCAAGGTTATTTGGTGTAGGATAAGGTCGGTTCATTGGCTTAAAAGGTTGTTGGTTCTGTGGTCTGGCAGTAGGTGGGTTCGGACCTTGGAAGGGTCTGAAGTTTGGTTGTTGGTTAGGATTTATGAATTGTTGGTTTGATTGGGTAGCGAAAGGTCGCATTTGAGGAAAGTAATGGTTCTGTAGTCTTGGATACATAAATGGATTGTGAGTGGCATTGTTTAGTGGTTGTGTCGTTTGATTGTTCCTGTTAGGTGGTGTCTGCATGAATGGCTTGTGACTGGCACTGTTATTGAGAGGATATTTCGGTGTCCCTCTCAATTGATCCATGTAATTTTCGTGCGCTCTATCATTGTCATAGGCCCTACAGTGTCTTAATGCTTGACTTAAGTCTGTAACTTGAGCATACCGTAGGTACGCTCGGTACGATTCTAAAATACCTGCTTTAAAAGTGTTCAGACTCAGATCATCTAGCTCTCTCAACTTGAGCTCCAAGATCTGGTCTCTGTAGTTCAATTTGCATAAACTTTTACATTGGAGGACTAAAGTGTCCAACCTGTCATGATAATCTGTGTAACTCTCGTTTCTCTTTTGGAAACAGTTGGAAATTTCCTGTACTAATAATCTCTCATCTTTGACATCACCAAATTTTCTAATTAATTTCTCCTTAAACTTCTCATAACTAGAGTTCGCAACGAGATCCAAAATACTACTAGCTTCTCCTTTTAATTTGGATTTAACGACATTAAATAAAAATTCGTTAATAACATTTGCGTTGGGAACTGTAAGGGTTCTCTTGTGAGTATTTATAAAACTATCGCATCTCGCTATGAAATAGTCTAAACTACAAGATGCGCTTCCGTTAAATTCAGGTAGGTAGCAACTGAATTTGGGCATATTCAAATTTTGAAAGCATTTCTGTCTCAGTCATTGTAGTGAATTTTATTTGACTGATTAGTTGAAATAATTGAAAATGATTATTATTATTATTATTATTATTATTATTATTATTATTATTATTATTATTATTATTGCTCTTGCTCAACTAAAAGAGATGAATGATGTTATTACTGGCAATATTCAGGCATTACAAATAGGTACTTTAAATGTAACTCACAGGCAGGAAATGATGATCAGCATGGACTGCATTCTCCTTGAGCTGTGTAGTCGGTTGGACTTCCTTCTGCGTTGTCGTGCTATCGAAAGGCCCCTCTGCGGAGTTGTCGGTACGCACGTACAGCGATGGCGGTTGGTTGCTGTCGAAAGGCGCTTCTGGAGCGTTGTCGGCTAGCTTCCTTCCTTCAAGCTGGCGTAGTCGGTTGTGGTCGAAAGGCCTCCAGTGAGGTTGTCAGTTCCACTTCCTTCTAGCTGGCTGGTTCAAATGGAATAGATGACTTCAGTATTTTGCGGGAAGATACTGGCTTGACGGACAAGTAGCGAAAGGCGATTCTGGATCGTTGTCTGAATACTTTGTCCAACTAGCACGTAGATCTTGTGGCGATCGTGTATCAAATCCCGGCCACAGGCCCCCAGTTAAGTTTGTCGCTTAACAAGTTCGTGGTTAGCTTGTTGGGTTGTTAAGCTAGGTCCTCACAGGTTCTCCACGAGTCTGAGTATATCTTATTCCAAATGAAACGAAGATGTCCAATATTGTATTTATTAATTTACTAACACTTATTACATTTGAAGATTTAAAGTCTATTTACAAGTTCTGAGGCCTGACGCCTAACAGCCAACTCAATTAGTTGGTAGTTCTTAACTGACTACATTCCAAGATACCTTTTCCATCTGGAGTCCAGGGTTTTATATGAATTAGGGCAGTCACGTGTCAATCCCTCTGGGTGGGATACATTGTCTTCGTACTGGTTGATTACCAGGGAAGAGGGGGATATGTGTAGCAAAGAGTTAGGAGTTTAGGAAGGGGTTTCTGATGGCACCAGGGAGTGGGGCACATACGTCACGGAAAGGTTTGGGCTGATTCTGCCAAGCCTGAGGATATGTGTCAGGATATGTGTCATCCTGGACTCTGAGTTGTTATTGAAACTTACTCACATTTTGACTCACCAGTATTGGTCACTAGTTTACCTAAGGTCTGTTGAAACTGCTTGACACTCATACAATATGACAGCAACAGTAATAATAATAATAAAAGTAGCTTTTAGAAGCCGAATACACTAGTATTAATGGGTGAGGGTTCTATTCCCGGTGAGGGATATAACTCAAGTACCTGGTCCACTTTCTTGGATCTAACGAAGTTTTAGAGATAAATTTCGCACCTATAATATATCGTCCCGTTTTTGAAGACTGTTTAGTTCAAGTGACCGGTCAAATTTCATGAATCTCACGAAATTTCTAGTAATAATCTTCCCACCTGTAATATATCATCCTATTTTTGATCAGGGTAGAACTGAAGTAGTGGCTTCCAATGCAGGCTAAGTTACGTTTTTGAAATATTTTATGGACATAATTTATAGTCGAGCCATTGAGTGGTGAGATTTGTCTGTGCGCTGGTGAAAAATGGAGAAAAGGTAAACTTTTATCACACGGGTAACTAGAAATGAGGTGCTGTGTTGATGGTGCAGAAAATGTCAGGTGATTAAGAGTGGATCGAGGATGCACACTCTCAATGAAAACGAAACCTTTAAGCAAGAGCACCTCTGACCCTAAACCGCAAAATATAAACATTTTTGTTTACGTTTGTAGCTTCCTCCGTCTTGCAACTTAAATGTACCGTCTCCAAATATAAACACTGTTAGTTAAGTTAAGCATAGGCGTGTATGTGTTTAACATAATTCTTGGAGTCTCCGTACAGAACACTTAAGAATTCATATTTCAGTTCTTATATTTGCAAGGTGCTGATGTCTTATCTTGTTTACTCAACATAACATTCAGCCTTGTAGCTTGACTACCAAAAGTCGCTTTATAGTAACCATACTATCACACACCTGACTATCGATAGCACCTTCAAGATTTCAATTTCTTGGTCTCGACGCGCTTCAAATCCCTTTACTTCAGGCAAATATTATTTCCAGAGAGCGCTTCACGGATTCCTCGAGTGATTATATATTTAACTATTTATTTACTAACAAATACATTGCAATTGGTCGATAGTTCTTCAGCAGTGTTTACTTGGAGGGGCAGGGCAAAGAAGTGAAATTAACACATTGCTGTCCGGCCCATCTGACGTATAACTGGCCCCTGTGGCCGAAAGGTTTTGGCAGAGACATGGAGTTATTACAGGTATCATAATTTAATAATTTTAGGTTCATTCACAGTTATATCTGTCCGCTTTAAAAAATTTTGGTGAGATTTTATATTTCGGTTCATTCTGGTATTGATATCTGTTTGATTCCTCCACCATATACGCCAACAAATCATTACAAATGAACAACTTGACATCATAACCTATATTTTCAGGTTCACTTAGCGAAATTTTAACGCCAGGCGTCCAGGAGAAAGACTCTAAAAACAGTATAATATCCTGTTAGGCCACACACTGCCAGAAATAGGGAAAATATTATCAACAGTACCTACATCTAAGACCATCTTTGCTATCTGAAACATCAGGTCATTGCTCACATGGTGCAATAAACGTGTCATTCAACGCATCACTTCCACATAAATGCATGACACTAGCACTAGAATTATCATTAGACAATTCATCTTCAATCTCCTCACAATCACGGGAAACATATGACAAATTATCAGCGTATAATTCATGTATAATATCACCAGAAGTCAGTCCACTGTTTTTGTTTACCGGGGCTGCCATTTTTGTTTACTAGCATTGATGGATACATGGAAGATATTCGAAGGAAAAACAAATGCAACTGACGCACTAAAACGGGCAAACCCAGTACTAAAAGAAGCGTAGTTTTTCTACCATTTAGGCACATCAACGATAATCTCCAAATAGTTCCTCAATAACCGTTAGATGGCATCAGAAGACAGACTTGCACAAACACGTATTTATACGTGATCGGCTGCGGAGCACCGTGCTTGGAAACACGTATTGATACGTGAGCGGACAGCATTGTGTTAAAACGTTAATTACATAACAGCAAATCATACGGCAAGCATATATATGAAACAGGATGTTAAAATAAACTATATCAAAATCAAGAAGACGATTAAGAAAGGAAATGCATTGAAATGGAAAAGCAACTATGAATGATAATTAAAAGGTTATTACGAGTAATGTAACGTAAATATTAGAAGTAGGCTATTCTCATAGAAATTGAAACGAAATTTGAAGATATTCCATTACGTGAAGCGTAAGATGATTACAATGCAGTCATTCGTAAATACACTTACTGTACAATACTCTATTACTAGTTGTGTAATACAAGAAGTGCAATAAGCAATTAATAAATATGTTGACAATTCCGAATGAAGTGCGGAACTTGGAGACAAATACTAAGAAATATTCTTCTATAAGTAATGAACTATTTTCAGTAATTTCACCCTTATGGAAAATATCGAAATTGATTGGTTTAGCACCATACAATATCCCTACGGATGCCGTGCCTGGATCTGTGAAATTGGAATATTCTACACTTGGAGTCATTTGTTCTGTCATGATGGCAATATTTCTGTTTTGCGGTGGTTGTTTCACTGTCTTTTATGTAGGAAGTAGCGAGGAAATTGAACAGCAAGGCCAATTTTACCTTTGCGCATTGGAAATCGCACAACTTGTTCAGACGTTTTCCTTACCGCTCACTTTAATTTTGCCGAATGCTACAGTAAACAGAAAAAAGTACGAGAAATTTTTCGATGCAATCACTGAAATAGATCGCGTATTTTTCATGGAAGATATTGGTAACATTAATGAAAATAATAATATGAATACTTTTAAAATTCATCAGCACAAAAGAAATATCATTTTACAATTAATAATTGTATGTTCTCTATTAATGGGTGGATACATAGCTGAATGGATTTTGATTGTCATAGGAAATGAGTATTATTATGTTACATTACTCAATCTAGCTTATTTTGTGTCCTATATTTCCCACATTCAATTCGTGAATACTGTGCTTTTACTAAAACACCGATTTGCAATGCTAAACAAATATATTTCCTCGTTGAATTACTCTGGCAAGTACACCTATAATAATTTCTTCATATCTTCACACGCCTCTTGTGCACCGTGTTTGAGTCGAATTTCTCCTGTTGTACATCGTCAGGAGGACAGGATGCTCGCGAGTTTGAGTAACTACACATACGTACACCATACTTTGTGCGATGTTGTAGAAGGAGTGAATTATATATTTGGTTTAGAATTGCCGGAAGTTTTATCGATCTTCTGTATAATACCTATCACATTGCGAAGAACATCACTGGCGAATCTAATGAAGACTCCCAGTTGTATATCTTATGGGACTTAATGGTTCTAGCTCAGATAATGAGCATCACAGCTTCTTGTTACACAACAACCCGCGAGGTAGAAAACACATCTTCTATCGTGACCAGCCTGATTCTAAGTCACAAAAATGAAAAACGTATTCTCAATGAATTGTCGTCATTTTCTCTGCAACTCTTTCATGCCAAAGTCACTTTCACGGCCGGGTTTGGTTTGTTTACTATTGATTACAGCTTATTTTGTGCTTTTCTTGCCACTACACTCACATATCTCATCATCGTACTTAATTGATGTGCTTTTGGAGAAGGCTACATTTTACTTAACGCCCAGTTTCTTCCCAGGGTATTTCACACTCTCCAGAATTTATTACGCCACACATTAGTGTTAATAAAATTTCATGTGAATTTTTGTCTTAAATACAGGTTTGAAGCTGAAACAAATGTAAATTTCGGTGACCACTATTAAATTATTATTATTCTCGTTTAGGTTTATTTGAGACCACGTTAAGCAAATATCACACATTACTGCGAACCTTCTTTGCAGTCCAAAGCCTTTTACGTGCTTTCTCTGGCAGCCTGTCTTCTTTCGCCTGTCCCGTCGCCTATTCTTTTTCTGTTCTTCATGGAAGTCTCTGAAATTGTCGATCACTGATTTATACTTTGTTCGGTTTAGGATGTTTTCCCGATTTGATCCAGACTTCTCAAGGTTATTTCTTATCTCCCTTAACCATTTGTCGGAAACTTTAGGTTTACTGTCAAGTATTTAAAAAATCTGTTTTGTTAACCTCTTGTCCTCCATTCTAAACAGATGTCCATAACATTTGAGCCTTCTTTTTCTTCATCGACTCAATAATTCTCCCTTTCCTCGTAACCTATGCAGGCCATCTACGATTTTTGGACCCATTATCTTGTGGAGGGTCTTCCTCTCCAATTTCTCAGCTTCTTTTAGTCCAGGCATTCGCTATCATACAGACACTCTGTTTTGATTACTGCATTGTATTGTCTTAGTTTAGCTCGCCTTGATATGGCTTTCCTCTTGCATAGAGCATGTCCTACGAAACGCAGCGGCCATCTTCTCTCGCCTGGTGTAGTTTACAATTCTCTCGCTAGTTTTCACTTGCACGACTTCTACTACTCTAGTATAATCACATTTTTCTTTTATGTAGTATTAAATCATGGACATCTCTTTCCTGAGATTCAGCATCGAATTCAGTATAAAATATTTGTCAAACTTTGTGCTTATTCAATTCTTATCCGAGCAGGCCATTGTAAATTTAAGTCAGACTGCTTTATGACCAATATTCCGGATATAATAGAAATGGCCTCCGGAGAGGCCTGGTGAAGGTCTTTCGAATTGACTCCGTATGGGCGACCTGCGCATCTATGAGGATGAAATGTAATGCTGAAGACGTTAAAAACCAAGCTCCAGAGCCGTAGGAATTAACTGATGAAAGTTAAAATACCCGACCCGAGAGGGAATTGAACCCGGGACTCACTGAACCAAAGACCAGGCCTGCTAAACACTTAGCCGTGGAGCCGGACAATATTCCAGATGATTATTTATGCTTTCGTGGATCTCCTCAAACTGTACATCACTTGCTTTTTCACCGTCCTGTATTTGCAAGAGCAAAACATATTGTAGTCTGTCACTTGAACTCTCGTGACAATAAACTGGTGAAAGCTGAATTTGACACATACGTCAGTATGTTCGTCTGATATTAACCTACCAACACACACAAGTTGTGTCCGCCAAATACTAGGGTCTGTGTTGTATCGTTCAGCGATCATGACGACGTTTGTGCCTGAAAAACATCATTTGCGGCACGCTTTGGTTTTTCTTATTTAACCGAAAGGAAAAGGCTGTGGAAAATCATCGTTTGCCGGTAGAAACATATGGTGAACACGCTCCATCGATTAGAACATGTGAGACAATTTAACATGGTGATTTCAATGTGAAAGGCAGTGCGCTCTGGTAGAGCACAAAAATACGAAGACGAGCAATTGCAGGTGTTACTGGATGATGGCCCAACTCTAACTCAACGCTATCGCCTTCAAACGGTTAATTTAAATCACGCACTGATCGAAGGACGACCGGAATGGGTCAGAAGACATGGCAAAGTGATTTTGTTACACGACAATGCGCCGTCTTACACAGCAAAACCAGTGAAAGACACCTTGAAATTATTTCTCTAATATTTTTTTAAATTTTCAAAATCACCTTAAAAGTCGAAGGGGTTGTTCTTCCTGTATAGTTACTTTGATGATTATCCACTTACTTAAAATGATGTAATCATCTCCATTAGATAAATAATGATAGTCAAAGCATATGTAAAACCAATATGATTACTCTTTCCCTTTTAGACCTTAGACCTTAATCCGCCATTGTTGTGATTATCTATGTACTGTTCCTGTTGACAGAGCTCTCTGGAACCCTGTTTATAAATAAAATAAATAAAATAAATACTGTTTTATTTTCGGCTACACATTTTACTATTTGTCCTAAAGGTGAAGGATTTGAAAGTTATGAATCAGGTTATGAGAAGCGGGGGAGAAGAAAAAGTAAAAAACGAACGTGTTCAAAACCCAAATGACACTTCTACAAAAACTTGAGCAATAATTTAAAAATTATAGCAAATATATGAAGGAATTTAAGACAAAAGGCCCCAAACAGTTCAGTGAGAAACCCCCCCTTACGCTCTTAATTCTCACTTGACGCAGCCAACTAATAGTAATTCTACTCTTTGTAAGGTTTTTGATAAGTGAAGAAATAAACCAACACTTGACATATCTATACCTCATTCCACGTTAAGAAAACAGTATTGCTCTTGACCTACAGGGAGTGAACACACCCCCCTCTGAGACACCCATAATTCCTCGTGATTAAGGGATATTATATTGTAGTTGGTAATGTATTATGAAAGGTAGATAAAAAGGATGAGGCATTTTGCCCGTGAGTTATTAAAATAACTACATTACATTTTCTTTTTCTAAATACATTTGTAGGGAGGCAGCACTATGGCGGGAACAGGCATCGCTTCGTTGCCTTCCTTCATTTCCTTTGCTCTGGTACAGTCCTCGTGTAGTCCCACACTCTGTGAACCAACGGCGGCCCACTTATATAGTGAAGTCATCTTGTGGCACACCAACAATCGAAGAAGCGGGCAATCAAACGATAGGCGGCGCAACGCCGTAACCCAGGTCTTCGATTGTTAGCACAACCACCAAAGAGGTAAGAGGCGCCTCCCAGCGTGGAATCACGCCAACGAGTGAGGGAAGGGCCTCGATAAAAACACAAGCACAGGATAGGGAGGCGATGGAATCTGGGAAACACCAATAGGTCGATGACCATAACAGAGGGTGGAAGGAGTTAAAGGATAGAGCAGTTCATTAAAATAACACTTACCGTCACACTTAAGGACCAAATTTTAATACTATTTAAGAAATTCAGGAAGTAGAGTGGGTGGTCCAGCATAAATATGTAAAACAAATTGAAATCAATTAAATTTTAAAAAGAAAAATTAATGACAAGGCTCATTTTCAAAAGAACTACCACACCAAGCGTGGTCACCAAGCTAGAATGTCTACAGCCTCAACCAATTAATAAGGTACAATAGGATTTTCTAAAAGAAATAAACTTGAGTTGACATTTAAATTTGAACTCCATCACAAAATACTGTTCGAGTTCGTTTTATACCTTAGATGCACCTTCCTGGGTACGCGCGTTCCTTCCATTTACCCATTTACAATTTATCAATTTGTTATTAAACAATTAAAAGCCAACAGGCATAACTACCATAAATAATTACATGGTTTGAGATACCTCAGTGAAGACGGAAGCGTTTAAATGAAAACATCTATCCGCGTCCCCAAACAGAACGATAATGTCGTGAAGTAACATAAGGGTAGGCTAAAATTTAAATAAGAAAAGAGTCCACGTCAAAGAAAAAAAAATGACTGAAAGAAAACAATCAAAAGGTAACACAATAATATTAAAGGCCGTGACCCAGTTCATCACACCAACGGCATAAGTTCACCACACAACAAGCAGCGTCAGAACATCTCGAGTATTGTTACAACACTCACTCACACTGCGACAATGCGCGCTTATCAAACCGTTATCAAGATAACAAACGACGGAAGCATATGCCAACAATACAATAAAATGGAGGGCACCTTCTGGAACAGTTGTCATCAATCGAAATTTAAAGGAAGGAAAATTTAGTAATATTAATAATAATAATAATAGAAAATGAAGAAATTGAATAAATAAAATGGAATTTAGTAATATTAATAATAATAATAATAATAATAGAAAATGAAGAAATTGAATAAATAAAAGAAAATTGAATTAAATTCAACCCAACGCACATTTCAGTGTTCACTTGGGTGTAAAATTTATAAACATTACATAAATTTAAATATTCAGTAGCCTTTATGAGGCTAATTATACATACGGACTATACACGTTGTAAAACGGTTACCTAGTTTCTTTTCTTTCCACCAGGAGAAATTTTAAATTAATAACCTCAAATACAGCAAGTAAATTTATCACAGCTCCTGTAAAGAGTAGATCGTTTGAAACCACACGTAGAAGTACGTCCCTTCAGTGGAAATTATTCACTCGCCCAAATATAACCTAACAGGTTGGGCATGGTTCAAACCTGCGGAATTAATTAATTTCAACCACGAAACATTCACTTGATATGCTTTCATATGGTCGGAAGGCGAATGGATTTTCAGTCCAAAACATAATATAATTAATACTACATGCCGAGCCGACATATTGAATGCGTATAGCAGCAACTTGAACGAAGTGACGCCGTACAATCTGGCCGAAATAGTTTATATAACATATAAGTTGGACTTACCAAGGTGCTGAAGCAGTTTCGCAATGTAAATATTTTACAACTTACAACCGTGGCGACATTATATGCATGCTCCGATGGTGAAAGGAACGGTCGCATAAAACTTGTCTTTTAAAAGAAAAACTGCACACAAATAATTTTCTTTCGACCACTAAAAGTAATTTAATTCTCGACGAAATCACACGTTAGGGTGGTTTGAAGATACACACGGACCGCTTGCTGGCCATTGTAATAGCAGTCCACAGTACAGACATGGTGTCGGGTGCGAAGCTGGCACACAACTATAACAGTTGCAGCGGCTTACACCAGGGCGCGCTGTGGAAAAAATAGTTGACAGTCAGTTGGCGAGCCAACCAATACCAATAGGGATGTAGGCTGAGATAGTTCGCGCCAGATAGCGCTCGTGTACTACTGGGTAAGCGCAAGGAGATCGTTTTATGTTTATCCCAGTCAGCTGCGAGTAATGTATCGAATGTGACCGACATTTCTGAGCTAAAGCCGATTGTACAGTACCTTCTCTAGTTTTACTCCAAGACTATATTAATTAATTGTGTACGGTAGGTATATTACGGACGATTTTCAGCGTTTAAGCTTTAAACAGCTGCAAAATGAGCTACGGACCAGAAACGCTAAAACTAGCGAGAGGAAGGAAGAATTAGTACCGGTACAGCGGTAATTAGAGAATTCTAACACGCTTTATTATCCAAATAATGAATAGGAGTCAGCATGCCTTTTCCTTAAGATAACAATTACTTGAGTATTGTACATTGATAAATATATAAATGTACCTCCACAAGACTTAAATCATAAATAGATATTTAAACATCCACTTGCTCCCCTTGCTAATAGACTTCGATTCATGTATTTTTTAAGGTTGATGGCTTACATGAAACTGCAGATACAGCCTCTGTCCACCACCAAAGGCATGTGAATATTCTTGAGTTTTCCAGTGCCGGTTCCTTTGAATATTTGACCAACAGCCATAAGGTGAAGATAACTATCACAAATTTGCATCTGATGGATTATTTCGCATTTAGAAAATCGGAAATAGATGGAACACCTGTTTCCAACTACAAATCATTGTGTTATGTTGGATACAGACTTTTCAGTGGAGAGTTTGTTTTGTTTATAAAAGGTTGAAATTCTAAAATGCAGTGCTGTGAAATCTGAGTACACAAAACATAAGACCTATGATGTGAAGTTTATTTTAGGATTACCTGGTGATATTATAGGAGGGGAATGTGAACGTTTTGCTGGAGCAGGCCCCAAGGCATGTTGTAAGCATATTGCTGCTGTAAGCTTCTCATTAGAGCACTTGCCCAAGACTGGTATTATTCAGTGTTCAGAAACACGCAGCCAAAATTTATAAACTTTTCAGCATCGCCCTACCAAACGGTTGAGGCCAGTTAGCCCTATGAAAGTGGAATGTTTGCCCTTAGAACAAGTTTTGCTATATGTAATCTCAGTTGCACCAGCTATAACTCTAGTCGAGGGGCATTTCTGTCTAAAAGCAAGGGGGCTGTTTTCAAGGATATTTTCTCTATCAGGCCAAATGTTCAACTCTTTAAATTGGCAGTACATGAAATTAATCCAAACATTAAATTTCTTCCAACAGTAGTTTTATGGATTCCGAATTTAAGGCCTACTTCTTTGTCAAATTTGTTGTCCTTAGCTTCCATAAGGGTCAAGAAGAAACACAGTCTGGGTTCAGGAGGGAATATCTGTAAATTATATCTGTTTTCTCCCAGAACAGCAAACACCAAATTACGATGTTGGACGTCTACAAACACTGTATAAACCAATATGGCATCACGATTACTCATTGGTTGCTCTTACAACCAAATTACCTGTAGAATTTTTTGAGTGCTGGTGTCTTTGAAAATGGGAGTCACAAATGTAACATTCACATCTTCAGGGATATTGACGATTTCTTCCCGTACTTCAAGGGAAGTTATTTCTGCATATTCCGATATTGTAGGCTTATCGTGGTAATCAGGCAAATTTCTGGTGTATGGTCATCACTGTTTTCGTTGTGTTCATGGTCGACGGAAAAAGCGATGGAAGAGCCCTGTTTTAATCTTGCTCTCTCACCTTTAAATTCAAAGGCATAAATTCGGCGGTTGTTATCAAAATGCCTAATCAGTTTAACAGTAGAAAATAGGAATTATTTCCCTTCGTAAATCGCACTTGCCCAACAAAATTTTCGTGATGTCACCGGGTTGAAAATTATGGGAACATCCTTTAATACTTTCGGTCAGATTTTTCTCACCGAAATTTTTCCTTCTAATAGCATGTAACCATTTCTTCCTCATTTCTTTATTTTGTGGAAACTGGTGAAACGAAAATGGGATTCCCTGATATTTTCAAAGAGGAACACTGCAACTCGACATAGTCACGAAAATAACAATTTAAGCAACTTAAATTCGTGGATATTTAGCGGTATGAGTACACAGGAGATAAATGAAGAGCGCATTGCGCTTACCCAGTAAAACAACAGTGCGCTCTATCGGTGCTAGTTCTATACATCCCTATTTAATAACAATAAAGGAAACAGCCCACCGTTATTTTACAATTTATTCCAATAAGGCCTTCAAATGCACAACAGTTAGCTATCGATGTGTTGCCTTACATGGCACAAAGTAAAATAATAGTTTACATTGTTTTCTTTTAAATTCCACACGAACAGATTTCAGGTGTAGCTGTAATTCCACATAGTCCCCGTAATTATACCGCTACAATCTATAGTGGTATGTATTTGTTGCGTGTGTGTTATAAGGTATACTTGTGTTGGGTGAGAGTTATGCGATAAGCCTAAGTCTACGTGAGTGATTTATTTCTTTAATATTAATACTGTGATCTTTTTAGTGTCATCTAAAGTGTTTATTTGTTGCGTCTGTTTTCTAGCCTTTATTGGCTGGAGAACCTTATTAAATGCAATTAAATGCATCCCTCACCCCTAGATCCCATAAAAATTATCTGCTAATTTTCTCCCCCGATTTGCCTTACACTTCAATGCTGGGGGTTTTTGTGCCGTAGTTTACCTCTGACTCTCTACAAAGCAAATGTAGCCACTGTAAACTCACCATCCCCTTAAGTTCATAACAGAAATCTGCACCTTAGTTTCTTCCGCTTTTTGTCTTCAACCTTAATACTGAATTTCACAAATTAATGTGCCACCGTTTAACCGTGATGGTGTTGAGCAGAGACGATCGATAAGGCAACTCTGTTGTCACAAGAGCAATACTGTTTTATTAACATGGAATTAGTTATAGGGAATATTGAGAGCAGTTCTATTTCTAATTGAAATGTTACCTCATGAACGCAATTACTTAAGTGACTGTCTAGACATAACAGTAGTTTCATCGTAACGAAATAGAGTTTGATGGAGTGATAGGAGAACAATCGATCATACACAAGGGACTGAACGCAGGAATAGGACGTGACACGTTAAGGAAACTAATAGGTTTTACTTTAATTGGAAATATTTTATCAGTTGTGTCTGAGGCTTTGCGGTGTCATGTCTCGTGCTCTTGAAGAACACTGAACTCATTTGAAAGTGAAGTTTCTCAAGTTCCTATCCACGTCACTGAAGACTGTTTTTGACTAAAATGTAGCTTTGTATTTATTTGCCAAGGCACCTCAGCTAAAGCTCACTGTGGTGTAGTACATTCTAATATTATCAAGGCTACTGAGTATTTATAAATTAAATTAATATACTCCAGTAATATAAGTTTGTAATATAAAATCTATTTAACAATAATTTTGGTTACATGAACAGATCTAAGTATTACATATCATACATAAGAAGTCGCGGCAGCTTGTAGGTACGGCGCGAGTAACAGATACTACACTAAGCCACAAACATTAGCCGTGATAAACAGTGCGGACTCTCTAGAAGAGGTGTGTGTTCATTGTGCAGTACTTAGAGTAAATGTGTAACTAAAGCGCAATTCCACTAACAATTTGAAACTTCACAGCAGCATCTCAGTTCACAAGAATCACCAGTGACGGAATCGATGTTTATTGTCAGGCCTTGAGACTTGAGACGGGCGCATGCGCAACGATCATGCTTGTCCTCCACACTCCTTACCCCGCATGCATGTGACGACCATAGTACGTTAGTATCATAAAATATTAAGATACTGTATCACAGAAATATAATCATATGTGTATGTTTCATTTTATATAATTGAATTATTTCATACTGATACACCGAAGGAGTTAACAAGCAGACAAACAAACAAACAACTAAATATACAAGAAAGAAAATGTAACAGTTAATTTCAAATTGTATTAACTCTGCAGTTTTTCTACTTAAGATAATTCTTTAACTTCTTTTTGAACATTTGTATTGAAGAGGCGTTGTTTATATCTTCTGGCAGTATTTTTCCTGTTTTACCTACTTATGAAGCAACCGATCTTGAACTGATCATTGCTTAGTGTAGGTATTCTAAAATTCGGATTGTGTGATGACAGGACGATTCAGGCAAGACATTTTCAGAATTCAAAGATTAAAAATAATGTGCATAGCTTTCTTTCAACTTGAAATTACAATTTTAAGGCTTTGATTAACGATATTCTTAGTCAGACTATTGTCTTTCGAGTGTGGTGTAAATTGATCGTCAAGCTATATTAGATTTCAGTTGTCCTTGCTTGAGTTCAAACATCGCAGAGGATTGTATTACCCAGCCATCATTGTTAAATAGATGGACACGTTAGTGGACAGCGAGACTATTTAGGTTCAAGTACCTGGTCCACTTTCTTGGATCTAACAATGTTTTAGCGATACCATTCGCACCGATAATACATCAGTCCATTTTTGACCATTTGGAAACATATTTCATATTGAATAAGATTGTGTTCACTTAAATAGTTGTGTGCATATGTTAAATAAGTGGCCAGGCAGACTGTTTAGTTCAAGTGACAGGTCCAATTTCTTGAATACTAATAACCTTCGTAGTTGTGATACATCAGCTTGTTCTTCATCAAGTGGGAACAACTGGTTTGAACTGAAATAGTGGCCTCTAATGGATACTAAATTCATTTTTGAAATATTTAGGCACAGAATTGATAGTCCAGATATTCATCCGTGAGATTTTACTGTGCGCAGGTATGGGGGAATGAATCATGTATAATCATTTAGCACACTCATAACTAGAAATAAGTTGCTGTATTGACGATGCAGGAAAAGACAGGTTATTATGAGTGGATCACGATGCGCATATTCAATAAAAACCAAACGTTTAAATAAACTACAGTTGAAAATTTTAGAGGCACGTATAGACCCTAAATCGTAAGTAAATCGAAAAAGCAGCATATGTGTGTATGTGTTTAACATAAATTTTGCAGTCTCTATACAGAACACTTAAGAATTTATATGTAAGCTCTTACATTTGCAAGGTACTGATGTCTTATCTGTTTTACCCAACAAAAAATTCAGCCTTGTAGTATGCCTGACAAAACGCGCAGTGTTATAACTATCCTGTCACTCATCCGACTATCGACAGTGCCTTCAAGATATACATTTCTGATCGCAAGGCACTTCAAATACCTTTACATCAGGCAAACAGTATTTCCGGAGAGCGCTTCACGAATTCCTCGAGTGATTATATAATTAATTATTTATTTACTAACAAATACATTGCAATTGGTCGATAGTTCTTTAGCAGTGTTTGCTTGGAGTGGCAGGGCAGACAAATTAAGTTAAATTAAAACTTTAATTACATAACAACAAAACATACGGCAAGTACTTATATGAAACCGGATGTTAAAAGGAACACTATCGAAATCAAGAATTCTCTTAAAAATGAAGGAAGACGAATAAGAAAGGAAATGCATTGAAACGAAACGCAAATATAAATGATAATTAAGATTTTATTGCGAGTAATTTAACGTAATTATTAGAAGTGTTCCTGTAGAAATTGATACGAATTTAAAGATATTCCATTACGTGAAGCGTAAGACGATTGCAATGCATTCATTCGCAAATATACTTACAATATTCTATTACTAGTTGTGTAACACAAGACATTCAATATGCAATTAACAAATATGGTGAAAGTTCAGAATGAAGGGCGAAGCATGGAAACAGATACTAATGCATATTCCTCTATAAGTAATGAACTATTTTCAGTAATTTCACCCTTATGGAAACTATCGAAATTCATTGGTTTAGCACCATATAATATCCCTACGGATGCCGTACCCGGATCTGTAAAACTAGAATACTCTACACTAGGAGTCATTTGTTCTGCCATGATGGCAATATGTTTGTTTTGCGGTGGTTGTTTCAGTGTATTTTATGTAGGGAATAGCGAGAAAATTGAAGAGCAAAACAAATTTTATCTTCGTGCATTGGGAATCGCACAACTTGTTCAGACGTTTTCTTCGCCGCTCGTTTTAATCATGTCGCATTATACAGTAAACAGGAAAAAGTACGAGAAAATTTTCAATGCAGTCACAGAAGTAGATCGCGTACTTTTCTCGGAAAATATTAGTAATATTAATGAAAAAAATAATATGCATACTTTTAAAATTCATCAGCACAAAAGAAATCTCATTTTACAATTAATACTTGTGTGTTGTGTATTAATGAGCGGATACATAGCTGAATGCGTTCTGGTTGTCATAAGGAATGAGTATTATTATTTTATATTACTCAATGTAGCTTATTTTGTGTCCTGTATTTCCCACATTCAATTCGTGAATACTGTGCTTTTACTAAAACACCGATATTCACTGCTGAACAAATATCTTTCATCGTGGAAATACTCTAGCAATTGCAACTATAATAATTTCTTCATATCTCCACACACCTATTCTGCACCATATTTGATTCGAATTTCTCCTTCAGTGAAAGGCCGGGAAGACAGGATGGTCGCGAGCTTGAGTAACTTCAGGTACGTGCACCATACTTTGTGTTCTGTAGTAGAAGAAGTTAATTCTATATTTGGTTTAGAGTTACTACTTAGGTTTGCCAGTAGTTTTTTAGATCTTCTAAATGATACCTACTACATTGCGAAGAACATTGCTGGCGAATCTGATGATGGTTGCCAGTTGTATATCTTGTGGAACTTACTCACTTTAGCTCAGATATTGTGCATCACAGCTTCTTGTTACACAACAACGCGCGAGGCAGAAAACACATCTTCTATCGTGACGAGCCTGATTCTAAGAAACAAAAATGAAAAATGTATTGTCAATGAATTATCGTCATTTTCTCTACAGCTCGTTCATGTCAAAGTCACTTTCACGGCCGGGTTTGGTTTGTTTACTCTTGATAACAGTTTCTTTTGTGCTTTTCTTGCCACTACTCTCACATATCTCATCATCGTACTTAATTGATGAGCTTTTCCTTCTGTTGCCACTCATCTCCGATAGATAGGTTATTGCTGCTTACCGAGTTTTG
Source organism: Anabrus simplex (assembly GCF_040414725.1). Classification (NCBI taxonomy): domain Eukaryota; kingdom Metazoa; phylum Arthropoda; class Insecta; order Orthoptera; family Tettigoniidae; genus Anabrus; species Anabrus simplex. Next base: position 49,363,402 of record NC_090278.1, on the reverse strand, counting down.
TTTTTTAATTTGCCTTACGTCACACCGACACAGTTAGATCTTATGGCGACGATGGGGTAATAAAGGGCTATGAGTGTGAAGGAAGCGGAAGTACAGCCCCAGCATTTGCCTGGTGTGGAAATTGGAATCCACGGGATAACATCTTTAAGGCTGCCGATAGTGGGGTTCGAATCCCTTTCTCCCGGATGCAAGCTCACAGCTGTGCGCCCCTAACCACACGGCCAACTCGCCCAGTCGTACAAGTGTAACAGTCTGCCTAAATATTGGCGGGAAGTAGCTGGGGAGTTAGATAACTTTCTTCTTTAACATGCCATTCCTCTGTTTCATAAATTTTCCGACACTACTGGTACGCAACACACTGGTTCATCATAGCATTCTAGCTATTCAATCCCTAATCTGAGGCACTGATTGGAATGAAAAGTGTGCATATTTAACGGAATAATGGCAAAGGAGTGTTCACGGCTGTTTGCGGCCTGGTCATTCCAGCTTGGAACTTTGGACTGTTTGATCGGCACCGTAGTACTGTTCATTAAAAGTGAGAAAATGTGCAGTTTTTCGTTTGATCGAATATTTTATAAGATGGCATTGCTTTTAATCACTTCATTCCTTTTTTTTTGTAAAGACCTAGGCCTATGTTGACTTCAGTTAGGAAAACTACGAAAATCAGTCTTTCTGAGAATCCCGTAGCGAAGCACGGGTATATCAGCTAGTTATAAAATATTATTATTAGGACATGAACTAATATATGCAGGAGGTCCAATAATACAATGTTGGTTCATCAACGACAATTATTGTGAAATTTGGTGAAAAGGTGGTTTAAATGATTAGTTTTATGTGGCCTTGGGTTGATAACTCTTGTTTTTAGTTTATTTATAGATAGAATTACAATATGGCGGATGCAAGGCTATATCATTCGAAGTAAAGGATGGTGATTTTGAAGTGGCGAAGTCTTTTTTGTAGTACAGAGACAGTGGAGAGTGGAATTTCGGACAACCTTCGATATGCCAATTTAGTGCACCTTAATGAGTGGTGTGGTTTGTCCTCTCAGGGCTTGATTGAACCGTTCTTCTTTGAAGGAACAGTTACAGTGAGATTTATCTCGATAAACTTCTAACTCCAATCGGAGAGGTTTGTATGGAGACGAGAGTTGCCCCAGCTCACTGTCACTGAGACGTCAGAGAGTGCCTTGATGAAATCTTCCTTGAACTATGGACAGGCTGAAGAGGTGCTATCGAATTTCCAGCGTGGTCCCCAGACCTTACACTTCTTACGCCCGGATGCACATTCTGGGTAAACATCAGGTGTGGTAAAACTCTTTCCGTGGTATTGCCAATAACGTGTTGCACCATTGCTAATCCTTGGTTTAAACCACGGTTTCTGGACGCTCGTTTCTCCCGTTGTTATTCGGCTCGGAACTAGTTCACAATAATATTCAGAAGGCGGTGATGAGTTCGACAGTCACTTGTCTTTAATTTGTCCAGAAGGCAGTGATATTTTTGACAGTCATGTGTCTCTAACTTATCCAATTCCCAGTTTTTTAATGTTTTGTCTGGAATCGCCAGCTATCTTTTTATTTCTAGGACGAATATTCTTTTACACTTGTATAAACATATAATCATTTTCCTCCTTGTCAGCATCATTTTAGTCATTTTTATCATATCTTCTTATATAGCCCTTTATTTATAAGATGAATGAGTTTTGTTTCGTTAGGTTAAGTTATCAGTATTAGCAGATATGAGAAAGGAAGGGCGATCGAGAATGCCAAATTTTAGTGCACTTGAAACTGAAATGCTGACTGACCAGCGCGCTTCGAGGTTTATATTTCCTCGTCATGTGATGATTCGTGCCCCAAGGCAAACAATTTTACAGAGGGCACTCTGCGCATTCCCCGGACGACTATGTAATTAATAATCAAAAATGCATTGCAGTTGGGTGATAATCCTTTCGCAGTGTCTGCTTGCAGCGGTAGAAATTATAAACGTTAAATAATAATAATCGTATGGCCTCAGCTACCGTGGGCAGACATTTCAATTTGACGCCATTAAATTATTAGCTTTATGTGGCCTCGGTTTGATAACTCATGTCTGCTCGTCAATTTCGACATTCCGTTTTACTCTAGGTCCGCTAGATGGCAGACAGAGTAAACCGGATCTCTCTTGGGCGTCTATGGCTGAGATTTAATTAATTTTGTCGGGTAAATACCAAATTTATCTCCAGAGAACTTTTACATGCTGATATCGTACGACATGGAGTGTCGAATGGACGTTAATTACATAACAACAAAATACGCCAAGCATTTACATGAAACAGAATAATTAAAGGAATTATGTGAACATCAAGAATTTTCGTGTTCATGAAAGTAGAACCATAAAAGGATATAGACTAAAACAAGAAGCAAAAAAGAAATGAAAATTAAAACTTTCTTACGAGTAATGTAATGTAATAATTAGAGGTATTCGCACAGAATTTAATAAGGTATTTAAAGATACTGCCTTATATGTAGCGTAAGATGAGTAGAATGCAGCCGTTCCGAAATACACTTACAATATTCTGTTACTAGTTGTGTACCACAAGAGTAAAAAAAGCAATTACCAAATGTGTTGACAATCCCGAATGAAGGATGGTACATGGAGACGGACACAAACAGTTATTTTTCTATAAGTAATCAAATATTTTCAGTAATTTCTCCCTGATGAAAACTATCTAAATTAATTGGTCTAGCACCATATAATATCCCTACGGATGCTGTGTGCGGATCTGTGAAACTGAAATATTCTACTCTAGGAGTAATTTGTTCTGTCATGATGACAATATTTTTGTGTGTCGGTTGTTGTTACAGTGTCATCTGCGTAGTGAGTAAGGAGGAAATGGCAGATCAAGGCCATCCTTTTCTTAGTGTCATCGATATCGCTCAAGTTGTTCAGATGTTTACATTACCGCACATATTAATCGCATCGCATGCTACAATAAACAGAAAGAAATATGAGAAATTTTTCAGTGAAATCACTGAAATAGATCGCGTATTTTTCTTGCGAAATATTGGTAATATTAATGAAAAACATAACACGAATACTTCTAAAATTCATCAGCAAAAATTGTATATAATTTTGCAATTAGTACTTGTATGTTCTGTACTAATATGTGGAATCGTAGCTGAATCGGTTCTAATGATCACAAGAGATGGGTATTACTATTGTACATTGCTGGAAGCAGCTTATTTTGTGTCCTGTATCCCTCACATTCAATTCGTGAATACGGTGCTTTTACTAAAACACAGATTTGAAATGCTGAACAGGTACCTTTCCTCGTGGAATTACTCTAGTATGTGCAACTATAATAATTCCTTCATATCTTCACACAGTTCTTCTGCATCATATTTGCGTCGAATATCTCCTCTTGTAAATCGTCATGAGGACAGAATGCTCACGAGCCTGAGTAACTACAGATACGTTCGTCATACTTTGTGTCTTGTGGGTGAAGAAGTTAGTTCTATATTTGGCTTAGAATTGTTACTTAGATTTGCCAGTAGTTTTATCAATGTTCTATCTGATACATACGCCATTACGAAAAGTGTTACTGGCGAATATCATGATGGGTTCCAGTTGTGCATCTTGTGGGATTTAATTGTTCTGGCTCAGACAATAAGCATCACAGCTTCTTGTTATACAACAACTCGCGAGGCAGGAAAAACATCTTCTATCGTGACCGGCCTAATTCTAAGCCACAAAAGTGAAAGACGTATTTTCAGTGAATTGTCATCATTTTCTGTACAACTCGTTCATGCCAAAGTGACTTTCATGGCCGGGTTTGGTTTGTTTACTCTTGATTACCGTTTCTTTTGTGCTTTTCTTGCCACTACACTCACATATCTCATCATCGTACTTAACTGACGTGTTTTGGATGAGGCTCGATATTCCTTAACGCCCGGTCCCTCGGAGTGAGCGGCGAGGTAATTACGTTTCTCCTGGGGTATTTCCACAGTGTCCATCAATATGCCGAGATGGTTAAGGCACATATTAATTTTAGTAAACTTTCATGTGCAGTGATGTACCCTGGATTCTCCACCGAGGCATGCAACTAGGAACGATGCTGTAGCACAATGTATTAAATAAATTGTAATTCTACCCATCCTAATTACATGTCGGTTAACTCGACCCTACGATCGTTTTTCAAATATTCCTTGGTGACATCACTGTAAAATCCCTCACGTCCTTTTATCTCAACAAGAAGATCCTTCTCTATAGATAGCATTTTAATGCAGAGAGACGACTCTTGACTTCGAAAATTGTGGACGAAAGATTTTATTCGCTTTAGGGCTGAGAAAGAGCAATCTACACATGTTGGTGTAGCGTCAATGGTTGTAACTAATGCGCACAATTTATAAAGCTCAGGACGACCACAATGGAGACCACTGTTCAATAGGAACTTCTGTATTTGAGCCACAGTCTTGATCTATGAGGTGTTCAGAAGTGACCATTGCCCTCAATTCCGATTTGAGTCGTACTATATCAAAATCATTTCCATAGACATCAATCAATTTACTGAACTGCCCTTCAGGAACATGGCCAGAAAATTTCTTACAAGTAAGCATTTCATTGAAGGATATTCTCCTAATGAACGGAAGCGATATTTTAACTGTACTACAAGGATATCGTGTATTTTCAAGCAAACGCTCCTATATTCTTTTTTATCCGAAAATGAAATTTCTTCCTTTTTTTCCCTTGGTGGGTCAAATTTCACTTCTGTTCTGTCCCAGACAGGGTTGCCAGACCGTCCCGCATTTTACGGGACAGTTCCGTATTTGTGTTTAATGTCCCGCGTTCCGGACAGTTCCTATCTGGGACGGCAATTGTTCCGTATTTTGAACCGCAGGAAAAATACGCCAGTGTTTCCACCTCTGATAAGTACCAAGAGCTTTTCTTACTTCTTTCTAAGAGGACAAATTTCTTCACTCATGGTGTGAGTTCGTAGATATATGCTATTGTTTGCTGTTCTCGGGTTGTCCACCCTGGCGAATAAGACGCATAATAGCGAACAGTCACCTGAGGTAATCCGAGTTCACCGCATGTACGTGTGAAATTGTCAGCTGTGAGAATTGTTATGTTGTATTGACCTGATTATGTCTGAGCTGTTCCTTTCTGTAAATGTTTCTTCAATTTTTCTATCGTGTACTTGCTAGCACGTGGATGGTGATCAATTTTCAATTGCAGTTGTACCATTCGGGGGGTTTCAGAACTATATCTGCCACCGAATGCAATGTTAAGATTGAATACGTTACGTCTTTAACTTCTCCATTTGCCCCCTCTTTTTACAGTGAATTAGATGGCGAGATTACACCAGGACCATATGTACTCAAGCAACAGAAATACTGCAGATGCTCGGAAATTATTGAAATTATTAATACCTGACATGAAACAACAAACTTTCGTACTTCGAACAGATCATTGCCCTATTATAACGCATGCAATGAATGCCTTGTACGCAAGGGAAATAAGGCCCTGTTCATCCGTTTTTGTATATTAAATTTATCATAATTGTTTGAAGCTAAACAAAGCGTAAATTTGGTTGATCATTAGTAAGAACCTTATATGTGTTTTCAGTTCTTCATGCGCATATGCGAATTATAGTGTTTCCGTATATGCATTGTGAAAACACTGTGACAGCAGCACAAAACTAAACGTCGTATGCATTCTTGTAAACACTGTGCTATTGCACACTACTTTCTTAATATTAATACCGTTCTTGTCGCCGTCTAACTACTCCAGTAAAATCACATTTTTGTCTTCTCTATATAATAAAAGAGTTTACCGTTCTACTGGACGGATTTGCTTCATTTTTGTTTTATTCTCTCCGGAATTACCAGCCGGTGAATCATGAGCCATTGATAAGTCTCTAAATTAAGCCAAATTTGAGTCATCATCAAAGATATCATTAAATGTTCACTCCAATAATTGCAGACAAAGGCTACCCTCCCCGCAGTACATACTGTACTTAGCAGGTTTCTAAGCGACTAACTCTTTCATTAATATTCTGATATGTGTGATTTTCATCCTTAGTAATGGCATTGTATGCAGCCATGATTGGTTACTACCTGTGAAGCTAGAGAGTATACAATTCCTCCTGATCACGGAAGAATACCATTCCCTGCTAGAAACTCTTTGGTTCTGTAACCTTTCCCAGCTTCCAAATATATTCAACAGATGGCAGAGCGTTCCTTATAACTAGAGGCATGATTTTTTCGCATTAATGATAATCGCGAAAACAAATATTTTGAAGCGATTTGAAAATATATTTACGAATCGTATGATTCTGGTTAAGAAATTAGTAATTTTGTTTTCGTGAATTAGAGCGAATTAAAGCGACAAGACCAGTTTAAGACGACATTTACTTATTTTGCGATAAAAGTGAAAATGCAGCGAAATTCATGTAAAATAAATCTTGAAATTGTATTCCAGTATTGCGTGTGTGAAGGGAAACAGAATGAGGATATCTCATTTCGACAGAAGTATCTCTTGATGTTAATATTCTATAAAATCCATTAATAATATGTCCATATAGGGTGAAAGCTACGTCCATGTAGGTTATAATAATGGCTTTTGGCCTCCGGGGAGGCCTGGTGCAGGTCTTTTTCTCGTATATGACCTATTAGGCGACCTGCATGTCTGTGAAGATGAGAGACCCCGAGCCATTGAAATTAACCAATTAAGTTTAAAATCCCCGACCCTGCCAGGAATCGAACCGGGTACGCTCTGAACCGAAGGCCAGTACGCTGACCATTCAGCCAACGAGTCGGGTTCCAAATTAAATGTTAATGAATAATTTTAGGAAATGATTAACGCGGAATTAAAGCGATAGGGTCAGCCGTATTTCGCGAAATAAATGTGTTTCCTTTTCGCGAAATCGAACATAAATTAATGCGAAAAAATCATGCCTCTACTTATAACTTACATGCTGCTAAGAGAAAATAGTCTACGTACAAACAGACCCCATCATGATATATGCCTTAGACGTTATCTGGTAACACCTATCAAAGGCTAACCTAGCTACACTAGAAAGAACGAAGGCCATGTATCTTGAAAAGGTTCTCTGCCTGGCAAAAGACACTCCTTTCAGACTAAACTATGAGCTCACGAGACAACCGTTCTGTTTAGAAGAACTACAATTAAAAATATCATTGCCTTCTACGACACAATACCGAGGGTTACATCAGGAACTGCAAGATTTAAAAAAAGCGAAAATATGGATAGAATTTTACCAAAGAGACGGCATGATGACGTCAGACTGGATGAATTCTGACTACGAACTGCGGCATACCATAACACGCTTCTTATTAAATGTTCGTAAAACATTGAAATAGGCAGGGAAAGCAATATGACTATGACTGGCATATCAAGACCAGTTATCTGATCTATTTAAAAGGAATGCTGCGGAACAGTTCGGGTCAGCTAGGATAGTATTAAAGCATCGATATTTCTTTACCGACATTCAGCATTGAATTCAGTGGAAAATGTTTGTGTCAAACTTTGTGCTTACTCAGTTCTTACCCGAGCAGGCCACGGTAAATTTAAGTGACCGCTGCATGGTCAGTATACCAGGTATAATAATAATGGCCACCGGAGAGGCCTGGTGCAGGCGTCGTATAGGAGACCTGCACGTCTGTGAGGATGGGGCCCTGCCTAAGATGAAATCTAATGCTGAAAACATCACAAACACTCAGCCCCCGAGCCATAGGAATTAACTGATGAATCGAACGCGGAACTCAATGAACCAAAGGCCAGTACACTAACGATTTAGTCATGGAGCCAGACAATGTTCCAGATGACTATTTATGCTTTCGTGGATCCCCTCAAACTGTACATCACTTGCTTTTTCACCGTCCCGTATTTGGAAGAGCAAGACACATTGTAGTCTGTCACCTGAACTCTTGTGACAATAAACTGGTGAAAGCTCTGTATCATTTGAGGTTGTTGCATAAATCATGGCAGCTAGTAATTTCCGCACTTCTGCACATTGTATGGGACAAATGGAAACGTACATGAGAGCGTGAGTTGCAGTGGCATGTATAAATAATGTCAAGTAGGTTTTTCTAAATACATTTGTAGGGAGGCAGCACTATGGCGGGAACAGCCATCGCTTCGTTGACTTCCGTAATTTTCCTTGCTCTGGTACAATCCTCGTGTAGTCCCTCACTCTGTGAACCAACGGCAGCTCATTTATATAGTGAAGTCATCTACAGTATTTATTTGTTGCGTGTGTGTTTTAAGGTGTAATTGTGTTGAGTGAGAGTTATGCAATGTAAGTCTTTTCCGGTTTCATAAGAGATGGCGCCAGCGAACAGTACCCAGCGTATGAATTTGACGCATACGTCAGTTTGTTCGTCTGACATCAAGCTACCAACACACACAAGTTGAGTGCGCCAAACACTAGCGTCTGTGTTGTATCATTCAGGATCATGTCGACGTTTGTGCCTGAAAAAGAACATTTGCGGCACGCATTGCTTTTCTTACTTAATCTGAAGAAAAAGGCTATGGAAAATCATCGTTTACTGGTAGAAACATACGTTGAACACGCTCCATCGATTACAACATGTGAGACATTGTTTTGACAATTAAAACGTGCGAAAGGCAGTGCGCTCCGGTCGACCACAAAAGTACGAAGACGAGCAATTGCAGGCGTTACTGCATGATGGCCCAACTCCAACTCAACGCTATCGCCAATATATGATTAATTTAAATCACGAATTGATCGAAAGACGAGTGGAATGGGCCAGAAGACATGGCGAAGTGATTTTTTGACGCGACAATGCGGTGTCTCACATATCAAAACCAGTGAAAGACACCTTGAAATCACTTGGATGGGACATCCTTCCGCACCCGCCTGGCGCCATCTGACTATCACCTCTTTACATCAATGGGGCACGCGCTCGCAGAGCAGCACTTCCGCAATTTCGAAGAAGTAATTATCTTGGACTAATAATTGATAGCGTACTCTCCTGTAAACCTGATATATTACACTTGAAGAATAAATCTCTGCCTAGGTTGGTATCATTGGCAAGATTAAGTACCTACTCAGAATTGACACTCTTTGTCTAATTTATTTCACAATGATACAATCTCGACTTTCTTACTTGTGTTTCATTTGCGCCAACGCATCCCAAAAGCACTTAAATACTTTGAAGGTCTTACAAAAGCCCGCCTGATGGCTATGGTCGTTAAGGCGTTGAAGTGTAAACGGTCTGACACCGTGGTTAGCCGGTTAGAGTCCCGTTGGTCGAAGAAATTTTCACCATCAGAATGTTGGCCGGCAGGGTAGGGGAGGTGGTGGTAGACAATTTCTAATCACTAGATTGCGCGCCAAAAGCCTGGATTAAATTCCAAACCTCTCCGCAGTGCTCATATGGAATGAGGGCATATGACGCTATTGATGGTGATTAGTCCGTCGGACGGGGACTTGAAGCCTTGAGCAGACCCCTTGGTGCTATTCTAGAGGAGTAGGCTATGTGCCGGTACCGGCTATCACCCTCACCCTTCCTACTATCATAAATCACGTCATTCATTTCATCTCATTTACTCCTCTGATGAGGTTGACGTCAGGAAGGGCATCCGGTCATAAGAACCCGCCACGGCAGATTCATCTCACCTCATACCCGGCCCCGTAGGGAAACGGGACAAGGGTTAGACAAACACACTTTGGAGGTCTTACAAAATAAGGTTATCAAATTTATGTATGGATTCCTTCAATTATATTCTCGAAATAAAATGTACTCTGTAACCAATATATTACCACTTAAGCAATCAATCTCATTAAGTGCATCACTTGTTATTCATAAAGTCTTGCATAATAAAATATTCACCAACTCTGAATTTCCTAAAGTCACTGACATCCATTCATATAAGTCAATGCAAAAAAAAGAATTAACAAAATAATAAAAAAACTTGCACGTTTTTCAAAATTATACAACAAAGTTTGGCACTGAGGGAGTGCAGCACTGAATATAACAGTGTTCCTAACATTATAGCAATAATCTCTGAAACTGTGCTATTTCGTAATAAGCTTACGAACTCACCTTAAAAGTCGAAACAGTTGTTCCTCCTGTATAGTTACTCTGGTTGTAATCCAGTTACTTATAGTAATGTAATCCTCCCCATTAGATAAATAATGATAGTCAAAGCACATGTAAAACCACTATTATTACTCTTTCACTTTTAGACCTTAGACATTAATCCGCCATTGTTGTGATTATCTATGTACAGTTCCTCTTGACAGAGCTTTCTGGAACCCTGATCACCAATAAAATAAATAAAAAATATATATACTGTTTTCTTTTCGTCTACACATTTTACTATTTGTCCTATAGTCGAAGGTATGAATGTAAGTTATGAATCAGGTTATGAGAAGCGATGGAGAAGAAAAAGAGAAAATACGAACGTCTTCAAATCCAAAAGGACACTACTACACGAATCTAAGCAGTAATTCAAAAATTGTAGCAAATGTATGAAGGAATTTAAGACTAAGGGCCCCCAAACAGATCAGTGAGAAAATCCCCCCTACGCTCTTAATTCTCACTTGATGCAGCCAACTAATAGTAATTCTACTCTTTGTAAGGGTTTTGCTATGTGAGGAAATAAACCAACACTTGACATATCTATTCCTTATTCGACGTTAAGAAAACAGTATTGCTCTTGACCTACAAGGAGTGAACACACTCCCTCTGAGACACCCATAATTCGTCGTTATTAAGGGTATTATATTGCAGTTTGTACGGTATTATGAAATATAAATAAACAGGATGAGGCATTTTCCCCGTGAGTAATTAAAATAACTGCCTTACATTTCCTTTTTCTAAATACATTTGTAGGGAGGCAGCACTATGGCGGGAACAGCCATCGCTTCGTTGACTTCCTTCATTTCCCTTGCTCTGGTACAAGCCTCGAGTGGTCCCTCACTCTGTGAACCAACGGCAGCTCATTTATATAGTGAAGTCATCTACAGTATTTATTTGTTGCGTGTGTGTTTTAAGGTGTAATTGTGTTGAGTGAGGGTTATGCTATAAGCCTACGTGTGCGATTTATATCTTTAACATTAATACTGTGATCTTTTGTAGTGTCATCTACAGTATTTATTTGTTGCGTGTGTTTTCTAATCTTTATTGCCTGGAGAAAGTTATTAAATGCAATTAAACGAATCCCTCACCCCTCGAGCCCATAAATATTTTTGGTCTATTTTCTCCCCCAATTTGCCTTACACTTTCATGGTGAAGATTTTTTTATGTGTCGTAGTTTACCTCTGACACTCTACAAACCAAATGTAGCCCTTGTAAACCCACCGTCCTCTTAAGTTCATAATATAAATGTGTAGCTTAGTTTCTTCCGCCTTTTGCCTTCAACTTAAATAGTCCGCTAGTATCATAAAATATTAATATACTGCGCCGTTCCCGCGTCCAGGCATGGACACAAGAGATCCTGACTAGCTCTAAATTCAATTGATCCAGTGACTAAGTTTTATGGGTGTGAGTTCCGTAATAGAAAAACGTCCAGGTCGGTTAATGGTAGACTCTAACTAACGCAGAAAGACGTCTCTTACTCGTAACTAGTTAGATACCATACTCTCATTAGCTCTTAGAGAAATTGTCGCCAATTGAAACTACTATAGTCTTACCACTAATTCTTATCCTAAGAACACAGAGAAAGAATGTTTAGGTTTCACTATCCCATATTTATTGTAAATATTAAATCAAACATTCAAGAAAATTATCTCAAATTTTGCCAATGAAATAGTTCTTGAGGTGAGTGACTCATTGTCATCCCTATAGTCTATATCCGTCATCAAACATTTCAGAAACATTACCTCTTCCGAATTCTTCCTATATAAATATCTTCTCAGATTACATTATTTCCTTTCATAAGTCCATTGATCTCAAAATCGTAGATTATTAGAATAAATACTATGTAACATCTGGGGAACCTTTGAAAAATATATGTTTTCATTCGTATGCAACTCACTTACGAAGTTGGGCGACTATGAAATAAATTAATGTGAACGCAGTTAATTATTTACATGTGCCGTACTGGCAAGAAAATAAACATTAAAGTCAAAAATACTAAGAGTATAGGATGCATCCTCAAAGAAAAAAAAATAAAATTTGTATCAATTATTATTTACAATATTTCTAGCGATACTCTCTTGAGAAATAAAGAACGCTTGTGGAATTGCCGAGTTAATGTTCAGTTAAGAATTGGAGTTCAAGTTGTCTGAATATCAGTTATTCTTGGAATAAGTATCAGATTCTGTTCGTTACCACCTATTCCTTACTCTTTAAACTGCTACATTATTTAATTTTCATTAACTGTCTGTCTGGATGCAGGTTTAAAAATTCTCAATAAAAGTTATCACAAAGTTCTTCTGACTTTGATCTGACAAGTACTCTCTTGTATGTTTTACAGTTAAATATTCACTTTCGTATGCTTAGTTGCCTCTTAGTTACTCATATTTCCCTGTGTCACACACCATAAGCTAAGCTACGTCCATTGTAAGTCGTAATCACCCTTCAAGTAACGTTATCGTAAGATTTAATTTGTGAACTTAAGGTAATGTGACCTTAGCTTATTGATTATTAGACTACGTGCGTATTTGGTTGCAAGAAACGTCACCACACTTATCATATGTAGTTATCATCACACATACTACAACGGAAAATCTACTCGGTCAGATGACACTATCTCCGACTAAAATATAATTCTCTTTTGAAAATCTATGTCACCAGTGATTAGTCTAGTAGGTTGAAGTTTGTCCAGAATATAGATATACACAGTGAGAGTTTCCAAGATCATCCTAAATAAATCAGTGAAGGCTTAAATCTTATCATGACTACATATATGATTCTCTAGGCAATCCTAACATGGATAAAAACATTGCTCTACCCGTCTCGAGATCATATCCTAAGCTATGTAAAAATGCGTAGGATCCAGAATTACTACATGGAATTGGCGAGAATTCAGTGACACTCTCAGAAACATCATTTGAGATCACGAGATCTCACTTCGCACAACTATGACTGTCTTTCTCGAAGAAAACAATAAATACGACCATCATAAATCATTATCATCCTTATATCATATCTATAACGCGTTAATTATTACTCACATTTCACGTATACCAACTCCTTTACTTCATCATATGTAAATCACTTCCTTAACTTGCACATCAACGTGCCGTAACAGTCACAAAATGCCTACTTTACTTCCTACTGTCATAGTGCCAAATTTAACATCACAACTCGGAGTAGTCTACTGCCTTATTCCTTCATAAAACACTTCCTATATACGATCTCGAACTGATTGTCATTGATTAAAATAGGACACACTAGTATTAATGCCAATTTCACTCTTTACTCTTCACTGATAATAATAATAACTCTAACTATCTCTCCTCGCATATCACTGGAAAACATTACGATCGGAAAATCACTTGGTGACCACGCCTACAAATGGAATTGACATTTCATATGGATGAATACCTACTTCCAATCATCTCAGCTATACGTTTATCTACGCACTGTCTTCGCACAAAACAAACATCAACATACAATAAAGAAAATAATATTCTCTTACTTACGAAAACGACTTGGATAATGGACTTAGCTTTGCTCAAGATGGTCTCGATGTCTCCTCATCTCCGGTCATCTGAGATTAGGATCTCGTCATCTGGTTCCTCCACAAGTGATCGGGTACATCGTAGCTTCTCAACACTGATTACTGGTCATCCGGGATAGCCAACATCGTATCGCCTCATCAGAATCCAAATAGCGTTGCCTTGCTTCTTTACAGGCTCATGGTGGAATCTCGTACGTATGCAACAGAACAATAACAAAATATTTGATTCATTGCTAACATTCTTCAACTAATATATCTCTTGTGAAGCTCTGATTGTATAGATTTCGTTATGGTACAGTTGATCCAATACACTAGCTTCAAATCGACTGAGACAGATGTTCTATATATATATTCCAATTTGAAGATGAATTTCTTTCCTCTATATTTTTGTTGGTGTAAATGCACTCAACAGCTGATCAGTAAGTGTCCTTCAACATTCAGCGGTATCGGATACATTTATTGAAGCTCTGCGCCAGTTCGTGACGTAGTTCTATTGTAATCTGTTTATCTCCTTTTTTTACGTATTTAACCTTCCGCGCAGCGATTAAATCTTGATATCAGCTGATTGGCGTGTAGTCACGAATTATCTTTCGTTTCCAACTTATAATATTTAGCTCAGCTGGATAATCCCTTTCAATCTAGTCTTGCGTCTTCTTACTGCTTCGAGGTCAGATTATATAATACATGATGAGCACATTTTTCTTGAATAATGGATTTAAATAATGTCCATCTGTCATTCTTTTCCTGCGCCTTCTATACGCGGTTATTTCCGTAACCGACTGATGAAAGTACTTACATTTCGGCCCGTACTGACGTTAAATGCATTTTATTTAACATTTAGATCGCAGAGACTCCATCTTTGTTCCTACAGCTCTTATAAAGAACTGTGAAACGGCACATTAACTTCCCCTACGTTGAATGAAATATATAGCTTGCTATATATTTATTGTATTAGCCTTCCTTCTTATAATGGGACTTTTCACCGTTCTTTATAAATTCTCATTTATATCATTACTCCTTTCTTCGGAATAATCTGTTCATTCATGATGTAAGTGGCTTCAATCCATACTTCTTTGCTTCGTCATAACATGAGATGGTCTGTCTCTTCTCTATTCCTTGAAATACAACTTGATGTTGGAACTGTTATGTACTCCCTTACTTTTTCCATTTAAATCGTGTATTTCATATGCATTATTTCTTTTACCGCGAATTTTGAAAAAAAAAATAAACTGCGTTCTTCATTCTCTGAGTTTTTCTACAGCTAAGCTAACATTCCTTTTCTTCTTCCGGGTACTCTTGACGTCCATTTTCATTCATCTTCTTTTCTTCTTGCCTTCATCTTCTCCTTCGAAAATGGTTTGTTTTTCTCACAATTGTTTATGTAGTAATCCTCTGAAATAACCTTATTTCTTCCCGAAGTTCGTTTGGTGAGTATCATGTTAGTCTCAAGTAAATGCATTTCTTTGTCTTCTTCATGCATATCTGCTTGATGCATATTTATGTAGTTCTGCATTCGCAAGGTTCCTACATAGTTTGCCTTGGTTTGCATTCTTCTTCTCTTTATTTGTCTCTCCTCCATTCTTACTATCTTCTTCAGCAGCTCTCGCTGCCATTCTTCTCGTATACCTGGTTCTCTTGGTCTTCCACTTCTGCTTTCTTCTCGGAGTAGCTCTCGTCGATTCTTCTCTGGTTGTACATTTATGCTCTGTACCTTTCCTTCTCTCTTCTCCCCGGTTTCTTCTTTCTTCTCCTCCAGTTTCTCAGCTTCTCCTTGTGATAGTTCGTGTTGTCTTTCATGCTCTTCACTTTCCGTTCTCATTTCCTGAGTGACTTCTTGTTTTCCCTCACTTCTTGCTCCTCTCAATTCTTTCAGAATCATTTTACAGTTTTCATCCATTTTGTTTTTGATCTCTTCTTTCATCTCCTCCATCATTATCTTGTGTCCTTCTTCCATCCTTTCCTGACATTTATTCATTTCTTCCTTTTGTTCTTGTTGACCTCTCCTTATTTCCTCCATCATTTCTCTATGTTTTTCTTCCTGCATCTCCCCCATTTTTCTCTCCAAATCTTCCATGAATCTCTGGTATCGTTCCTCTTGTTCTTGCTTCTCTCTCTTCTTCTCTTCTTCCTGCCTCTTCTCCTTCTCCTCACGTTCCTGTCTCTCTTTATTTTTATCTTCTTCCTGCTTCTTCTCTTTCTCCTCTCGTTCCTGTCTCTCTTTCTTAGATTCTTCATCACGTTTATCCATCTTTTCCATAATCTCCTTTAACCTTTCCTCTTACTTTCTCATTTCTTCCTGCCTCTCTTTCTTAGCTTCCTCGTCGCGTCTTCTAGCTTCTTCATCCCGTTTTTCATCACGCTTTCTAGCTTCTTCATCCCGTTTTTCATCACGCTTTCTAGCTTCTTCATCCCGTTTTTCATCACGCTTTCTAGCTTCTTCATCGCGTTTTTCATCACGCTTTCTAGCTTCTTCATCGCGCTTTTCATCACGCTTTCTAGCTTCTTCATCGCGCTTTCTGTTCTCTTCCAACCTCTCCTTTTTAGCTTCTTCCATCATTTCTTTTATAGCCTGCAACATTCCCCGTTGTTCTTCTTTCTGTCTTCTTTCTTTCTCTTCCTGTTCTTTTTGATATTTCTCTTGTTTCTCTTCTTGGTCTTTTCGATACTGTTCTTGTTCTTCTCGTTGTTCCCTTTGATACTCCTCAAATTGAGCTTTCAAATGGCTTAACGTCGTCATATCGATATTCAATTAGTATTCTAAATTCTAAAAATCCTGATAAACTCTATATTTTCCCTAAGTTCTCCACAACTCAAGTTCTCCAGCAATGTTTCTACCACTACTTCAATCAACAATATATATATTCAGTAAATAAACAGACAGGCTTCACTACTTGGATCTGACTCAGCTCACGATGTTGACCCAATCACACTAGGAAATATGAGGTACTTGTTCATGTAATTATGACCCCAATTCTTAACTGAAAATAACTCAAATAACCTCTTACAATCTATCTCTTATACCTAAGTTACATCTAAATAAATTAATATATTAGCGGTAATCTTTCCTTCCTTCCGAGTTCTGACTGCTATCAGCCATTTTCTGCTATTCTCTTCAGAGCAATCATCCATCTCTTCTTTCTCCTATTCCCTTATCTATACTGGGCATCTACTCGTTCTCACAGTCTAATATCTTGCTGTGTCCACTTCGATCCCATAAATAATAATGCATAACAGTCCAGTAAAGAAATTACCATACGACATCTCCATCTCCATGCAATCACCTTGCTGTTACATTCAATAACTCCTCATCCATTAATTCCTAAAATATCTCCTTTATCTTACCCACTTCTTTTGAGTAAATTCTCCCCTTTTACTCTAATATTGCACCAAAGATCCGTCATTCGACTATCATCTCTGTTATCTTCTTAACAAGTTTCCCGATGTTTTCCTCATTCTTATTGCTACCTATGGGAATCAACCTCTTCACCGTTCTATGTCGTATTCTTTCTCTTGGAATTCCCACGATGACTTTCTCTTGAATTTCCACATGCATGAGTATCCCAAAAATTCTACTTGGTTTGCGACCAACAGTTCCCGAGGCGTTTTTCTCCATTCGCAACACGTTGAGGCGCCATTTTCTACTTGCGCCGTCCCCGCGTCCAGGCATGGACACAAGAGATCCTGACTAGCTCTAAATTCAATTGATCCAGTGACTAAGTTTTATGGGTGTGAGTTCCGTAATAGAAAAACGTCCAGGTCGGTTAATGGTAGACTCTAACTAACGCAGAAAGACGTCTCTTACTCGTAACTAGTTAGATACCATACTCTCATTAGCTCTTAGAGAAATTGTCGTCAATTGAAACTACTATAGTCTTACCACTAATTCTTATCCTAAGAACACAGAGAAAGAATGTTTAGGTTTCACTATCCCATATTTATTGTAAATATTAAATCAAACATTCAAGAAAATTATCTCAAATTTTGCCAATGAAATAGTTCTTGAGGTGAGTGACTCATTGTCATCCCTATAGTCTATATCCGTCATCAAACATTTCAGAAACATTACCTCTTCCGAATTCTTCCTATATAAATATCTTCTCAGATTACATTATTTCCTTTCATAAGTCCATTGATCTCAAAATCGTAGATTATTAGAATAAATACTATGTAACATCTGGGGAACCTTTGAAAAATATATGTTTTCATTCGTATGCAACTCACTTACGAAGTTGGGCGACTATGAAATAAATTAATGTGAACGCAGTTAATTATTTACATGTGCCGTACTGGCAAGAAAATAAACATTAAAGTCAAAAATACTAAGAGTATAGGATGCATCCTCAAAGAAAATAAAATAAAATTTGTATCAATTATTATTTACAATATTTCTAGCGATACTCTCTTGAGAAATAAAGAACGCTTGTGGAATTGCCGAGTTAATGTTCAGTTAAGAATTGGAGTTCAAGTTGTCTGAATATCAGTTATTCTTGGAATAAGTATCAGATTCTGTTCGTTACCACCTATTCCTTACTCTTTAAACTGCTACATTATTTAATTTTCATTAACTGTCTGTCTGGATGCAGGTTTAAAAATTCTCAATAAAAGTTATCACAAAGTTCTTCTGACTTTGATCTGACAAGTACTCTCTTGTATGTTTTACAGTTAAATATTCACTTTCGTATGCTTAGTTGCCTCTTAGTTACTCATATTTCCCTGTGTCACACACCATAAGCTAAGCTACGTCCATTGTAAGTCGTAATCACCCTTCAAGTAACGTTATCGTAAGATTTAATTTGTGAACTTAAGGTAATGTGACCTTAGCTTATTGATTATTAGACTACGTGCGTATTTGGTTGCAAGAAACGTCACCACACTTATCATATGTAGTTATCATCACACATACTACAACGGAAAATCTACTCGGTCAGATGACACTATCTCCGACTAAAATATAATTCTCTTTTGAAAATCTATGTCACCAGTGATTAGTCTAGTAGGTTGAAGTTTGTCCAGAATATAGATATACACAGTGAGAGTTTCCAAGATCATCCTAAATAAATCAGTGAAGGCTTAAATCTTATCATGACTACATATATGATTCTCTAGGCAATCCTAACATGGATAAAAACATTGCTCTACCCGTCTCGAGATCATATCCTAAGCTATGTAAAAATGCGTAGGATCCAGAATTACTACATGGAATTGGCGAGAATTCAGTGACACTCTCAGAAACATCATTTGAGATCACGAGATCTCACTTCGCACAACTATGACTGTCTTTCTCGAAGAAAACAATAAATACGACCATCATAAATCATTATCATCCTTATATCATATCTATAACGCGTTAATTATTACTCACATTTCACGTATACCAACTCCTTTACTTCATCATATGTAAATCACTTCCTTAACTTGCACATCAACGTGCCGTAACAGTCACAAAATGCCTACTTTACTTCCTACTGTCATAGTGCCAAATTTAACATCACAACTCGGAGTAGTCTACTGCCTTATTCCTTCATAAAACACTTCCTATATACGATCTCGAACTGATTGTCATTGATTAAAATAGGACACACTAGTATTAATGCCAATTTCACTCTTTACTCTTCACTGATAATAATAATAACTCTAACTATCTCTCCTCGCATATCACTGGAAAACATTACGATCGGAAAATCACTTGGTGACCACGCCTACAAATGGAATTGACATTTCATATGGATGAATACCTACTTCCAATCATCTCAGCTATACGTTTATCTACGCACTGTCTTCGCACAAAACAAACATCAACATACAATAAAGAAAATAATATTCTCTTACTTACGAAAACGACTTGGATAATGGACTTAGCTTTGCTCAAGATGGTCTCGATGTCTCCTCATCTCCGGTCATCTGAGATTAGGATCTCGTCATCTGGTTCCTCCACAAGTGATCGGGTACATCGTAGCTTCTCAACACTGATTACTGGTCATCCGGGATAGCCAACATCGTATCGCCTCATCAGAATCCAAATAGCGTTGCCTTGCTTCTTTACAGGCTCATGGTGGAATCTCGTACGTATGTAACAGAACAATAACAAAATATTTGATTCATTGCTAACATTCTTCAACTAATATATCTCTTGTGAAGCTCTGATTGTATAGATTTCGTTATGGTACAGTTGATCCAATACACTAGCTCCAAATCGACTAAGACAGATGTTCTATATATATTCCAATTTGAAGATGAATTTCTTTCCTCTATATTTTTGTTGGTGTAAATGCACTCAACAGCTGATCAGTAAGTGTCCTTCAACATTCAGCGGTATCGGACAAATTTATTGAAGCTCTGCGCCAGTTCGTGACGTAGTTCTATTGTAATCTGTTTATGTCCTTTTTTTACGTATTTAACCTTCCGCGCAGCGATTAAATCTTGATATCAGCTGATTGGCGTGTAGTCACGAATTATCTTTCGTTTCCAACTTATAATATTTAGCTCAGCTGGATAATCCCTTTCAATCTAGTCTTGCGTCTTCTTACTGCTTCGAGGTCAGATTATATAATAAATGATGAGCACATTTTTCTTGAATAATGGTTTTAAATAATGTCCATCTGTCATTTTCCTGCGCCTTCTATACGCGGTTATTTCCGTAACCGACTGATGAAAGTACTTACATTTCGGCCCGTACTGACGTTAAATGCATTTTATTTAATATTTAGATCGCAGAGACTCCATCTTTGTTCCTACAGCTCTTATAAAAAACTGTGAAACGGCACAATACTGTATCATAGAAATAAGTTTTGTTTTATGTGAATTTCACAAATTTACGTGTCGCCGTTTCCCCGTTGTGGTGTGGAGCAAAGCCGATCGATAACGCAACTCTGTTGTCACAAGAGCAATATTGTTTTCTTAACATGCAATAAGTCATAGGGAACATTTGAGAGCACTTCTGGTTCTAATTGAAATGTTACCTCATGAACGCAATTACTTAAGTGACTAGGCTGGACGCGCAGTAGTTTTATCGTAACGAAATAGAGTTTGAAGGAGTGATAGAACAGCGGATCAAACACCAGGGACTGGATGCATGCATAGCACATGGCACGTTAAGGAAACGAATAGGTTTTACTTTTTTTGGTAATATTTTATCAGTTGTGTCTGAGGATTTGCAGTGCCATGTCTCGTGCTCTTGAGGAACACTGAAGTCAGTTCAAAGTGAAGTTTCTCAAGTTCCTATCCATGTCACTGAAGACTGTTTCTGACTAAAATGTAGTTTTGTATTTATTTTCCAAGGCAACTCAGCAAAAGCTCACTGTGGTGTAGTACATTCTAATATTATCAAGGCTACTGAGTATTTATAAATTAAATTAATATACTCCAGTAATATAAGTTTGTAATATCAAATCTGTATAACAATAATTTTGGTTACATGAACAGATCTAAGTATTACACATCATACATAAGAAGTCGCGGCAGCTTGTAGGTACGGGGCGAGTAACAGATACTACACTAAGCTACAAACATTAGTCGTGATAAACAGTGCGAGCTCTCTAGAAGAGATGTGTGTCCATTGTGCAGTACTCACAATAATGTGTAACTAAAGCGCAATTCCACTACCAATTTGAAACTTCACAGCCGGATCTCAGTTCACAAGAATCACCACTGACGGAATCGATGTTTATTGTCAGGCCTTGAGACTTGAGACTGGCACATGCGCAACGATCATGCTTGTCCTCCGCACTCCTTGCCCCGCATGCACGTGACGACCATAGTCCGCTGGTATCATAAAATATTAATATACTGTATCACAGAAATATAATAATTTGTATAAGTTCTCTTTTATATAATTGAATTATTTCATACTGATACACTGTAGGAGTAAACAAGCAGACAAACAACTAAATAGATAAGAAAGAAAATGTAACAGTTAATTTCAAAATGTATTAACACTACAATTCTTCTACATAAGATAATTCTTAAACTTCCTTTTGAACATTTGTATTACAGAGGTGTTCGTCATATCTTCCGGCAGTATTTTTCCTGTTTTATCTACTTATGAAGCATCCGTTCTTGAACTGATCATTGGTAACTGTATGTATTCTACAAGTCAGACTATGTGACGACAGGAAGATTCAGACAGGACATTTTCAGAATCCAAAGATTAATGTGAATAGATTTGTTTCAACTTGAAATTACAGTTTTAATGTTTTGATTAACGATATTGTCTTTCGAGTGTGGTGTAAATTGAACGTCAAGCTATATTAGATCTCAGTTGTCCTTCCTTGAGTTCAAACATCGCAGAGGGTTGCATTACCCAGCCATCTTTGTTAAATAGATGGACACGTTAGTGGACAGCGAGACTATTTAGGTTCAAGTACCTGGTCCACTTTCTTGGATCTAACAATGTTTTAGCGATAACTTTAGCACCGATAATACATCAGTCCATTTTTGACCATTTGGGAACATATTTAATATTGAATAAGACTGTGTTCGCTTAAATAGTTGTGTGCATATGTTAAATAAGTGGACAGGCAGACTGTTTAGTTCAAGTGACGGGTCCAATTTCTTGAATACTAATAACCTTCGTAGTTGTGATACATCAGCTTGTTCTTCATCAAGTGGGAGCAACTGGTTGGAACTGAAATAGTGGCCTCCAGTGGTGACTAAATTCATTTTTTAAATATTTTAGGCACAGAATTGATAGACCAGATATTCATCGGTGAGATTTGTCTGTGCGCAGGTATGGGGAAATGAATTATGTATAAACATTTAGCACACTTATAACTCGAAATAAGTTGCTGTGTTGACGATGCAGAAAAAGACAGGTTTTTATGAATCGATCACGATGCGTACATACAATTGGAACGAAAAGTTTAAGCAAATTACAGTTGAAAATTTTAGACGCACGTATAGACTCTAAATTGCGAGGTAATATACACGTGTGTTTACATAAGTAGCTCCCCTCCATCCTGTAACTTGGAAGTACCGCCTACAAATATAAACACTGTTAGTTAACTGCAATTGAAACAGCAGCATATGCGTGTATTTGTTTAACATAAATTGTGCAGTCTCTATAGAGAACACTTAAGAATTTATATGTCAGCTCTTACATTTGCAAGGTACTGATGTCTTATCTGTGTTACCCAACATAAAATTCAGCCTTGTAGTATGCCTGACAAAACGCGCAGTGTTATAACTATCCTGTCACTCATCCGACCATCAACAGTGCCTTGAAGATATACATTTCTGGTCGCAAGGCACTTGAAATCCCTTTACATCAGGCAAACAGTATTTCCAGAGAGTGCTTCACGAATTCCTCGAGTGATTATATAATTAATTATTTATTTACTAACAAATACATTGCAATTGGTCGATAGTTCTTTAGCAGTGTTTGCTTGGAGTGGCAGGGCAGAGAAATTAAGTTAAATTAAAACTTTAATTACATAACAACAAAACATACGGCAAGTACTTATATGAAACCGGATGTTAAAAGGAACACTATCGAAATCAAGAATTCTCTTAAAAATGAAGGAAGACGAATAAGAAAGGAAATGCATTGAAACGAAACGCAAATATAAATGATAATTAAGATTTTATTGCGAGTAATTTAACGTAATTATTAGAAGTGTTCCTGTAGAAATTGATACGAAATTTAAAGATATTCCATTACGTGAAGCGTAAGACGATTGCAATGCATTCATTCGCAAATACACTTACAATATTCTATTACTAGTTGTGTAACACAAATATGGTGAAAGTTCCGAATGAAGGGCGAAGCATGGAAACAGATACTAATGAATATTCGTCAATAAGTAATGAACTATTTTCAGTAATTTCACCCTTATGGAAACTATCTACATTAATTGGTTTAGCGCCATATAATATCCCTACGGATGCCGTACCCGGATCTGTAAAACTAGAATACTCTACAGTAGGAGTCATTTGTTCAGTCATGATGGCAATATTTTTGTTTTGCGGTGGTTGTTTCAGTGTATTTCATGTAGGGAATAGCTTGGAAATGGAAGAGCAAAGCAAATTTTATCTTCGTGCATTGGAAATCGCACAACTTGTTCAGACGTTTTCTTCGCCGCTCGTTTTAATCATGTCGCATTATACAGTAAACAGGAAAAAGTACGAGAAAATTTTCAATGCAATCACTGAAGTAGATCGCGTATTTTTCTTGGAAAATATTAGTAGTATTAATGAAAAATATAACATGCATACTTTTAAAATTCATCAGCACAAAAGAAATCTCATTTTACAATTAATACTTGTGTGTTGTGTATTAATGAGTGGATACATAGCTGAATGCATTCTGGTTGTCATAAGGAATGAGTATTATTATTTTATATTACTCGATGTAGCTAATTTTGTGTCCTGTATTTCCCACATTCAATTCGTGAATACTGTGCTTTTACTAAAACACCGATATTCAATGCTGAACAAATATCTTTCATCGTGGAAATACTCTAGCAATTGCAACTATAATAATTTCTTCATATCTCCACACACCTATTCTGCACCATATTTGAGTCGAATTTCTCCTTCAGTGAAAGGCCTGGAAGACAGGATGGTGGCGAGCTTGAGTAACTTCAGGTACGTGCACCATACTTTGTGTGATGTAGTAGAAGAAGTTAATTCTATATTTGGTTTAGAATTACTACTTAGGTTTGCCAGTAGTCTTTTAGATCTTGTAAATGATACCTACTACATTGCGAAGAACATTGCTGGCGAATCTGATGATGGTTGCCAGTTGTATATCTTGTGGAACTTACTCACTTTAGCTCAGATATTGTGCATCATAGCTTCTTGTTACACAACAACGCGCGAGGCAGAAAAAACATCTTCTATCGTGACGACCCTGATTCTAAGAAACAAAAATGAAAAATGTATTGTCAATGAATTATCGTCATTTTCTCTACAGCTCGTCCATGTCAAAGTCACTTTCACGGCCGGGTTTGGTTTGTTTACTCTTGATAACAGTTTCTTTTGTGCATTTCTTGCCACTACTCTCACATATCTCATCATCGTACTTAATTGATGAGCTTTTCCTTCTGTTGCCACTCATCTCCGATAGATAGGATTATTGCTGCTTACCGAGTATTTTTTTAATTTGCCTTACGTCACACTGACACAGTTAGATCTTATGGCGACGACGGGGTAGGAAAGGGCTATGAGTGTGAAGGAAGTGGAGGTACAGCCCCAGCATTTGCCTGGTGTGGAAATTGGAATCCACGGGATAACATCTTCAGGGCTGCCGATAGTGGGGTTCGAATCCACTTTCTCCCGGATGCAAGCTCACAGCTGTGCGCCCCTAACCACACGGCGAACTCGCCCAGTCGTACAAGTGTAACAGTCTGCCTAAATATTGGCGATAAGTAGCTGGGGAGTTAGATAACTTTCTTCTTTAACATGCCATTCTTCTGTTTCATAAATTTTCCGACACTACTGGTACGCAACACACTGGTTCATCATAGCATTCTAGCTATTCAATCCCTAATCTGAGGCACTGATTGGAATGAAAAGTGTGCATATTTAACGGAATAATGGCAAAGGAGTGTTCACGGCTGTTTGCGGCCTGGTCATTCCAGCTTGGAACTTTGGACTGTTTGATCTGTACCGTAGTACTGTTCGTTAAAAGTGAGAAAAGGTGCAGTTTTTCATTTGATCGAGTATTTTATAAGATGGCATTGCTTTTAATCACTACATTCCTACTGACGTTGTTGTAATGGACTAGGCCCATGTTGACTTCAGTTAGGAAAACTACAAAGTCAGTCTTTCTGAGAATCCCGTAGCGAAGCACGGGTATATCAGCTAGTTATTAAATGAGTTATTAATGAGTGGTGTGGTTTGTCCTCTCAGGGCTTGATTGAACCGTTCTTCTTTGAAGGAACAGTTACAGTGAGATTTATCTCGGTAAACTTGTAACTCCAATCGGAGAGGTTTGTATGGAGTCGAGAGTTGCCCCAGCTGACTGTCACTGAGACGTCCGAGAGTGCCTTGATGAAATCTTCCTTGAACTATGGACAGGCTGAAGAGGTGCTATCGAATTTCCAGCGTGGTCCCCAGACCTTACACTTCTTACGCCCGAATGCACATTCTGGGTAAACATCAGGTGTTACGAAACCGTGGTAAAACTCTTTCCGTGGTATTGCCAATAACGTGTTGCACCATTGCTAATCCTTGGTTTAAACCACGGTTTCTTGTCGCTCGTTTCCCTCGCTGTTATTCAGCTCGGAACTAGTTCAAAATAATATTCAGAAGGCGGTGATGAGTTCGACAGTCACTTGTCTTTAATTTGTCCAGAAGGCAGTGATATTTTTGACAGTCATGTGTCTCTAACTTATCCAATTCCCAGTTTTTTATGTTTTGTCTGGAATCGCCAGCTATCTTTTACACTTGTATAAACATATAAACATTTTCCTCCTTGTCAGCATCATTTTAGTAATTTTTATCATATCTTCTTATATAGCCCTTTATTTATAAGATGAATGAGTTTTGTTTCGTTAGGTTAAGTTATCAGTATTAGCAGATATGGGAAAGGAAGGGCGATCGAGAATGCCAAATTTTAGTGCACTTGAAACTGAAATGCTGACTGACTAGCGCACTTCGAGGTTTATATTTCCTCGTCATGTGATGCTTCGTGCCCCAAGGCAAACAATTTTACAGAGGGCACTCTGCGCGTTCCCCGGACGACTATGTAATTAATAATCAAAAAATGCATTGCAGTTGGGTGATAATTCTTTCGCAGTGTCTGCTTGCTGCGGTAGAAATTATAAACGAATAATAATAATAATAATAATAATAATAATAATAATAATAATAATAATAATAATAATCGTATGGCCTCAGCTACAGTGTGCAGACATATCGATTTGACGCCATCTGGCTGTCTGCTCGTCAATTTCGACGTTCCGTTTTACTCTAGGTCCGCTAGATGGCAGACAGAGTAAACCGGATCTCTCTTGGGCGTCTATGGCTGAGATTTAATTAATTTTGTCGGGTAAATACCAAATTTATCACCAGAGAACTTTTACATGCTGACATCGTACGACATGGAGTGTCGAATGGACGTTAATTACATAACAACAAAATACGCCAAGCATTTACATGAAACAGAATAATTAAAGGAATTATGTGAACATCAAGAATTTTCGTGTTCATGAAAGTAGAACCATAAAAGGATATAGACTAAAACAAGAAGCAAAAAAGAAATGAAAATTAAAACTTTCTTACGAGTAATTTAATGTAATAATTAGAGGTATTCGCACAGAAATTAATAAGGTATTTAAAGATACTGCCTTGTATGTAGCGTAAGATGAGTAGAATGCAGCCGTTCGGAAAATTCTATCCTAATTTTTGCTTTTTTATCCTGCAGTTCCTGATGTAACCCTTGGTATTGTGTCGTAGAAGACAATGTTATTTTTAATTGCAATTCTTCTATATAGAACGGTTGTCTCGTGAGCTCACAGGTTAGTCTGAAGGGAGCGTCTTTTGCCAGGCGGAGAACCTTTTCAAGATACATGCATGGCCTTCGTTCTTTCTAAGCGTAGCTAGGTAATCCTTCGATAGGTGTTACCAGATAACGTCTAAGGCGTATATCATGATGGGGTCTGTTTGTTCGTAGACTTTTTTCTCCTAGCAGCATGTAAGTGATAAGGAATGTTCTGCCATCTGTTGAATATATTGGGTTGCTGGGAATGGTTTCAGAATCAAAGAGTTTCTAGCAGGGATTAGGAGGAATTGTGTTTAGGAGGAATTGTATACTGCATGGCTTCACAGGTAGTAACTAAACATGGTTGCATACAATGCCATTACTAAGGATGAAAATCACACATATCAGAATATTAATGAAAGAAACCTGGACAATACAGACGCTAGTGTTTGGTGGACTCAACTTGTGTGTGTTGGTAGGTTGATGTCAGGTTGATGTATCGTTCAGGATCATGTCGACGTTTGTGCCTGAAAAAGAACATTTGCGACAAGCATAGCTTTTCTTACTTAATCTGAAGAAAAAGGCTATAGAAAGTCATCGTTTACTGGTAGAAAATATGATGAACACGCTCCACCGATTACAACGTGTGAGACATTGTTTTGACAATTAAAACGTGCGAAAGGCAGTGCGCTCTGGTAGACCACAAAAGTACGAAGACGAGCAATTGCAGGTGTTACTGCATGATGACCCAACTCTATCTCAACGCTATCGCCAATATATGATTAATTTAAATCACGAATTGATCGAAAGACGAGTGGAATGGTTCAGAAGACATGGCGAAGTGATTTTTTGACGCGACAGTGCGGCGTCTCAAATATCAAAACCAGTGAAAGACACATTGAAATCACTTGAATGGGACATCCTTCCGCACCCGCCTGGCGCCATCTGACTTTCATCTCTTTACACCAATGGGGCACGCGCTCGCAGAGCAGCACTTCCGCAATTTCGAAGAAGTAAGTATCTTGGACTAATAATTGATAGCGTACTCTCCTGTAAGCCTGATATATTACACTTGAAGAATAAATCTCTGCCTAGGTTGGTAACATTGGCAAGATTAAGTACCTACTCCGAATTGATACTCTTTGTCTAATTTATTTCACAGTGATACAATCTCGACTTCCTTACTTGTGTTTCATTTGGGCCAACGCATCCCAAAAGCACTTAAATATTTTGAAGGTCTTACAAAAGCCCGCCTGGTGGCTATGGTCGTTAAGGCGTTGAAGTGTAAACGGTCTGACACCGTGGTTAGCCGATTCGAGTCCCGTTGGTCGAAGAAGTTTCACCATCAGATTTTTGGTCGCCAGGGTAGAGGAGATGGTGGTATATAATTTCTAATCACTAGATTGTGCGCCAAAAGCCTGGATTAAATTCCAAACCTCATATGGAGTGAGGGCATATGACGCTGTTGATGGTGATTCGTCCGTCGGACGGGGACTTTAAACCTTGAGCAGACCCCTTAGTGTTATTCCAGAGGAATAGGCTATGTGCCGGTACCGGCTATCACCCTCACCCTTCCTACTATCATAAATCACGTCTTCATTTCATCTCATTTACTCCTCTGATGAAGTTGACGTCAGGAAGGGCATCCGGTCATAAGAACCCTCCACGGCAGATTCATCTCACCTCATACCCGACCCCGTAGGGAAACGGGACAAGGGTTAGACAAACACACTTTGGAGGTCTTACAAAATAGGGTTATCAGATTTATGTATGGATTCCTTCCGTTATATTCTCGAAATAAAATGTACTCTGTAAGCAATATATTACCACTTAAGCAATCAATCTCATTAAATGCATCACTTGTTATTCATAAAGTCTTGCATAATAAAATGTTCACCAACTCTGAATTTCCTAAAGTCACTGACATCCATTCATATAAGTCAAGGCAAAAAAAGTAATAAACTAATAAAAACTTGCACATTTTTCAAAACTATACAACAAAGTTTGGCACCGAGGGAGTGCAGCACTTACTAATATCTGAATATGTGTTCCTAACATTATAGCAACAATCTCTTAAACTGTGCTATTTCGTAATAAGTTTACGAAGTCACCTTAAAATTCGAAACAGTTGTTCCTCCTCTATAGTTACTCTGGTTATAATCCAGTTACTTATAGTAATGTAATCCTCTCGATTAGGTAAATAGTGATAGTCAAAGCACATGTAAAACCACTATTATTACTCTTTCACTTTTAGACCTTAGATCTTAATCCGCCATTGTTGTGATTATCTATGTACAGTTCCTCTTGACAAAGCTCTCTGGAACCATGTTCACCAATAACATAAATAAAAAAATAAATACTGTTTTATTTTCGTCTACACGTTTTACTATTTGTCCTATAGTCGAAGGTATGAATGTAAGTTATGAATCAGGTTATGAGAAGCGATGGAGAAGAAAAATAGAAAAGACGAACGTCTTCAAAACCAAAAAGACACTACTACACGAATCTAAGCAGTAATTCAAAAATTATAGCAAATGTATGAAGGAGTTTTAGACTAAGGGCCCCCAAACAGTTCAGTGAAACCCCCCCCTCTTCGCTCTTAATTCTCACTTGACGCAGCCAACTAATAGTAATTCCACTCTTTGTAAGGGTTTTGCTAAGTGAAGAAATAAACCGACACTTGACATATTTATACCTCATTCCACGTTAAGAAAACAGTATTGGTCTTGAAATACGAGGAGTGAATACACTCCCTCTGAGACACGCATAATTCTTCGTGATTAAGGGACATTATCTTGTAGTTTGTAATGTATTATGAAATATAGATAAAAAGGATGAGGCATTTGGCCCGTGAGTTATTAACATAATTACATAACATCTTATATATTTAAATACATTTGCAGGGAGGCAACACTATGAAGGGAACAGCCATCGCTTCGTTGACTTCCTTCATTTTCCTTGCTCTGATACAAGCTTCGAGTAGTCCCTCACTCTGTGAACCGCCGGCAGCTCACTTATATAGTGAAGTCATCTACAGTATTTATTTGTTGCGTGTGTGTTTTAAGGTTAATTGTGTTGAGTGAGATTTTTGCAATACGCCTACGTGTGTGATTTATTTCTTTAACATTAATACTGTGATCTTTTGTAGTGTCATCTATAGTATTTATTTGTTGCGTTTTTTATAGCCTTTATTGCATGGAGAAAGTTATTAAATGCAATTAAACGAATCCCTCACCCCTCGAACCCATAAATATTATTTGTCTATTTTCTCCCCCAGTTTGCCTTACACTTCAATGCTGAGGATTTTTATGTGCCGTAGTTTACCTTTGACTCTCTACAAACCAAATGTAGCCCCTGTAAACCCACCGTCCTCTTAAGTTCATAATATAAATGTGTACCCTAGTTTCTTCCGCCTCTTGTCTTCAACTTAAATACTGAATTTCACAAATGTACGTGTCGCCGTTTCTCCGTGATGGTGTTGAGCAGAGCCGATCGATAAGGCAACTCTGTTGTCACAAGAGCAATATTGTTTTCTTAACATGGAATAAGTCATACGGAATATTGAGAGCACTTCTGGTTCTAATTGAAATGTTACCTCATGAACGCAATTACTTAAGTGACTAGGCTGGGCGCGCAGTAGTTTTATCGTAACGAGGTAGAGTTTGAAGCAGTGACAGGAGAACAGCGGATAATACACCAGGGACTGAATGCAGGCATAGCACGTGACACGTTAAGGAAATGAATAGGTTATACTTTTAATGATAATATTTTATCAGTTGTGTCTGAGGCTTTGCAGTGTCATGTCTCGTGCTATTGAAGAACACTGAACTCATATCAAAGTGAAGTTTCTCAAGTTCCTATCCATGTCACTGAAGACTGTTTCTCACTAAAATGTAGTTTAGTACTTATTTGCCAAGGCACCTCAGCTAAAGCTCACTGTGGTGCAGTTAATTATAATATTGTCAAGGCTACAAAGTATTTATAAATACACTCCAGTGATATGAGTTGGTAACATCTAATCAGTTTAACAATAATTTTGGTTACATGAAGAGATCTGTGTACTACCTATCAACACATTAGTTACTATCTGAATCTCAGAAGAATATCAGCAGCACGGCACGACTAACAGATACTACACTACGCAACAAACATTAGTTATGATGAATAGTGCGAGCTCTCTGGAAGAGATGTGTATCCATTATGCAGTACTCACAGTAAATGTGTAACAAAAGCGCAATTCCACTATCAGTTTGAAACTTCACAGCCGCACCGTAGTTCAAAAGAACCACCGCGGACGGAACCGGTGTTTATGGTCAGGCCTTGAGATATGAGACTCTCGCATGCGCAACAGTGTGCTTACTCTCCGCATTTCTTACTCCTCATGCACGCGACGACCATAGTACGTTAGTATCATAAAATGTTAATATAAGGTATCATAGAAATATAATCGTATGTATATGTTTTATTTTATATTATTGAATTATTTCATACTGATACACTGTAGGAGTAAACAAGCAGACAAACAAACAACTAAACATACAAGGAAGAAAATGCAACAGTCAATTTCAAAATGCATTAACTCTACAATTTTTCTACTCAAGATAACTCCTTAACTTCTGTTTGAACTTTTGTATTGAAGAGAGGTTCTTTATATCTTCTGGCAGTATTTTTCCTGCTTTATCTACTTATGAATCATCTGTTCTTGAACCGATCATTGCTTACCGTATGTATTCTACAAGTCGGACTGTGTGACGACAGGACTATTCAGGCAGGATATTTTCAGAATCCAAAGATTAAGAATAATATGAACAGCCTTGTTTCAACTTCAAATTAAAGTTTTGAGGCTTTGATTAATTATATTCTTCGTTGGAGTGTTGTCTTTCGAGTGTGGTGTAAATTGATCGTCAAGCTACATTAGACCTCTGTTGTCCTTCGTCGAGTTTAAACATCCAGCGGATTTTCTTTCACAGCCATCTTTGTTAAATAGTTGGGTGCATTAGTGGAGAGCGAGACTATTTAGGTTCAAGTACCTGGTCCACTTTTTTGGATCGAACAAAGTTTTAGCGATAAGTTTCGCACCGATAATACATCAGTCCATTTTTGACCATTTGGAAACATGTTTAATATTGAATAAGACTGTGTTCGCTTAAATAGTTGTGTGCATATGTTAAATAAGTGGACATGCAGGCTGTTTAGTTCAAGTGACGGGTCCATTTTCTTGAATACTAATAGGCTTCGTAGTTGTGATACATCAGCTTGTTCTTCATCAAGTGGGAACAATTGGCTGGAACTGAAATAGTGGCCTCTAATAGAGACTAAATTCATTTTTAAAATATTTTAGGCACAGAATTGATAGTCCAGATATTCATCGGTGAGATTTGTCTGTGCGCAGGTATGGGGAAATGAATTATGTATAAACATTTAGCACACTGATAACTAGAAATAAGTTGCTGTATTGACGATGCAGGAAAAGACAGGTTATTATGAGTGGATCAACGATGCCTACATACAATTGAAACGGAACGTTTAAGCAAACTACAGTTGAAAATGTTAGACGCACGTATAGACTCTAAATCGTAAGGTAATATACACGCGTGTTTACATAAGTAGCTCCCCTCCATCCTGGAACTTGAAAGTACCGCCTACAAATATAAGCACTGTTAGTTAACTGCATTTGAAACAGCAGCATATGCGTGTATGTGTTTAACATAAATTTCGCAGTCTCTATACAGTACACTGAAGAATTTATATGTAAGCTCTTACATTTGCAAGGTACTGATGTCTTATCTGCTTTACCCAACAAAAAATTCAGCCTTGTAGTATGCCTGACAAAAGTAGCATTATAATAACCATCCTATCATTCATCTGACTAACGACAGTGCCTTCAAGATATACATTTCTGATCGCAAGGCACTTCAAATACCTTTACATCAGGCAAACAATTTTTCCGGAGAGCGCTTCACGAATTCCTCGAGTGATTATATAATTAATTATTTATTTACTAACGAATACATTGCAATTGGTCGATAGTTCTTTAGCAGTGTTTGCTTGGAGTGGCAGGGCAGAGAAATTAAGTTAAATTAAAACTTTAATTACATAACAACAAAACATACGGCAAGTACTTATATGAAACCGGATGTTAAAAGGAACACTATTGAAATCAAGAATTCTCTTAAAAATGAAGGAAGACGAATAAGAAAGGAAATGCATTAAAACGAAAAGCAAATATAAATGATAATTACGATTTTATTGCGAGTAATGTAACGCAATTATTAGAAGTGTTCCTGTAGAAACTGATGCGAAATTTAAAGATATTCCATTACGTGAAACGTAAGACAACTTCAATGCATTCATTCGCAAATACACTTACAATATTCTATTACTAGTTGTGTAACACAAGACATTCAATATGCAATTAACAAATATGGTGAAAGTTCCGAATGAAGGGCGAAGCATGGAAACAGATACTAATGAATATTCCTCTATAAGTAATGAACTATTTTCAGTAATTTCACCCTTATGGAAACTATCGAAATTCATTGGTTTAGCGCCATATGATATCCCTACGGATGCCGTACCCGGATCTGTAAAACTAGAATACTCTACACTAGGAGTCATTTGTTCTGCCATGATGGCAATATTTTTGTTTTGCGGTGGTTGTTTCAGTGTATTTTATGTAGGGAATAGCGAAAAAATGGAAGAGCAAAGCAAATTTTACCTTCGTGCATTGGAAATCGCACAACTTGTTCAGACGTTTTCTTCGCCGCTCGTTTTAATCGTGTCGCATTATACAGTAAACAGGAAAAAGTACGAGAACTTTTTCAATGCAATCACTGAAGTAGATCGCGTATTTTTCTTGGAAAATGTTAGTAACATTAATGAACAAAATAATATGCAAACATTTAAAATTCATCAGCACAAAAGAAATCTTATTTTACAATTAATACTTATATGTTCTGTATTAATAAGTGGATGCATAGCTGAATGGGTTCTGATTGTCATAAGAAATGAGTTTTATTATTTCATATTACTCTACGTTGCTCATTTTGTGACCTGTATTTCCCACATTCAATTCGTGAATACTGTGCTTTTACTAAAACACCGATATTCACTGCTGAACAAATATCTTTCCTCGTGGAATTACTGTAGCAATTGCAACTATAATAATTTCTTCATATCTCCACACACCTATTCTGCACCATATTTGAGTCGAATTTCTCCTTCAGTGAAAGGCCGGGAAGACAGGATGGTGGCGAGCTTGAGTAACTTCAGGTACGTGCACCATACTTTGTGTTCTGTAGTAGAAGAAGTTAATTCTATATTTGGTTTAGAATTACTACTTAGGTTTGCCAGTAGTTTTTTAGATCTTCTAAATGATACCTACTACATTGCGAAGGACATTGCTGGTGAATCTGATGATGGTTGCCAGTTGTATATCTTGTGGAACTTACTCACTTTAGCTCAGATATTGTGCATCATAGCTTCTTGTTACACAACAACACGCGAGGCAGAAAACACATCTTCTATCGTGACCAGTCTGATTCTAAGAAACAAAAATGAAAAATGTATTGTCAATGAATTATCGTCATTTTCTCTGCAACTCGTTCATGTCAAAGTTACATTCACGGCCGGGTTTGGTTTGTTTACTCTTGATAACAGTTTCTTTTGTGCATTTCTTGCCACTACACTCACATATCTCATCATCGTACTTAATTGATGTGCTTTTGGAGAAGGCTAGAATTTACTTAACGCCCGATCCCTGAGACTGAAGGGTGAAATTATTCAGTTTTTCCCGGGGTATTTCGCACTCTTCAGAAATACGCAGATATTGTTACGCCACACATTAGTGTTAATAAAATTTCATGCGAGTTTTTGTCTTAAATAGAAGATAATATTGGTTTGAAGCTAAAACAAAAGCAAATTTCGCTGACCATTATTATATATTATTATTAGAACATGAAATAATATATGGAGAAGGTCCAATAATACAATGTTTGTTCATCAATAACGTTTTAAGAAATTGAGCGATAATTATTGTGATATTTGGTGAAGCGGTAGCTTAAATTGTTAGTTTTATGTGGCCTTGGGTTGGTAACTCTTGTTTTTAGTTTGTTTATATGTAGAATTACAATATGGCGGATGCAATGCTATATCATTCGAAGTAAAGGATGGTGATTTTGAAGTGGCGAAGTCATTTCTGTAGTACAGAGACAGTGGAGAGTGGAATTTCGGACAACCATCGATATGTCAATTTAGCGGGTCTTAATGAGTGGCGAGGTTTGTCCTCTCAGGGCTTGATTGAACCATTCTTCTTTGAAGGAACAGTTACCAGTGAGATTTATCTCGATAAGCTTCTAACTCTAATCGGGGAATTTTGTGTGGGGACGAGAGTTTCCCCAGCTCACTGTCACTGAAATCTTCCTTGAACGGTGGATAGGCTGAAGAGGTGCTATCGAAATTCCAGCCTGTGCACAGACCTGCCACTTCTACACGTCTTATGCACCATTCTCGGTAAACACCAGGTTTTAGGAAACTGTGGTATTGCCATTAATCTGTTGCACCACTGCTAATACTTGCTTTTGAAACCACGGTTTCTTGTCGCTCGTTTCCTTCGCTGTTATTCAGCTCGGAACTAATTCAAAATAATATTCAGAAGGCGGTGATGAGCTCGACTGTCACTTGTCTTTAATTTGTCCAGAAGGCAGTGATATTTTTGACAGTCATGTGTCTCTAATTTATCCAATTCCCAGTTGTTTACGTTTTGTATGGAATCGCCAGCTATAGACGGCAAACTATCGATAGTAATCGTCATCGATATTTTCCGATATTATGAGCTCTACTATCGATAGTAATCGATAGTTTTAAAAAAGTGGAACGAATCATATCATTATGCCCGAAAATAGAAAATTGAACACGATCCACAAAAAATCAGTAGAAAGCACAACTATTTCATGCTATGTAATTTCTGAAATTCAAATCGGAATCACTCATAAATCTCTTCAGTGGCACGTCCGAGACATTCTTGGGCTGCACTTGCTTGCCCATTACGTGACCGCCCAAGAAACTCTCGTTCAGCTGCAGTGTTCGTTTTGCGATCGCCCGACATTTTCTCAGGTATTGTAATATCTTTGGAAAAATGTTTTACAGCGTTCTCAACAGATAGCAGAAGAGTTTTCAGTTGCTTTCATGAAGTCTTTGACCTAAAATGTGCCTTATATTCTCTCGCCTACATACAGTCTCTGACAACATATAAGATACTTTTTTTTTCCGTATTGGCATCAACTCAACTGTCCGACTCGTTGGCTGAATGGTCAGTGTACTGGCCTTCGGTTCAGAGGGTCCCGGGTTCGATTACGGCCGGGTCGGGGATTTTAACCTTAATTGGTTAATTCAAATGGCCCGGGGGCTGGGTGTTTGTACTGTTCCCAACATCCCTGCAACTCACACACCACACATAACACTATCCTCCACCACAATAACACGCAGTTACTTACACATGGCAGATGCCGCCCACCCTCATCGGAGGGTCTGCCTTACAAGGGCTGCACTCGGCTAGAAATAGCCACACGAAATTATTATTATCAACTCAAGTAAGGTTAGGCTGAATGGAGAATCCCACCTTCCAAAATGCTAAATAGTCTTTCTGCCGGCTCTGAAGTCGCAGGTACGCAGAGATACCTATGAATTGAAAGAAACTCCTCACCAGTTAACCGCAAACAGCTGTACAATTTCTTTTAGCGTGAAAAAAACTATCGTTGACTATCGATAATAGGCAACTGACTATCGATGTATGTTGATAGTGGTCGCTATCGATAACTATCATTTGATTTCTAGGACGAATATTATTTTACACATGTACATATAATCATTTTCGTCCTTGTCAGCATCATTGTAGTCATTTTATCATATCTTCTATTACAGCCCTTTATTTATAAAATTAGTTAATTTTGTTTCGTTAGGTTAAGTTATAAGTATTAGCCGGTATGGAAAAGGAAGGGCGATCGAGAACACCAAACTTTTGTGCACTTGAAATTGAAATGATGACTAAGGGGATTATTTCTTTGAGTTCGTCATCTATTAATTGCAGCAAGGATGCCACAGTCTCCTTCTCCCTGTTCATCATCCTCAAGATATTGTAGACACACAATATGTGGTGCCAAATCCATTTTAACGATAACACGGCACCTGGGATGCACGCAATGTGAGATTATGTCGCTCACTCAGGACTGATCAACTTTTAAATCGGATCACGACACTTTTGATGCACGTAATATGCAATTTACTCGTGAGGTTATGTAGCGTACGTACTTCTTACGGCCTCCGTTAGCTGCTTAACCGCTCGCTCAGGACCGGTTAACTTCTAACCGCGGTAAAACGTCACAAATTTCAAAAACGGGCTTGATGCAACAGAAATTCAACTTAACCATTAATAATAATAATAATAATAATAATAATAATAATAATAATAATAATCATCATCATCATCATCATCGTATGGCTTCAGCTACCGTGTGCAGACATTTCAATTTGACGCCACCTGGCTGTCTGCTCGTCAATTTCAACGTTCCGTTTTACTCTAGGCCCTCACTAGATGGCAGACCGAGTAAACCGAAACGCTCTATGGCTGAGATTTAATGAATTTTGTCGGGTAAACACCAAATGTGTCACCAGAGATCTTTTACATGCCGACATCGTACGATATGGAGTGTCGAATGGACATTTTTCCGCCCTTCAAAAATCCGACTACCTCTGCCGGGTTTGAACCCGCTATCTTGGGATCCAGAGGCGGACACTCTACCGCTGATCCACAGAGGCAGCTGACTTAACCATTGTAAGGTATCCATTTTACCCCGATTACGTCGTAACCGAATTTAACGCAACCGGGTATAACTCTGAGGGATCCTGACCGATCGGGCAAAGCCTTCTACACTGGCTGCACTACGTGTATTGTGCACAGCAGTTCCATTGGTCACGTCACAGAATGTTGTTCATGGCATAGACTGTGTTTGCCTGATCACGGTAGCC
Organism: Anabrus simplex; assembly: GCF_040414725.1. Classification (NCBI taxonomy): domain Eukaryota; kingdom Metazoa; phylum Arthropoda; class Insecta; order Orthoptera; family Tettigoniidae; genus Anabrus; species Anabrus simplex. The sequence goes on along the minus strand of NC_090278.1, from coordinate 49,325,305 downwards.
GCTTCGAACACCTCAAGTACTTCCAATAAGTTGAAGATTAAGCTACATCTTCATTAAATTTCAGATTTGTATCTCGATTTGATGAAAAAATCCACAGTTCTAGGCAAGCAACTCTATGTTGAAAACATCCTAGGGATATGAGCTACGAATTTTAGGTAAATAAAATATAATAAAGTATGAGAATATATTTTTTAGTCTATTTTTATTCCTAAAATTTCAATCCTTTTCTTAATCATCGTTATGCGGTCGATTAGATTAGCAGTTTGCCTTTTTTTTATCACTACGAATGCTAATGTGAGTCAGTGCATTGTTTCACTTAAGCCCTTAGAACTACATTCGGTGTGGATATTTTTTTAAAAAAATAAGGAAGGCCTGAGGGTACTGAACCAAGGAACACACTACAGAAAGAATTATGTTCAAAGTGAATTTTGACTTGGATTTAAAGACATATAAGGAAACGAGTAAAGAGACAAGCCATTTTAGGATTTTTCCAGAACTGCATTTCGGCCGGAAATTATTTTCGAAATTTTTTTCTTTTTTGGTTTGATAGAACTATCCATGACTCAAAATTTGAAACCTTTCCGGGCCCTTTAGCGATTCAACTTTCGGCACATTTGAGGAAATAGCAGCACCGTACAACTATGAGGAAACCAATACCTGCCATGACTTATGCTTCAACCCTCGTATATTAAAAAAAAATGTTTTTTTATCAAATACTTATTTTGCACCTCTTTAATAAGCTTTCAATATAAATATTTTATCTGTAGGGAAACTTATCTAATTGTTAAACTATTTGTTTCTTGTATTGTAAATAAAATAATAATATAAGGGGTGATCAAAAAGTTTCCGTTCGACGGCCATGCCGTCCTGAATCGGGATGCCAATCAGGCAAAACCGCCCCGAGCATTGACGTACTCTTCCCACCGTCGCACCAGATCCCCGTGTGGTAAAACACTGTGACCTGCTGCACATGCTCGTCCGGCAGGAAGCATCCACTCTTCAAGGCCTTTTTGAGGGGTCGGAAGACGAGATCCATTGCTAGCACAAGAATGGTTATGCATCGGTCCGCCTTAAACGCCTCATTCTTCACCCGCTTGTTGTTGTCCGTAATGGATGAGGCTGTCTCCCAGATCGAACGGCGTCTTGTTCGAAAGACGACCTGCACGGAACTTGGTGCACCATTCCACAACGGTGGTTTTCGACAGACATGCTGCCCCATGCACAGTCTTCATTCTCCGATGCATGTCCACCGGTGTTTGTCCTTCGACTGCACAGAATAGAATAACGGCACGTTGGTCCTGTTTGGACGCATTTGGTAATAACGTCGCTATAGTTCATGTGCCAGCACGACACGACTGCTACAGTAATCCCTTTGTCTACATGTCCTTGCTTCGGAGTCACGCTACGTTGTATGTGCGTTGCAGCAACGCCCTCAAACGAAAACTTTTTGATCACGTCTTGTATATCAACATCGCAACAATTATTGTTTTATTTTCCTTCACACCTTTTACTAATTCTTCTAAAGATGAAGGCAGTTAAATCAAGTTATTGAATCAGGTTATGAGAAGCGAAAGGAGAAAACAAAGAATTATGAACGTCTTCAAAGGGAAAATAACACTTCTACAGAAACCTAAGCAATCATTTAAAAATTACAGCAAATGTATGCTGAGTTCCTTAAGACAAGAGGTTACCGAAAAAATCAGTGGGAAAGATTCCCTACACAATGCCTCGTTCGTGGACGTAGCCAAGTTGCGTGAAAATGTAATAAATAGCAATTAAATGGCTCCGCCTCCGCGGTGTAGTGGTTAGTGTGATTAGCTGCCACCCCCGGGGATGATACGAGGGCTGTAACAGGGTCCACTCAGGCCTCGGTAAGTCAACTGAGTTCGATTCCCACCTCAGCCATTCCCGAAATGGTTTTGCGTGGTTTCCCACTTCTCCTCCAGGCAAATGCCGGGATGATACCTAACTTAAGACCACGGCCACTCCCTTGCCTCTTCCTTCCGATCTTCCTATTCCCCACAAGGCCCCCGTTCAGCATTACAGCTGAGACTATCTGGGCGAGGTATGGCCCTCCTCCCAAGTTTTATCCTCCGACCCAATGTCTCGCGCTCCAGGTGGAATCCCAAGGGGAAAACCAGTCCTGGAGGATAAACGGATTAAGAAAGAAGGAAAGAAAGAAAGGAAAAGAAAAGAAAAGAAAAGAAAAGAAAAGAAAAGAAAAGAAAAGAAAAGAAAAGAAAAGAAAAGAAAAGAAAAGAAAAAATATTAAATAGTAATTGCTAAAGCTCGGAATTTGAAAAGCTATACATTAGCTAAGGAACACCTGTAAAAATAACTACAAATATCCAGAAAGAAGTAAAAAACGCGAACCAAATTCATTCATAATTTTAGTTTAATTACACTTTTAATGAAGGAATAACATGTTTTAATATGCAACATACTGTGTAAAACTATATATGTGTTTACTTGATGGTTTTCAAAGTGAGTCCCCTCCTACTTCAATGCACTTTTTATAGCGTCTCTGCCAGTCCTTGAGAATCACCTCACTTTTTTGAGCACTGCTTTAGAGTTCTCAAATCAAATGCGCCTAAGATTTGCCTTTAGTGATGGGGAAAAACAAATCACAGGGTGCAAGATCAGGCCTATAAGGTGGATGCGGTACACAGGTAATGTTGAATCGAGCCAGAAACTGCATGACTTGATTTGCGACGTGAGGCCGTGCATTGTCATGATGAAGTCGCCACCAGATAACTCTGGTCGTTTCATTGCAATGTGCTTATCAGTGTAGCCAATACTGACGTGTAGTAACAGTAGTGAGAGGGGGAACTGCATGCTGGTAAATCATTCCATTGCAGTAAAAAAGTGTGATCACCATCTCTTTCCCTGCAGATGGAACAAATTTTGCCTTTTTTGGCGATTTCCACACTGTGCTGGCTTGTTTTCCTTCAGGATCATAATGATGCTTCAGCTTTTCGTAAGTTTCAGTAGCTGTATGGTTAAACGAAACCAGAATTTGATTACGCTGTACTGCTTCTCTCGCGTAACCTCCATTGTCTGGTGTGCGAAATGCACGTAGCATCTAGAAAATAGAGCATTACTACCAACCTACCGATACGGGAGTGCTGCCGCCTACGTACATTATACATAAAAACCCTACCTTTTCAAATATTTATGTTACAGATAGGAAACTATCACGGAAGCTACAGGAAAAAGATCAGTCTCAGTCTTTGTTGATCATCCCTTGTACTTCTTCCTTCGGAGATCGTATGTTTTTAGATCAAGCTAATAAAAAAAGGGGGGACGATGACCTTCGATGTTAGGCCCCTTAAAACAACAAGCATCAATTAAGAAAAGGAATTCCGTGTTTGTTAAAAGAAAGTACTTGAAGAATTTAGAACGAAATGCTTTTTCCTTCTAGAATGAATTCAGTGAACCTGCATTGGGCATCCTGATGAGAGATATTGAAATTAGTATAACTATAATCATATTCTAGGGGCTGCCTGGCCGAGGCGGTAAAGGCGTGCTCGGTTCGCCCGGAAGGACGTGGGTTCGAATCCCCGTCAGGAAGTCGTAAAATTTAAGAAACGAGATTTCCACTTCCGGAGGTGCATATGGCCCTGACGTTCACTCAGCCTACACCAAAAATGAGTACCAGATGAATTCATGGGGGCAAAGGCGGCCGAGCATAGAGCTAACCACTCTACCCCATCACGTGCCGAGGTTAACAATGGTGGAAGCCTTTACCTTCCACTCCTCCAAGGGCATTCATGGCCTGTACGGAGGTGACTTTGCTTTGCTTTATAATCATATTCTCCTTTCAGTATTTCACTTACCTTGTACATCATTTGATATTCTCGGTTTTGCAAGGATTACTTTCATTTGTCATTTAATTTAATTTTCATTTCTTACCTTTTCACATATGGTTTAAACATATGTGTTTACTAGAGAAAAGATAATAATAATAATAATAATAATAATAATAATAATCGTATTGAGTCCATAATTCTACCTTGCTGAAATTTCAACCACATGATAGAGTGCATCCATATTTTTATTGCAAGCTCATCTCGCGTTCCATGGTATGACAACTCACAGCGGGAGGCGACCCACCAAAACATTCGAAAGAGGTCGGAACATTTCGGAAGACCTCGGGTAATTAATAATAACATTCTGGCTAATAACCCTCATTGTGAGATATTTCAGCACTGTCATTAACAAAAGAAATAAGTAATTAAGAATTTGGGAAATATTTGATGTAGCTTAATTTTATTTTCTCTCTTTCTATAGAAAGGATGTTTAAGAGATGATGGATGAACTAATGATGATTCGAATTGAGAATGGGCAGTACAAATGTAGTCAAGAAATGTTGAATTTTCAAAAAAAAAAAAAAAAACATTAAAACCAATAAAAAAGGGCTAAATAGGACTTAGAAGCCAGAAAACGCCGAAAAAGGCAAAAAGGGACAAATAAGCCCTTCATTTTCTGGCCTACAAAGACCCAGAATGAGCATACATTGGGACTCGTCTTCGGACACTCGGGATATCAAAAAAAGAAAAAAAAAAGAAAGAAAAAAAAGGGATCTTTCCTGAACTTCCGACTCTAGTAATTACACTCTTTGGAAGTTTTTGTTAAGTTCATCAATACAATGGGACAGAAAAGGGCTAGGAGTGGGAAGGAAGCGTCCGAGGCCTTAATTGAGGTACAGCTCCAGCATTTGCCTGGAATAAAATGGGAAACCACGAAAAACCATCTTCAAGGCTGTCGACAGTGGGGAGTTCATAAATAAAACGAAAGCAAAGCAAAGCAAAGCAAAGTCACCTCCGTACAGGCCATAAAGGCCCTTGGAGGAGTGGAAGGTAAAGGCTTCCACCATTGTTAACCTCGGCACGTGATGGGGTAGAGTGGTTAGCTCTACGCCCGGCCGCCTTTGCCCCCAGGAATTAACCTGATACTCATTTTGGTGTAGGCTGAGTGAACCTCAGGGCAATATGCACCTCCGGAAGTGGAAATCTCGTTTCTTAAATTTTACGACTTCCTGACGGGGATTCGAACCCACGTCCTTCCGGGCGTCATAAATAAAACACAACTTGAAATTTAGAGAACTAATTTCAACTAAAATGGTACTTCATGAATTCTATTACCTAATCTTGTTAGGCTACACTCAGCAATAGAGTTGCCTCTACGGAACATGGTTAGTATGGTTGCCACCTGTCCCGTATTGCACGGGGCATCCCGTATTTAAGATGAAAATTTTTGCGTCCCGAATTATGAACTGTTGTCCCGTAGAAATGAGCTTTTGTGTTTTGAAGTTCAGAGTAGCTCCATTACATTTTTCTCTTTGGAACCTCAGAAGGAAAGCTCGTGATATCTCGACATTTGCTGGTAAAGCTGAGCATGCTGGGTTATTTACCTCGGCTTCTATTCCAATTTCTAACGTGGTTGTTCATGCTGTTTGAGACTAAATTGTGACTTTATCAAAGCTCTGTGAAGACATCAGATTCTGATGAATCATAAAGGACAACAGAAACTAACAAAACTAGAAAAACTTGTGTCTTTCGTAATGAGTATTCCTGGCTCAAATGCATTTGCTGAACGCATTTTGTCTAACAAGTGGCCAGACAGAAGAAACAGGAAAATGCATGCGAAAACCTGTTGATAGGCAGATGATGTTGATGCTTGGAAACATGTTGAAAACACTGTTATGCAACCATTTTGCTACATAGACACTCTTTATCTCCGCCTCTATGGTGTAGTGGTTAGTTCGATTAACTGCAATCCCCGGGTTCGATTCCCGGCTCTGCCACGAAATTTGAAAAGTGGTACAAGGGCTGGAACGGGGTCCACTGAGCCTCGGGAGGTCAACTGAGTATAGGGGGGTTCGATTCCCACCTCATCCATCCTCGAAGTGGTTTTCCGTGGTTTCCCACTTCTCCTACAAGCAAATACCAGGATGGTACCTAACTTAAGGCCACGGCCGCTTCCTTCCCTCTTCCTTGTCAATCCCTTCTAATCTTCCCATCCCTTCACAAGGCTCCTGTTCAGCATAGCAGGTGAGAACGCCTGGGTGAGGTACTGGTCCTGCTCCCCCAGTTGTATCCCCTACCCAAAGTCTCACTCTCCAGGACACTGTCCCTTGAGGCCGTAGATGTGGGATCCCTCGCTGAGTCCTAAGGAAAACCCGACCCTGGGGAGTAAACAGATTAAAAACGAAAGAAAGATTATTATTATTATTATTATTATTATTATTATTATTATTATTATTATTATTATTATTATTATCTAGCCCTGCAGTGTAGATATAGGATGCCTATCTGTTATTCCATTTCTCTGGGTTCATTTTCCGGCCAGTTGAAATATTTTAATTCTGGATTGTGGAGTGGAACGGGGTTCAATTGATATGATGTTTTTTCAAGCTCTTGGTTACAGGAAGAAAGAGCAAATGAGAAGATGGCGCTACAGACCTTAGTGTACATAGACGAACACTGGTTGGCAGTGGTTTCGAGAAAATATCTCCACGCTAAAAATGTTCCTTCTAATACAAGACAGGTTTTTTGATAGTTGCTTTACGTCGCACCGACACAGATAGGTCTTATGGCGACGATGGGACAGGGAAGGGCTAGGAGTGGGAAGGAAGCGGCCGTGGCCTTAATTAAGGTACAGCCCCAGCATTTGCCTGGTGTGAAAATGGGAAACCACGGAAAACCATTTTCAGGGCTGCCGACAGTGGGGTTCGAACCTACTATCTCCCGAATACTGGATACTGGCCGCACTTAAGCGACTGCAGCTATCGAGCTCGGTTCAAGCGAGGTTACAGCCTTGTTGATGCCGTTAAGAAAAAAGAGAACTCAACTTATTAGCCACCTGATAAGACACTGCCATTCGCCGGGCTGAGTGGCTCAGACGGCTGAGGCGCTGGCCTTCTGACCCCTACTTGGCAGGTTCGATCCTGATTCAGTCCGGTGATATTAGAAGGTGCTCAAAAGCGACAGCCTCATGTCGGTAGATTTACTGGCACGTAAAAAGAACTCCTGTGGGACTAAATTCTGGCACCTCGGCGTCTCGGAAAACTGTAAAATGAGTTAATGGGACGTAAAGCCAGGAACATTATTAAGATACTCTCATTGGTGTATCACACTACTGGAAGGACGTGTTGAAGACAAGACACAGAGGAAGTCCTACAACAGTATTTCACAAGGATTATCTTATCAACAACAACAAAAAGCCAGCCAATACGCTATTTCCATGTTTCCCCACGAACGTTTGGGTTGAGCAGGTACAAAGTAGGTCTCGGCCCACAAATGCTCACGGTTGGTCCGTGGTCCAACAGCTCTGCACTCCGACCGGCCAACCGAGCAGAGGAGTGGTGCTCACGGCTCTACCGTAGATCTACACCTCTGTATTCGGGAGACGGAGAGGGACTGGTACTAGTGACGGGACTATCGAATGAAAACTACCGAATTATTCGATAGTCGTCAACTACCGATACAACCGATTATTTCCGTTTGCATTCGGTTTTTCATTCGGATCGCAAATTCCAATTGTTTCCACTAGTCAGCTCTGAAATCAACCTCCTCTTTCGTTATGGAGAGAAGTCAGAGTCATTTATTATAAATGAACACATATCTGACTCAAAGTTGTATAATGATAAATGCAATTTTATTGTGTACTTTATCAATATATACCGATAATCATGTTATATTTTTATAAATACTTTCCATATATTAACCATGCACCTCTAATGATTGAACATTAACCTTAAATTGTTTTTTTTTTTTTAAATTAATTTGTGTAGTATTAGTTGGTTCTAAGAAAATATGTTTTTTTTTTCATTTAGTTTAGTTTGCAGTATTCTCATTACTTTAATATGTGGTGTCATTAACAATAAGGTGTAAACCTAATCTTCGTCTTACATTCATTAACTTGTGGCTAGGTACACACACACAAAAAGATGCATTTTATTTAAAATGAAACGTAATGACCACAATTACTTTAATCGGGATATTTATCTTATTTTACAAACCAACGTAGGTATTTCCGTTTCCAATCACTTCACTCGAACATTGTGTAACGTTTGTTACTAGTCTTAATATTTCCGCCAGAGTAAAGTGTAGCTTCCACTGAAGTTCCAGTCTCATCCATGGCTGTGACAATATGGAAGTTGCTGGGGGTATGTGTGGTGCTGAGTAATGACATTCAGAGCACGACTAGTGCATCTGAGTGTTATGAAAGGTGTTGCTCATAGGGTCAGTCGTGCTGCAATAGCACTTTCTGACCCAGTGAGGAAAGCAATGGCAAACTACCTCACTCGTCTTGCCTAGTACGCCTCATTTTGGTGCTGCCATTGGTTTTTGCGGTTTCCTTATAACCGCATAACCTTTGGTGGTGCTATTTGAGGATCCAACCAGCCTCTGGGCTGATGACCTAACAGACAGACATATCATTAGCAAGAAAAGAAACACGTTATAAAAGTCGGTAGTATAATACAACAATCCACATTTCGGTCATTACTAGCAAATGACTTCTTACTAGTTACTAGTACTACCGCAGTACAAAACGTATATTACTGCTTTATAAGCAAGTTTTCATTCGATAGTCACGCTTTACAATCGGTAGTCTACCGATAGTTTAAAACCTTCGATATTCCCATTGCTAGCTGGTACCCACCGTCGGCTGTCCTTAGAATGGTTTTCCGTGGTTTCCCATTCCCCTGCACCAAGGCGAATGCCGGGACAGTTCCTAGTATAGGTCACGATCGTCAACCCTCTCACCTTCTCCACACATTTCCTTCTCCGATACAAATCTCCTGGCCTGAGAGGCGGCGACACCGTCTACGAGGCCCGCCTTCCCCTTCACGGGAGGAAAGAAAATATTTATTATCAGTAGTAGTATTCGTAAAATATGTTGCTACTGATGATGATGATTATCTCTCAGAGAATTCTACTTATTTTCTCGTAAGCTCTGTTACACCATCGTTTAGGCTGACAGATGTAAATCTCTCAATAACCTACTTATTCCCACGCATTCTCGAGTGGTGGTGTTTTATTTGTTTGTTTTAAGAATAAAATCAATAGAGCTGCTGCATCTGCAGTAAAACTCTTCGACCGACACCCGCTGAACTGACGAGACAGAAATCTACACTAACGAATGTCCTAAAGTTCAATTCCCATTGCTTGGATTCAGGGTTTAAATTAAACATTTAAACAGTTAAATATTAGAGCAGTCTTTACGATTATACTTTTGAATTTTTAAACAATACAAACAGTCCGCCTCTGTGGTGCAGTGGTTAGTGTGATTAGCTGCCACCCCCAGAGGTCCGGGTTCGATTCCAGGCTCTGTCACGAAATTTGAAAAGTGGTACGAGGGCTGGAACGGGGTCCAGTCAGCCTCAGGAGGTCAACTGAGTAGAGGTGGGTTCGATTTCCACCTCAACCATCCTAGAAGTGGTTTTCCGTGGTTTCGCACTTCTCTTCCTTGCCTGTCCTATCCAATCTTCCCATCCCTCCACAAGGCCCCTGTTGAGCATAGCAGGTGAGGCCGCCTGGGCAAGGTACTGGTCATTCTCCCCAGTTCTATCCCCGACCCAATGTCTGAAGCTCCAGGACACTGCCCTTAGGCAGTAGAGGTAGGATCCCTCGCTGAGGCCGAGGGAAAAACCAAGCCTGGAGGGTAAGCAGATTAAGAAGAAGAAGAAGAAGACAAACACGTGACATCTCTGGTACTGGTTCAGTGTCCTTCTGCATGGCTAAATGGTTAGCGTGCTAACCTTTGGTATAGGGGTTCCCGGGTATAATTCCCGGTCGCTTCGGGTATTTTGACCGTCATTGGTTAATTCTGATGGCTTGGAGGTGTGCGTGCCGTCATCACCATAAAAATACACCATAGATAGGGCATGATCATCATAGACGCGCAGGTCGCCCAGTAGCGTCAACTCGAAACACCTGCACCAGACCTCTTTGGAGGTCACACGCAATGAAGGCCGAGGGCGATTAGCTTTCCCAATTTTGAAATTTCGTTTCTGCTAGCATTCCCTGACTAGGCTATCGCACTTAATCTCGCAGTCACCATTTAATTACCACAATACCACTTGCTTGACCCTTGATACTTCGATGAACTATTCAATTCCGTTACTGGAACCCACATTTTGATGCAAAGTAATCTCCTTTTGGGTAGTTAGAGAAGATGAAACTGAGTAATTTCTGCAATAAAACTTATTGTTCCTGGTTTTAACGTAGACTAACATTCCTCAACAATGGGTACATGGACAGAAAAATTTTAAGACGCTTTTAGTGTTTGGGTAGGACGCGTATATCGCCGAGAGAATTTACCTTACGGTTATGTTTAATGTCTCAATTGACAGATAAAAGAGTAGGCTTCCTGTCGCAAAAAATAAAAATCCACGATTCCGATTCTATCTCTCCAGGCAAGCAACTCAAAATTGAAAACATCCTAGAGATATAAGCTACGGATTTTAGGCAAATAAAGTATGATAATATATTCTTTACTTATTCATAAAAATAATCGATATCCGGTCGATTAGATCACGGCCGACTTGATGCGTCGCTCTAGGTAGCTCCTGCGAACACATTGCCAAGATTTACGACAGCAAAACCATATACTGTAAATAAAACTGGAAATGCGGCAATTTGCGGTATACAGCTTCCTGTCAGTGGGTAGTAGGCCAGCGCTCCAGCGGCATAACGGTGAAACTTTCCAATTACAGCTTTATGCTGGGCTCCACAAGCGATTGTCAAGGCCGGTATAAGGAGCGTAGCGAGGGATCCAGTCGGCCGTGATTAGATTAGCATTTTGTTTTTTTTAACCACTACGAGCGCTAATGTGAGTTAACGCAGAGTTTCACTTAAGCACCACTACGAGCGCTAATGTGAGTCAACGCAGAGTTTCACTTAAGCACCACTATGAGCGCTAATGTGAGTCAACGCAGAGTTTCACTTAAGCACCACTACGAGCGCTAATGTGAGTCATTGCAGAGTTTCACTTAAGCACCACTACGAGCGCTAATGTGAGTCAACGCAGAGTTTCACTTATAAGTTGGGATTTTAAAAGTTGGGTGGGGGTGGCGGTAGGCTGTCACTACCGTAACGACTCCAGGGTTATGAAAGATTCGTAGACTTACTCACAGGTCCTACCAAAAGTTTAAGGACACCTGCATATTTCATAAATATTATTCATGTCCTTAAACTTTTGGTCTCAGGCAGAAGAATTTTTTTACAGGGAAATAGTACATATTTAGAGGAACTTTTGTTAAAATTGTCATTAAAATGCCACTCTTTGTTTTGAAGTTACAAAAATATTAATTTTTAATGGTTGGAAAGAAAATAGCTATTTTTTTAACACTTGAGGAGATCTGAAGAAAGACGTGTGGGGGTTACATTAATAATCCTTGTTATGGAGAAACACAGATACGTGTGGAATATTTGTAATTGTAACAGACTAACAGAATATGTTTGAATTTAAAAATATCGCCTGTTTTATAGCTCGCAATAGAACCACAAAAGTGGTAAATAGAAGGCGTTACTTGACCTTGGCTGGACAGGGCGCTATTGTGATCGTTTTAATGTTGCATTTTATTGTAAATATCCCGCTATATCGTGCAGTTAGGGGCGCGCATCTGTGAGCTTGAATCCGGGAGATAGTGGGTTCGAACCCCACTGTTGGCAGCCCAGAAGATCGTTTTTCCGTGGTTTCCCATTTTCATACTTGGCGCTATTTCTTGAAAACTATGTTTCAGATTTTGTTTTCTTTGAATGTTGAAAACAATTCTTAGCAGACAACGTAGGGGTCCCCATACTACGAAAAACGTAGCATTAAGCAATTTCCTCAATTGTGCCGAAAGTTGAAGGGATAAAAGGTCTGGAAAGCTTTCCAATTGTGAATCTTGGAGAGATCTGTCGAACTAAAAACACAAAATTTCCAAAATGATTTCCGGCGTAAACGCAGTTCTGGAAAGACAGCCTAAAATCGCGTGTTTCTTTACTCGTTTTCTTTTGCATTTAAATCCTAGTCAAATTAACTTATTTACATAATTATTTCTGTAATGTGTTCTTGGTCCAATACCCTCAGGCGTTTTTTAGATTGTTTCAAAAATGTCCACACCGAATGTAGTTATAAGGGCTTAAGTGAAACTCGGTAATGACTCACATTAGCGCTCGTAGTGGTGCTTAAGTGAAACTCGGTAATGACTCACATTAGCGCTCGTAGTGGTGCTTAAGTGAAACTCTGCAATGACTCACATTAGCGCTCGTAGTGGTGCTTAAGTGAAACTCAGTAATGACTCACATTAGCGCTCGTAGTAGGGCTTAAGTGAAACTCGGTAATGACTCACATTAGCGCTCGTAGTGGTGCTTAAGTGAAACTCTGTAACGACTCACATTAGCGCTCGTAGTAGGGCTTAAGTGAAACTCTGTAATGACTCACATTAGCGCTCGTAGTAGTGCTTAAGTGAAACTCGGTAATGACTCACATTAGCGCTCGTAGTGGTGCTTAAGTGAAACTCTGTAACGACTCACATTAGCGCTCGTAGTAGTGCTTAAGTGAAACTCTGTAATGACTCACATTAGCGCTCGTAGTAGTGCTTAAGTGAAACTCTGTAATGACTCACATTAGCGCTCGTAGTAGTGCTGAAGTGAAACTCGGTAATGACTCACATTATCGCTCGGAGTAGTGCTTAAGTGAAACTCTGTAATGACTCACATTAGCGCTCGTAGTGATGCTTAAGTGAAACTCTGCAATGACTCACATTAGCGCTCGTAGTGGTGCTTAAGTGAAACTCTGTAATGACTCACATTAGCGCTCGTAGTGGTGCTTAAGTGAAACTCTGTAATGACACATTAGCGCTCGTAGTGGTGCTTAAGTGAAACTCTGCAATGACTCACACTAGCGCTCGTAGTGGTGCTTAAGTGAAACTCTGTAACGACTCACATTAGCGCTCGTAGTGGTGCTTAAGTGAAACTCTGTAATGACTCACATTAGCGCTCGTAGTGATGCTTAAGTGAAACTCTGTAATGACTCACATTAGCGCTCGTAGTGGTGCTTAAGTGAAACTCTGTAATGACTCACATTAGCGCTCGTAGTGGTGCTTAAGTGAAACTCTGCGTTGACTCACATTAGCGCTCGTAGTAGTGCTTAAGTGAAACTCCGCATTGACTCACATTAGCGCTCGTAGTAGTGCTTAAGTGAAACTCTGCGTTGACTCACATTAGCGCTCGTAGTGATGCTTAAGTGAAACTCTGCGTCGACTCACATTAGCGCTCGTAGTAGTGCTTAAGTGAAACTCGGTAATGACTCACATTAGCGCTCGTAGTGGTGCCTAAGTGAAACTCTGTAATGACTCACATTAGCGCTCGTAGTGATGCTTAAGTGAAACTCTGCGTTGACTCACATTAGCGCTCGTAGTGATGCTTAAGTGAAACTCTGTAATGACTCACATTAGCGCTCGTAGTGGTGCTTAAGTGAAACTCTGTAATAACTCACATTAGCGCTCGTAGTGGTGCTTAAGTGAAACTCTGTAATGACTCACATTAGCGCTCGTAGTGGTGCTTAAGTGAAACTCTGCAATGACTCACATTAGCGCTCGTGGTGGTGCTTAATCGGGTCAGCAATTGATCTAACTTGGCCTTATTTTACGGGATGAGGTGGTGGTGGTGGTGGTTATTGTTCTAAGAGTAAGTACAACTGGACAGCCATTAAACGCTATCTATTAACACTAATCACATAGAAGTATTTGAAGAGATCCGGCACGTCGAAAAATGAAGTTATCAGCCAGGAAAAACTGGGCTACCAAGGGCGTGAAAATGAAAGACGCTCTAGGCCTCGACTGCTCTATTACCGTCGGGGTCGGAAAAGAACAAGATTTGACCAAGGGAGGCCGGATTGAATAGACGTAAGTCAGAAGCTTGGTACAAGTAAGTAGAAGCGAGCCAGGGTCGCGTGGTTGCCAGCCCACACTTCCTGGGATCCCTTTTAATCAACTCCTACGCCAGGCAGGGGACACCGTGATTTTGTTCTGCCTCCCCAACCAGCAGGGCCAACTTTCTTCTGAAGCGTGGCATAACTAGCTCTAGTTGAAATGTGGTGTTACAAAGGAATGCTGAAGGTGAGATCGGTAGATCGAATCGTGAATAAAGACATACTAAATCGAATTGGTGAGGGGAAATAAATTTGGCCCAGTTTTTACGAGAAGAAAAGACAGAATGATGGGGCGCATCTTAAAACACCCTTGCCTCGAGCTTTTCAGGTGATTCTTGAGGAAATTGTGGGTGGTAAGAACGTGTCCGACTCCTTGGTTGAATGGTCAGTGTTGAGGCCTTCAATTAAGAGGGTCCCGGGTTTTATTCCCGGCGTTATTATGGATTTTAATCGTTCTGATAATTTTTGTGGCTCGAGGACTGGGCGTTTGTGTTTGTCCCAACACTCTCCTCTTCATATTCAGACAACACACTACCAACCACCGCAGAAACACGCAATACTGATTACATCCCTCCATATATGGTCAGCGTCAGGAAGACCATCCGGTCGTAAAACAGTACCAAATCCACATATGCGACACAGTTCGCACCCGCGACCCACAAGGTGTGGGAAAAGCGTTAGAAGAAGAAGAAGAAGAAAATAATAATGTTAGTGCTTTACGTTCCACTAATTACTTTTGACCGTTTTCGCAGTTCGTTTACGTGCCAGTAAATCTACCTACACGAGGCTGACATATTTGAACACCTCAAATACCCTCGGATTGATCCAGGATCAGAAGGCCAGCGCCTCCACTGTCTGAGCTATTCAGCCCGGCAGAAGAAGAAGAAGCAGAAGAAGAATGCTGTGTGAACTGCAGGGGTAGACCAATGCGTGAATATGACAAACATATTAGAGTAGATGTAGGATGTAGTAGTTATGTAGATATGAAAAATGTTAGCCTAGGGTAGGGTGGCATGGAAGGGTGCATCCAATGGAGTGATGATTCAAACAACATAAAATCCCCATTCCGTCTGTAATTCACAGCGATATTGAAGAAAAACGAGAATCTTTCAAAAGTTTGGACTTAAATGCCATATGGAGTGCCATTATTTATTTTTTGTTTTTTGTTTTTTTTGCTAGGGGCTTTACGTCGCACCGACACAGATAGGTCTTATGGCGACGATGGGATAGGAAGGGCTTAGGAGTTGGAAGGAAGCGGCCGTGGCCTTAATTAAGGTACAGCCCCAGCATTTGCCTGGTGTGAAAATGGGAAACCACGGAAAACCATTTTCAGGGCTGCCGATAGTGGGATTCGAACCTACTATCTCCCGGATGCAAGCTCACAGCCGCGCGCCTCTACGCGCACGGCCAACTCGCCCGGTCATTATTTATTTCATCATCATCATCATCATCATCTGTTTACCCTCCAGGTTCGGCTTTTCCCTCGGACTCGGCGAGGGATCCCACCTCTACCGCCTCAAAGGCAGTGTCCTGGAGCTTCAGACTCTTGGTCGGGGGATACAACTGGGGAGAATGACCAGTACCTCACCCAGGCGGCCTCACCTGCGAAGCTGAACAGGGGCCTTGTGGAGGGATGGGAAGATCGGAAGGGATAGGCAAGGAAGAGGGAAGGAAGCGGCCGTGGCCTTAAGTTAGGTACCATCCCGGCATTCGCCTGGAGGAGAAGTGGGAAACCACGGAAAACCACTTCCAGGATGGCTGAGGTGGGAATCGAACCCACCTCTACTCATTTGACCTCACGAGGCTGAGTGGACCCCGTTCCAGCCCTCGTACCACTTTTCAAATTTCGTGGCAGAGCCGGGAATCGAACCCGGACCTCCGGGGGTGGCAGCTAATCACGCTAACCACTACACCACAGAGGCGGACTATTATTTATTTCAGCGACCCCGAAAATGATGGATTCAACACTCAAGTTGACTGAAATTGGAGCGCTATCAATGAGAGAATATCCGGAGAGAATAAAAAAATAATGAAGGAAATCCGTCCAGTAGAACGGACTGACAGACTGGAAAAAGATGATATAAAAAAAGACAAAGTCACCTCCGTACAGGCCATGAAGGCCCTGGGAGGAGTGGAAGGTAACCGCGGCACGTGATGGGGTAGAGGGGTTAGCTGTACGCCCGGCAGCCTTGGCCCCCAGGAATTAACCTGGTACTCATTTTCGGTGTAGGCTGGGTGAACCTCAGGGCCATATGCACCTCCGGAAGTGGAAATCTCGTTTCTTAAATTTTACGACTTCCTGGCGGGGATTCGAACCAACGTCCTTCCGGGCGAACCGAGCACGCATTTACCGCCTCGGCCAGGTAGCCCCTAAAAGATGATATAGATTATCTAATTATTACAGACGCTCTCATCCTTACAGCAACTGCTGTTGTTAATGGCTCTGTCTAAAGGCTGAGAAAAGAAACATATGAGTATGGAATCGATAAGCAGAAAATCACATTTAGGATGCCCTGCAACCTTACTGAAGAATATATTGTAGAATACGTAAGAACCTAAAAAAAACCTAACTCTATATCTCAATGTGTTATTTTGTAAACGTTCAATAAACCATGCGTAAGAAAATCTTTGATCAGTTCTGCAATTTCAAATAATTCCTGAATGAGAATAGCAATGAGCCCAAATATAGCAAGTTACCATGTAGTTAGAAATGAGCAGATCGTAGTTCAGAGTTATTAAAACTTCCAGGATACTATTTTTTATACCAGGGCACAATGCAAATGTAGACAGAGTATTTTCATTGATCTCAACACAATTCACTGATAATAGGAACCGCTTCAAAGTTCAACATTATCTAAAGGGATTTACATGTGTATCTTTTAATATGTTAGACAAGACAGAACTCGTAAAGGCAACTGAATCTTCAAAACAGTACCAGAAAGACGTGTAAATTAGTTTCATTGTTTAAATTTTATAAGGATTTACTGTTTAATACTGTGACCGTTCATCGCATCGTTCTAAGCATGTTATGGTACCCTGCTGTGTGATTATGCCGTTTTCCGTGTGAATTTACGATAAATAGAGCCCCAAACAGCGCATTTTACCCGTCCCAGGATGCGAGCGGCTGGCCGCTAGCCCGAGAGGCCGAGCTCTCATTGCGCGCACTTAGCCAAAATAGGTCTTGTGCTAGCAAGTAATTGAACGGCGATTCTTTTCTCAGCGACGAAGAAAGAAAGAGCCACGCCGAGGGAAGCAGCAAATCTCTGCAAACTTCCCTGCATATTCACTCGTACTAACCCACAATCTTAATTAGTTTATTGCCACTTTTCCGAACGTTCCATTGCCCGATTTGCTCTCCTGAGCCCAGGCGCGGACACACTCTACTAGGGGAGATGGGACTTCGACTCCGGGCTCGTTCGAAGGTCACATCGAAGATATTATATTCAGCCACAACATCTGACATCTACGCCAATTTGATTATGTACTGGAGCCCTAGACAGGTGCAATTTGGAAATAGATACATTTTGTTTATGTATGTGAAAATTAGAATACGAAGTATGTATCTAAATTAAGACTCTCAGTGGGGGAAATTTGTCCTCTCTGTTTTTCGGCATTTTTCTCCTTTTTAAATAGTTTTGTCTTCTTTTTTTTATCTATTTGCATCTGCTCACCCTATTCTGAATTACTTCCCAACTCTGCTCATAAGGAAATTTCATAATACCGGTTACGATTCTATTCAACTGACAACTTTTATTCCTAAGATACAGGGAGTGTAATTAAAGACTTCGCACTTCTTGCCACAGGCCACGGGAATCCCCAAGCGAGCGCCATATGGCTTGTGTCAAGACCAACTACAATATATCAGACCTTAATGCAGCTATCGATATTAGCTAAAATGGCAGCCCGATCGGTTTGTTCAAATGTAAACATGAGCATGTGCGAAGCATCTGTTTATTTCTTTCTGTTGGTTTGGATTGATTAGGAAACGTTAGTGTAGTCATGTTTTTTTGAAATATGGTTTTAAAACTATTTTGATATATTAGGACGTGTCGATCGTATTCTATGCCTGGATGTAATTCATATTACAGGAGATACACTCGCATTTAGATCAAGTGTACTTAATGTATCGTGACGATTTCGTAGTTACAAGTAATTTATTACGGTGCATTAAAACATTCGAGGATAAATTTGTCAATAGAGAGGATGTGTTCCGTGTTCTTGATGAGCTGTTTTTTTCTGGATAAGACCAAAACTCTGTGTTGGTGCCAATCGTAGTACATTTCTCAATTACTATACATTTTGAGGATTTTAAAAGTGAGGTTATAAAAAGTGATAAAGCTATTTATTTATCTGTGAATGGAGATTATATTCTCCTCGTTAAATAAGAGGACAAGGTATCAATTGATGTACTGTCCCTTATAGTACGTATTTACGTTACCAACGATGTGGGTGTTAAAGTGCTTTAAACGAAAATAAATATGCTACCAGAGAATTTCAAGTTCATTCTCCTATAGATTCTCTAAAGTGAACAGATGTAGCAGTTTGGTGGATCATTAGGCCCTATCAGAATCATTGTTATGAGAGAATTGAAATTCGCGACAAGGTCATGTTTCTAAAAAAATTCTTGAACGAGGTAGGCTATTATAGGCCTACTTAAAACATATGGTAATAGAAAGGTCATTCAAATAAATGTATTTCTAAAACAAGTATTGATTTGTAGGAAGAAGAATTACAGTCTGGAATAATTTACCAAGGGTGCTCCCTACTATATCTACACCAATTCGATAAATTTCCAATTTCTTTGAAATCACTTAAGAAAGTACTAAGTAGACAATTGATACGTAATCTGCCACTTGGTTGACAGCCCTAAATTCAGATCATAGGTGAGTTATTAATTAATTGACTGAATTGAAACGTATCAAATATTCCCCCAGGACTGTTATTTTAGAATGCAATCCTATATTAACTATTTCCTTTACCATACTAGTTCAAACAAAATATGTACCGTATATTTTGAATTATCCACATATTGCTTAGCTAAACAGAGGCTATTTCTAGATAGTGTTGGTCTATTACCCAAAGTAGAGTCTCTGTTCGTTATTATTGACAGCTTAGCAATTCAGTACGATAATCAAAAGGTTATGTTTATGTATCACAGGCGTGTTTACATGGAACCGATGCGTCGGCCATGTTGTTTTTGTATTAAGGTCTGATATTATTGTAGATGGTCTTGCTTGTGTTAAGCTTGGCTGCATAAAGAGAGTTGACGAGGCCGACGAGAAAGACAGGCCGCGGCACGCACGTCATACACTGAATGTCACGTGACTCAACCGGTCTTACTGTAGAGAATGCATCCTAAGGCTCACGCGAGAGACTATTGCAGCTTGGTAAATAAAATACATTTCAGCGCATTTCAACCTACTAAAAGAACACTACTGAACTACAGATCAAATGAAACATAGTGTCTCTTACTATCCTTAGTTGAACAAAAACTAAAAATCTTACTGAGGTAAAGATATGGACACTCAGATAATGTTAATGGTTAATGTACAAGTAAGCCTATATTCAAAATAACATTCATGTAAGAAATATCTTATTGAATCCAAGATGAAAGGTTTTACAAGTCTTACATTTGTTCCACTCCATACCTGGCTTCAGCATCATATCTAATACTTAAATTTTGCTGCCTTCCTGGAAGGTATGTTGGAACCACCCTGTTCAGTTAGAAATTAAATGAAATAGAGTGTATGTTACTAGCCTTGGTTGACAAAATCTAAAAATCTTACTGAAGTAAATATATGCACACTCAGATAAATCAGATGTTGCTAATGAAACTGGCTAATGTACAATTAAGCCTATGTTTACAATAACATTCATGTAAGGAATATCTTATTGAATCCAGGATGAAAGGTAGCCTCCTGTAAGCTATTTACAAGTCTTACATTTGTTCCACTCCATACCTGCTATTCTACCAAGTGAGTGACCACGTGGTTTGGGGCACGTAGCTGCCAACTTACAATAGGGAGATAGTGGGCTCGAACCCCACTGTCGACAGCCCTGAAGATGGTCTTCCGTGGTTTCCCATTTTCACACCAGACAAATGCTGGGGCTGTATCTTAATTAAGGCCACGGCCGCTTCTTCCAACTCCTAGCCCTTTCCTGTCCCATCGTTGACCTTAAGACCTATATGTGCCGGTGTGATGTAAAACAAATTCTTCTAACTACTACTAGTAGTAGTATTTCATGTTGTTTACGCGTAGATATTTACAGTACTCTGTTTCTTATATACATAACCATTGGCACCGACTTGGGGCGGGGGCTGGGGGGGGCAAGGCGTTTTCTGCCCCTCCAAAAATGATCTTGGGGGCAAAATGCCACGTTGCCCCCCCCCCCAAAAGGAAATCTCCTCCTAGATGTTAAGTCCCCTTAAAGCGTGGAGTTTCGTAGCCTTCGGAGGCCGCTAAGGCGTTCAATCAGGAGAAGGTGGTGGATGTTTTTATATCAAGAAATGAGATTAGAAAACGGGCATTCCTTCAGAGAACTACATTTCCCAATGGAGACTGTTCAAGCGGTACGTCTGGTGGTAGAGCTTTTCACATTTCATATCGTGAAATGAACATGATATACGATAATAGGACATTTATTAAGAAAATGTATTTATGAATCAAGTTCTATTTTTCTGTTTTCTTATGAATATTATTGAAAACTCCGTATACGAGTATAAGATTTGTTCCAATATCTGCTTGAGAAACAAGCTCTATTATTGTTCTGTTTTTTAAATATTATTATTATATAGGAATGTTTGCTTTAATAGTTGTTCCTCATTTCACATGCCTGTCCCCCCTCTCCGCAATAATTAGCCTACACGAAGTCAGTGCGAACTCTTCTAATAACATTAATACTTTTTAAGAAAATTCATTCACAAATTCCCTAAATCACACTACCGTTCTCAAGTCAATACGTCAGTGAAAAAATTCCGTAGAACTTCCCAATAAAATTAAGGATATCAATTTATTAAAACACGACACACTTTATTTCTTTTATATTATCAATGTATATATGCTAATGTGCCCGTTAACAAAACCATACAATTAATTAACACCTCAAGCCGGCAATTTAATCCAGAGCTGCTCACTTCTCAGGCGGTAACTAAGTCTTACATATATTACAGTACCGGTAGAAGTGAAAATGAAAATCCACAGCCTGTTTCCAGTCATTCGACCGAGTCAGGAATGGAATGAATGAAGCTCCCATCTAGCGGTGAGGATAGGAAACGTGCCGGCTGCCGAAGCCCATCGCACTCCCCTGGGGCAATGATAAGTCACTAACAGATGAAATGTTAATGGGGAGTGTTTGTCTGAATGAAAGATGACAGGGAAAACCGGAGTACCCGGAGAAAAACCTGTCCCGCCTCAGCTTTATACAGCACAAATCTCGCATGGAGTGACGGGAATTTGAACCACAGTATCCAGCGTTGAGAGTTCGACGCGCTGCCATGGGTCTGCTAGTATCGGTAGTAGTATTATTGCCATATTACTACTTAAAATTAATTAAACTTTTAACTATGCCTTTCACTCATCAAATATATTATTAGTATTATTATTGTTATGGTGTTTGCGTGTAACAGAGATGTGAAAGAAGGTGCTGGCTGGATTGGGTCTATCTACGACAGTCAAAAGATTTATTTAAAACTTTAAAAAATTAAGGTTATGTTTCTTTTCAGATATTAAATTTTAACAAAACGATTCGCTTGGCGAGATAACAAGATTTCAGGTACAGAGCTAGTTTCGTACAAACTAGAAAAAAGACAGGAAACCCCAGTAAGGTTAGTTACAAATTTGAGCTTCAAGCTCCCAATTTACACAAGTCCCTACATCACTACTGTTGCGTTTATATAGATAGTCAAGGAGACGATGCTCCTAATTTATTTTACAGGATTCTAAATTACACTTTGCTCCAAAGGTTACAAGTT
Organism: Anabrus simplex; assembly: GCF_040414725.1. Taxonomy (NCBI): domain Eukaryota; kingdom Metazoa; phylum Arthropoda; class Insecta; order Orthoptera; family Tettigoniidae; genus Anabrus; species Anabrus simplex. The sequence goes on along the minus strand of NC_090278.1, from coordinate 49,303,404 downwards.
ACGGCCTTCCAAAGGCACCCTTCAATATTTACACAAATATCTCTTACATTACAAGAAAATAGCCTCAATGCTCTATAATTCAACCAAGGAGACTGCGCTTCCAAACCCTACCTTTTACACTAGAGATTAGAGCGTCTTTCTTCAATAAGATTAATAAGATTTACACTTTCAGGCCTCTCCAGGCACAACCTACAAGTTACAAGACCTTATCAGTCGTCTTTTAATTGAAAAGTAATACAGGGATGTCGAGTACCCATTCTACTGGGCCTTTGTGGAAAGCAACAGGTTCAATTACTGGCCCAAAACTCAAAAATGCATGTAGGCGGAAACTTGCGCTCCTTGAAATCAAAGATTAAAACCCTACTTGGGATTGTGCCCCGACGATACAGAGGCTAATCCTAAACTACTGAGGTGACTAGATGGACGAGTTAAGTTACAAGTTACAACAGTAAAAACAGTTACAAAATCGTAGTCACCTCAAGATTAAGTTAAACGGGAATTCGAGAGGGTAACGCACTCTCTATCCCCGGTTTTCAGTTTGGACTTACTTGAACTTTTATATGAGAATAAAGAAAAGTTTACATTTTAGGAAATTTGACAGTTACATTGTTCAAGATTATAAACCTTCCCCTCGAGTCAGCTGTTATACCCTAGAGGAAGGTTCGAGAAGGCTCTGGACTAAATCCAGACACACCCTCTCATTTTATTGGTAGATAAAATAGGTACAAGACAAATATAATTAACTGAAAAATAAATACACAAAATTTCTGATTGGCCAGAATCCAAAGTTGGCGGGGTGAGTAAGAAGTGTTGCAAACTTTGAAGTATCAAAAACAAAGAAAAATCAATTCAGTTCAGAAAACCTATAAATCCAAAATTTCTTTAAATTTTTAGTTGTTCCACTTTGCACCAGAGTGCATGACATCCATTTTTTTAATAGGGACATCTATGGAGAAAAGTTCTAAATTCTTGAAATAGCTGTTGCAGACTTTAATTGTTAGATAGCGTTCTTCAAGGCGCTTCATTTAAATGCACGAGGTTGAGTTGTATCTCCCGGTACAATTCTTCTTCTTCTTGTTTCGTTATGCCCATTCGTAGAGCCCGTTGGGATTTGTTCATTGGCTTTCGCCTTCCTGTTCTTCCAAAATCTCTTCATGAACTCGCTGTTCTTCTGACCACCCCCGGTGGGTGGGGGACGCAGAAAACGAATACACCCACGGTATCCTCTGTCTGTCGTAAGAGGCTACTAAAAGGGGTGACCAAGGCATGATCAAATTAGAACTATGAAACTACTTGTGATTAGTACCACCACACCGGGAACAGCATGGGTCGCTTTTACTTGCGCGTAGTACCACTCTGTTGGGTACCAAATATGTTTGTGATTAGTAGCAAACGAGGGCTCGACGGCTTTTACAGTACCTGTTATTAGTAGCGACACCATGGGACGAATGAACCCATGGTTCTGGCTTGCCTATGATTAGTACCCACTATATGAGGAACACCACGGGATAGTACGAGTCCCTGTGGTTAGTACACTTAGGTGATGAACACCATAGGTTTGCGTTGCCTGTCAATGGCGCCGCAATGTGCGAAACACAGTAGGTCTGTAATACATGTGCGAATTTCATTACCTGTGAGTAGTACCATAATGTGTGGAATACCGCGAGTCTTTCGATTAGTACCGCAACATGGCAAATGCCATGGTTCTACTTTTCTAGCGATAAATACCATCATGAGGGGCGGATGACATAGAGTTTGGACCCGTTTTGACAACGAGCATATTCTAATCGATTCAGCATCGTGTTATAGAGGCAGTCCCTTGGTCCACACTACTGTTTTGAGCCAGCTTCTGTGAATGTGAGGCACTGTGGGTCGGATCCACTGATCGTTTTAAATTCATATTAATCCATCCATTCATTCTTCGTCCTCACGCTTTGAATTCTAGTCAGTGGAGGATTTGGACTTTTAATTTGTCATCACATTTTGTCTAATTTCGTACCATTAGGGTCTGATGACCTCGATGTTAGGCCCTTTTAAACAACAAACATCAATCAATCAATTTTGTTCTTCTGACCACTTTGTACCAGTCCTGTGTGTTCGCGATTTCTCACATTGTTTTCCCCGATGTTCAATTCATTCAGGTCCCCTCTTGTTCCTTCCAAGCAATTTATCTCCTGTTTTGGGAATTTATTACATTGAGTAACCATTTTGGGAGTCTATTAATATCCATCCCAAAAATGTGTCCAAAAAATTTCAAACGTCAGTACAGTATCGGTGAAACTATCTGTGTAACTATAGAGGTCTGCAGTTCGCCTTTTGATCCAAATTTCTTTTTCTTGTCTGAGGCCGAACATTTTTCTAAGAATTTTTACCTTCTTGTTTTTCATTATCTGAAATTTTAGGATGATGTCCTGAAGTTAAGGTTTCTGATGTATATAGAGCAGGGCCTCTCAAACGCCCAAAATATCACACGTGCAAACTGGGGCACAGAGTTCCTGTGCACAGTGCATCGGTCCCATTCGGCTCGGCTCGGACCAACGCTTCGTCTCTGGGCTACTCGGCTAAGCTCTGCTCAACTCGGCTCGGAAGTGGAACGCTACGGAGCAAGTGAGGAAGAGGGAGACAGGCGTGGGGAAAGAGAGAGACAGCGCTATTGCTCCAAATCGAGGAGTGGGGGTCTGCACTCTGGTCAACCAAGCGAAGTCGTCTTTTTCACCGTGCATTCTGAGAGGCCCTGATATAGAGATTCCGGTAGAATAACTGTTTTGTAATGTTTCAAATTAGTATTACGTGGCATTGTTTATTGCAGTGATCCCATGTCAGTCTAGATGCCGTCTGAAGTTTTGAGGCCCTTTCTGTATTGGCCAAACTGTCTAATTCCGAAGGAAGAAATATTTCTCCGAGGTATTTAAAATAAGATAGCTGTGAAATTGTCCCATATGCTGTTTCAATTTGATCTTTCTTGTACTTTTGCTGAAAATTCTGCATACACTTGGTTTTCTCGAATGATATATGAAGGCCTGCCTATGATGCTATGTCCTTATAGCATACCTAGTTTCCTCCCTGTTCTTAGTGATGATAACCAGGTCATCTGCGAAAGCCAAGCATTTCACTTTAATTTTGTTTCCACCAGTCCCGATGGTTATGCCTGTGATATCCTTTTCTCACTCTCTGATTACTTTATCTAAAACCAAGTTATTATTATTATTATTATTATTATTATTATTATTATTATTATTATTATTATTATTCATAACAAAATCACACCAACCTTAACAGAGCCGAGTGAGGATATCCGTAACACTACGTAAGGTGAAACCTTGTGTCTGGTAACTTAGAATGTTACTAATAAAGAATAATAATAATAATAATAATAATAATAATAATAATAATAATAATAATAATAATAATAATAATAATAATAATAATAATGGTATATGGCTTTTATTACCGGGAGTGTCTGAGGACATGTTCGGCTCGCCAGGCGCAGGTCTTTTGATTTGACTCCCGTAGGCGACCTGTGCGTCGTAATGAGGATGAAATTATTATGAAGACGACACATACACCCAGCCCTCGTGCCAGCGAAATCAACCAATGATGCTAACCATTTAGCCATACAGCCAGACACAATTATGAAGAAAGAAATATATTTAAGAATGATGCCTGAAGTACGATTATGGGTATGAGTGTATGATGAGTATGAGTGTGTGATGGGTATGAGTGTATGATGGGTATGAGTGTGTGATGGGTATGAGTGTATGATGGGTATGAGTGTGTGATGGGTATGAGTGTATGATGGGTATGAGTGTGTGATGGGTATGAGTGTATGATGGGTATGACTGTATGATGGGTATGAGTGTGTGATGGGTATGAGTGTATGATGGGTATGAGTGTATTATGGGTATGAGTGTATGATGGGTATGAGTGTGTGATGGGTATGAGTGTATGATGGGTATGAGTGTGTGATGGGTATGAGTGTATTATGGGTATGAGTGTATGATGGGTATGAGTGTATGATGGGTATGATCAACAACGCACGGTGGAGCATCGAATAGAAACTGAATATGATGACGTGATATTTTCATTTAGTTATATCTTCAATAACTGTTTTGTTATCTCTGACAAAGGATTTTAGACGCTTCAGACTCATTTTCTGACTTAAGGAAGTAGTTTGTAAAGAACCTTAAAGGACATTAAAGAAGTTTGAAATAAAGTACAAGAAATTGCCTTTTGTTATGCTAAGTTTGGTTTTGTATACCATACAACGGTGCTAGATCTTATTGCATTTGAATATTCATGTTTAATGTTCTCAATTTTATTTTTGTTAATACATTTCAGGAGCATAGAGCTGCTTTACTTTAAATATATTTGCTTCAGCATAAAATTGACTATTTTTGTACAAAGGGCACTAGGAAAGTTTTGCAATACGCAAAAACGGTTGGCTGGACACGCCTGTTATGGTGAGGGATGAAAAGAGGGGTGAAAACAGGTCTAGACGACAGCAAGGCGCGACCTTCACACCAGTTGTTACCAAGCAGTGGGATTGAAAGCAAGTTAAGATGTCAGTGTGGTCTAAAGGTGAATATCGCGCAATTAGACGCTACAATTTTGCTCATGGATTAACTGTTGACCAGTGCCTGGAGGAAATGACTCCTGTGCTGGAGAAAGACTGTTCACATCCTACAACAATTTTCCGCTGGTACGACGGGTTCCAGAGGGGAAATTTTGAGGATGAAAAGATCCTCGTTCTGGGCGACCGCCTGAATCAGTGACTGAGGGAAACATTGAAGCTGTGAGGAAAATGTTGCAGCAAGAGGGGCAGGTAGAAGAGACCCACATTCCTGCACCAGCTATTCATTCAATTCTACACGACCATCTCCATGTTACAAATATTTGTTTCCTTTGGGTACATCATTCACTTTCAGAGGAACAACTGGCACATTGGGCGAAATGATGCCGAGAAATGCTAAAACAGTTTGAAAATGGGACTTCGCGTAACGTCAATAGCATGGTTACAGATGACGAAACTTGGCTTTATTATTACCATGTCCCAACAAAATCCCAGAACAAGGTGTGGCTGATTGAAGATGAGGGTACTCCTGTGATTGTGCGAAAGTCAAGGTCAGTGAAAAAAAGGATGATTGCAGTATTCTTCACTAAACGGGGCATCCTGACTCGGGTTATGCTAAAAACACAAAGAACAGTTATTGCGAAGTGGTACAGTGAGACTCGTCTGCCTCAGGTCATCCAGGCTCTCCAGCAGCTCTGTCAAAGGTCACGGCTCAACACTTGGCTCTTGCATCATGACAATGCTCCATCACATCGTGCTAATGTAACAATGGATTTTCTTGCCAGATCAGGGCTGACTGTGCTTGATCACCCTCCATACAGTCCTGATCTTGCCCCATGTGACTTCGCACTCTTCCCAGAAGTGAAGATGAAGCTGAAAGGGCGGCGTTTTGCATCCGACGAGGAGCTTCTGGCAGCATGGGATCAAGAGTGTGAAAATGTAACCAAAGGAAGGTGGCAGAGTTGGTTCAGTGACCGGTTTCGACATAAGGAGAAGTGTATTGAGTGTGGTGGAAATTATTTTGAAAAAGTCTAAAGCGTGCACTCACATTGCAAAACTTTCCTAGCGCCCTTTGTGCAATCTTTCATTATGGTACATTATTCCTAATATAATGTTTTGAACAATTTTTATTTTATTGATTACGTTTTTGCAAGCTCCTCCCCATGCCAATATTTCGTAGCTAAGAACAGACTGAACCAAAGTGTAAAAAATCTCTCTTAACAATTTCATACTAGATATGCATTTCAAATTGTGAAATATATAAACAGTTCTTCTGAGTTTCTTTCTTGAATCGATCATGTAATCCTCATATTTTCAATCAAGAATCCGGGAGCATCTTGCATTTAAAAGTGTTGATAGGGTGAACCTATTAGAATTTGTACCGTGGAAGTCTGTAGCTTTCAGAGCCCTTAATGGCTTGTGAGGAGGAAAGGTTACGTCATATTAAAGTGCAAGTGCACAGTATTATGTAATTAACTCGGACGAGGACTGGAGTGCTGCGGCATAATTAAAGTGCTCAGTTACGAAGGTCAGTTTCATGATGAATTCGAAGTGTTTTAGTGGAATAAGGAAAATTGACACGCCCATGTGAATACTGTACAATGTGGAAAGCAGCAAGATCGTCCGCAGGGACACCAGAAAATAAACAACATGTATTCACTTACATTATAAACTGAGACGTCGCACGAGCTGTTGTTATGTCAAATGGTTGAAATCCTTTCTTCTTTCTGTCCTTAACCCGAAGGTTGGTGAGCAGCATGATCTTCTCCCAATGACTTCTGCTATTGAGCCAGATGTTTAATTAGCTGCTAGGGGCGCCTCCTTTTTATTTCATCTAGAAATTCTGTACTTGATCTCCCTTCCACGCTTCCTTCGATTAGTGAGATACACCAGGGCGATGACCAATTGAGTTGTTCCGTTGACTTTCAGTAGCATTTCTCTTCCACTCTATTAAAAAAAGTCATCATTTGTTACCTTACTTGTCCACGGTATTCGTAGGATTCGGCGCCAACACCATGTTCCAAAAGCTCTTATTCTTGCCTTGTCCCTCTTCGACAGAGTCCAGGTTTCTGAGGCGTAGGTTGCAATGCTCCAAACAAAGCTTTTATTTTAGTTAAATGTTTCCTCACTGAAAGTGAGGTAGCCTTTGATGTTAGTAGACTTCTCTTCTTATTGAAGGCTTCTTTAGCCTGAGCACTACGAGAGCGGACATCATTTTCATATCTTCCATCTGACAAGATGAGACTTCCCAAGTATTTGAACCGAGCTCGATAGCAGCAGTCGCTTAAGTGCGGCCAGTATCCAGTAATCGGGAGATAGTGGGTTCGAGCCCTACTGTCGGCAACCCTGAAGATGGTTTTCCGTGGTTTCCCATTTTCACACCAGCCAAATGCCGGGGCTGTACCTTAATTAAGGCCACGGCCGCTTCCTTCCACTTCCTAGACCTTTCCTATCCCATCGTCGCCATAACACATATCTGTGTCGTTGCGATGTTAAGCAAAAAAAAAAATAATAATAATAAAAAAATACCAAGTATATGAACTGTTTCACTTGGGTATGTCTTTCTCTGTGCCTTTGCTGGCAGGACCTAGTGTTTACAGTGCACTATGTCTTCTGGTATGGGCTAGAGCAATTTTGTTACTTTCATTGATCTGTCTCAGCTTTATCCTTGGCTTTGACAATATGAAAGTGACTGAGGTATGAGTGATGCTAGTAATGCCATTACTTCTGCAGCCAGTCCCTGCTATGAATGGCATGAAAATATCGCTCATAGGGTTGGTTGGTGCATGCATTTCAGTGGGCTTGGCAGACTGATATGTAATAGCAACCTCTGGCTCGGTGAGGAAAGCAACGGGAAACTACCTCACTCCTCATTTCCCTAGTACGCCTCTTCGGTGATGCCTAGGCCATCTATGACAGCTGACGGTGGAGCTGTTGAGGATCCAACCAGCCTTCGGGTTGAAGACTAAACATACATACATACATACATACATACATACATACATACATACATACATACATACATACATACATACATACATACATGCGTGTCGTTCTCTATCCAAACAGACATTTGCAGTCTGATTTCCGTCACGTGTTCACAACATTATCTTCGTTTTTTAATTTGTTTATTTCCATGTTGCTGATATTTCTTAAGTGAACATCTAGTTTCTTTAGAGCAGTGGCGTATGCTGGGATCAATACTAGACTTAGCTTACCCCTTTTCGACGGGTGGTTCAGTGAATGTCTAGCCTTCAGCGTTTTGAGCTGCAGCCAGTACCAACGGAGAAGCCTGTTGCTTCACAAGCTACTGCCCTGGCCTCTGCTACTGCCAGTGTTCAACCCCTGATCAGTGGGGATGGTAGCCTAAGGTTTAGCAAAATTAAGTCCGGCTTTGTGGCTAAATGGATAGAATGATTGCCTTTGGTCCGATGGCCCCGGATTATTTGTCAGAATCAAACTCCTCGTACTGTTCATTCCCCTGGATCGGGCGAGTTGGCTGTGCGGTTAGGAGCGCGCAGCTGTGAGCTTGCATCCGGGAGATAGTGGGTTCTTTTTTTTTTTTTTTTTTTTTTGCTAGTTGCTTTACGTCGCACCGACACAGATAGGTCTTATGGCGACGATGGGACAGGGAAGGGCTTGGTGTGGGAAGGAAGCGGCCGTGGCCTTAATTAAGGTACAGCCCCAGCATTTGCCTGGTGTGAAAATGGGAAACCACGGAAAACCATCTTCAGGGCTGCCGACAGTGGGGTTCGAACCTACTATCTCCCGAATACTGGATACTGGATTTATAAATGGAACAACGTGTCAGATGCTTGCATTATAATGTGCTTTAGATTTCAATCGTTCACAATTGAGGTTTGGGCTTCATCGATAGCCCTCGGTATTCGTCACTGCTTTAGATAGATCTCTAGATCTTGTTCATTTTCCGCAAACAGAGCAATGTCGTCAGTAAAGCGTATTGTTTTATATGTTTCACCATTGATTTTAATCTTATGTATGCATTCAGATGAGAACTCATTCATTACTTCATAAATGTATAAATTAAAAAGTAGAGGTGACAGACCGCATCCTTGCTTTATTCCTTTTGTGATTTTAGCTTTCTTTTCTCTCCGCCCTATTAGTGCATTTTGGTTCTTGTATAATTGGAAGGTGATTCTTCGATCTCCATAATCACTTTTAAATTTTTAAGGACTTAAACGCCGCCTCTGTGGTGTAGTGGTTAGTGTGATTAGCTGCCACCCCCGGAGGCCCGGGTTCGATTCCCGGCTCTGCCACGAAATTTAAAAAGTGGTACGAGGGCTGGAACGGGGTCCACTCAGCCTCCGGAGGTCCACTGAGTAAAGGAGGGTTCGATTCCCTCCACAGCCTCCTGGAAGTGGTTTTCCGTGGTTTCCCACTTTTCCTCCAGGCAAATACCGGGATGGTACCTAACTTAAGGCTACGGCCGCTTCCTTCCCTCTTCCTTCCAAACTTCCCATCCCCCACAAAGCCTCTGTTCTGCATAGAAGGTGAGGCCACCTGGGTGAGGTACTGGTCCTCCTTCCTAGTCGTATTCCCCGGCCGAAAGTCTCGCGCTCCTGGACGCTGCCCTTAAGGGGTTAGAAGTGGGATACCTGGCTGAGTCCGAGGGCAAAAAAGAAGTCTGGAGGGTTTCTGTTTTTGTTTTTTCTTTTTCTGTATTTCTACTTTTTAATTCATTTTTAGATATTAAGTATTTTAGGTCATAAGTCCACTTCGAACCTGAAAAATTCTACTTTTTAAATTAATTTTTAGATATTACAGTAAGTATATTTAAACTTGAAAAAGTATTAATGTGCTGTAAATTCCGTTTGCTACTCTACTTGTTAATAATGTTGTATAGTTTTATTTTTAGATATTAAGTTCTTTCTAACAATTGTTATTTTTAATAATTAATGCATAATGACTAAGTCACCTGTAATTGGAGAAATATCTCTGTTGGTGGTATGAAATAAATAAATAAAATAAATAAACGGATTAAGAAATAAATAATAATAATAATAATAATAATAATAATAATAGTTAGACTCTCTGGTGTAGTGGTGTTTGTGATTTGCTGCCACACCCGGAGGCCCGGGTTCGATTCCAGGCTCTGTCACAAAATTTGAAGAGTGATACAAGGGCCGGAACGGCGTCCACTAGGCCTCGGGGGGTCAACTGAGTAGAGGGGTTTGATTCTCATCTCAGCCATTCTCGAAGTAGTTTTCTGTGGTTTCCCACTTCTCCTCCGGGTAAATGCCGGGATGGTACCTAACTTAAGTCCACAGCCGCTTCCTTCCTTATTCCTTGTCTATCCCTTCCAATCTCCCATCACCCACAAGGCCCCTGTTGAGTATAGCTGGTAAGGCCGCTTGGCGAGGTACTGGTCCTGCTCTCCAGTTGTATCCCCGGCCTATGATTCTATGGTCTTCCGTGTAACGGAGAATATTGTACTCGGGCGATTTTTATATTCAATTTGTGTTTTAATATGTATATCATTCTATTATTTTAACACATTCACGCCCATCATCTGAACGGCTATTTAAAGGGCTGGCCCAGCTATTCCAGCTGTTAGTGGCAGAGAAAACAACAACGAATTCTTTTCACAATAAGTTCTAAACGGAACAAGATATGGAAACAAAATTTTCCACATACCTTAATGAAGTCCTCTAGTATCTCTGTAGGGCATGGTAGGTAATGTCACATTTTTCTGGGTGAATGGGAACACTAAACATTCCAAAAAATAGCGTGCTTCGCTAATAATTTTATTTTTGAAGCACACTTTGCACCTTCTTCAGGGGAACTTGTCTATATTTGATGGTGGAAACTTTAAGGGAATATACTCTTTTCTCTTCGCATCTCACCTAAATGAAGGATCCTTGGCCGGTGCCATTTTTGGCGGCAAAATTGCAGGACGTTGACTTGGAGCTGATGACGTAGATGGAGCTGAGATTTCGGAGAGAGGTGATTGTACTTGTATGTCGGGTTCACTTTTTACCCCGTTTGAGAATTGCCTGGTGGTCCTTTAGATCTTTTGGTGTACCCCTATTCGACCGTATTGTTCCACATACGGCAGTGTTCTGTTCCCGTAATTGTTTCGCGAGTCAAACGCTATTTGTAATAATTGTCCATATAGACTGTATACCCCTGGCCAAGATAATTTTCAAGCAGCTGATAAACTGTGCTTTGTAAACTTGCATCACTTGCATCATTTATGTTGTCCCTACACGCCATGGTTATACTTCAGAACGCGACTATACACACGCTTGTGCAATCACAAACCAACTACGCAGCTAGTTGTGCGAGCGTTAGGCTACCTTCAGAAACAAAACAAAGAAAGTGCATTGGGAGGGAAAATCGCCGTGGCCATGTGGTTTTCGGTGAGTAGAAACATTCATAAGGGTATTACTTTCATCTCTCTCGCACATATTTGTGACCAAAATAGATCCCAGCTGCGTAGGAACGGCTCGAGTTCAAGGTTGCGCTTATCCGGGCTAACTCGGATACGGTCCACAGCATGGTCACGCGCTATAGGCTCCGTGCGTTGCTGGGAAAAATGCACCGCTACGCTGCGAGTGGCGAACATTGTAAGTTAATGCGATCACCGCGCACATATCTCTGTCGTTCCACAGCGTGTTGCTATGGCCGACTAAATAATAACAGTGGGATTTCAGAGTGTTTTATGCAACAACAATCGGCCAAATTATTCCAAACTTCAAGAAAGTGGTCATGTATTAAATTTACAAGAAAAACTGTTCGCAGGAAATGGCAATAGAGCGAATAACTGCAAATATGATAAGAGAAAAACGTTGGTTCACTAGAGAGAGTACCATTTCACGATAGAGGCAACATAGTATTTTATGTATTATTTGTGGTGATAACGAAATTAATTTTCATGTACACATTCAATAATGCTGTCGTCAGAAAAATATATTTGGCCCATCTCTAATACGATATCATGTTAGCGTAGGTTAACGTTGAGAGGGAGGCCTTGGTAAAATAATAAAAATATTTCCATGAAATGCAAGCATATTTCTGCTGTTATTTATACAGTTTACTCAGAACATGTCACCTTGTGTACTGATGAACCCTGTGAATTGTCTGGACCTCTCATCTAAAAAGCGCGGAAAGAGAAATACAACAAGGAGGAGAGCTTATAGAGGAACTTTTTCCGATAAAAAGGCACAGGTTTGATGTTGGACCAGTTGAAAATATCAGAATATCTTAACGTTGCCAATAAATGATTGTGTCTGTATTTATAATATGATCGCGACCACCTCTGTAATATACCAGTTTCCTTCGTCAGGGGCCCGGGTTTGATTCCCGATACAGACAGAAATTTAAGATTGACATGAGGGTACATGCAGCTCATGTTCACTAGGGGTTGCTTGAAAAGAGTTGCACCACCTTGAGGCGAAAACAGAACTTTACTTATGTAAAATGCGGTATTTCTGTGAGCTATTGATATTGTGTAATGGAGGCCAATTTCTATAATTACAGTATATTTGTCCACTGCCTTTTTAAATCCATTTCGTGAGGTTGTGACAGAATACTCTAAAATTTCATATTGTGATCTGTCGTACGGTATGTTATTATTATTATTATTATTATTATTATTATTATTATTATTATTATTATTATTTTGCACACTTTCGTGGTAATGATATTCAAGCAATTGTACAGATTTTAGGAAATCAAAGCTGAATAAACCTTAATGTAAACTACAGTTCTACGTAGAATTTGAACCCATAAATTTCCGTACAATTCCAGTCGTGGCAATGACCACCGTCTTCTGCATAGTCTTGTAGATGTTGGTGTTGACATCCAACTTCTTCAATAATTTGTTTGTAATTGTTAACCTTTGCATTGTGTTAAGAGTAACTGTGTATTAAATACTGTAAATGTACAAATCCGGAATCACTTCCTGCGATTTACTACTAACATCCACCGTATTTTCAAATCCATTTCGTGAGGTCGTGAATGAAAGCTCTGTATTACTGTATCTATTAATCAGTGGCGGCGCGTGACTCTCATCACTGGGGGTTCAAAAGAAGAAAAAATTGCCTCCCCCCAACCTCTCCTCTTCCCATCTCCGCCAGCTTCTCTTCCATCGTGGGCCGTAACCTCCTAAACTAAGATGCCATAAGTTCTAGAAAGTGATCAAATACAAGAGGAGCAGAAAATACGGTAGGCCTACATGCCGAGTTTTACCACATGCAAAATAAGAAATAACTGCTTCATTGAAGTCCGCAGAGTCTCGAACAAAGTTCCTTTCAATTGACAACATAGCAAGAGCAATAAGTCTATCCTCGGTCATTGTGCTGCGCTAGAAAGTTTTTATTCTCTTCAGGGTAGAGAAACACCTTTCTGCTTCCGATGTCATGGGAACAGTAACAACTATATTTAAAAGTTTTCATTGGTATTACCTTGCCGCTATTCTTTGCCTCAATGATTTTTGAGTTAAGTTTCTCTCCAAAAGGTAATTATTCCAAAGAAGCCAAATTAATAGGTGTTTAGTAAGTAATAATATATTTGGGACAAGATATTAATTGGAATTTGACAGTTTAATGCGACTTTTGGTAGTAACGATGCTTTTCAACACTAGCGCTAGTTACGTGTTGTATTCTCTGTTGCCTAGTCAAATTCCCGTAAGGCCAACAGATGGCAGGCACATACCCCAACCCCAACAACACGACTAGCTAGTCTTGAGACAGTGGCCTATTGCGCATGCGTAAAGAACAGAGATCCGTTTCTGCGATATCCTGGTCTTGCCTTAGTGCTGGCTTTCGTCCCCCCGCACCTCGCCGCTCCCTTCGCCTATGTACGGACGGAGAGATCGTCTTTGCAAGGGGGTTCATTCCAGACAAGTATCCAGCCACAGACCTTGCGCAGCTCACATGAATTGAAAGCCAGTACGAGTATATTACGGATAGAGGGACTTAGCAAGAGCTTCGAGATTGACAAGGGAGTTATGAAAATTACGTAGTTGAGTACAATTTGATATAAACTGGAGGTTCATTGCTCCATTGCGCTATACCAGAAACCGCCACTGCTATTAATACAGCCAAGAACAAGCACATCATTCTCTCGTAACGTTGTGACATTAAAAAATTATCATCTGAAGACAGCACTGGAAAATAATTGAATAAATGCATGTAAACGCACACATATTCCAGCTTCTTATGGCGAGCTGTTGATGAAGATGACTCTAAGTAATTCACGTAGTATCCACACGCAGCAGCACAGTGCTATACGCACGGAGCCTATAGGCAATAACTCGGATACGGGCGTGAATGTGTTAAAAAGCGGATTTATCTGCTCGAAACATGATTTACTCTGTTTTAAATGTATATGGAATTAATATAATATTCGGTTTCCTTCCTTAAAGTTATTTAATGTTGTGATTTCGATGAAGCCCCTCTCATCGTACAGAAAAACAAGTTGTTGACCTTGCTAAGTGCAGCGACTGCGCGTGGTCTAGTGGTGACATCATATCAGCTGAGGGCGAGGAGTTAGTTGGTTGCGTTGTGCGAAGCAAGATAGAACAAGGCCCCCTTCAACTATGGCTTACTGGGGGTTTAGCGCAGCCCTCTCGCTTTTCGTGCTGTTACACTTGTACCAGGAGGCCAAGACACAAGCGGCTGGCACTCTGGTTGCTATCGCTACAGCACCCGTTCAACACAGGCACAGAAGGGACACCACACAGGTAACTGAATAAAAAGACAACTCTGTACCTGAAGCTAAACCAACGTAAGTCACATTTTATTCATTTTATGCAGCTTGGAGCGAATATAAACTTTAGTCCACTGTCATTTTATTTTTTATGACAATAACATAATAATTAAAACATTTAAGCTCTTAAGGCTTTTTCAATCCTAAAGAGCCTAAAGATCTTAAAGAGCTTCAAAGATTTTAACATTGCAATCGATGAAATTAAATTATGGTTTCCTTCTAGGAATCTTATATTTTTATGAAACAAAAATTAACCATTTCAGAGTGTAAATTATAATAAATGCATATGTTCAGTGATCAAAATTACACAAAGTTTATCAAGAATAATGATGAACATTTATTGCCTAAGTCAAATTCAGCAAAATGCTCTACAACTGGCGTTTGTCCTCTCTCCTGTAAAATGACTAAATGTCACTTACGTTGATTTAGCTCTGAGGTACAGAATCTACAGATCTGCCGACAGTGGGGTTCGAACCTACTATCTCTCGAATACAAGCTGACAGCTACATGATCCAAACACTATTCTTATTCTTATGTCCGTCTCTGTGGTGTAGTGGTTACTGTGATTAGCTGCCACCCCGGAGCCCCGGGTTCGATTCCCGGCTACGCCACGAAATTTGAAAAGTCGTACAAGGTCTGGAACGACGTCCACTCAGCCTCTGGAGGCCAACTGAGTAGAGATGGGGTTCGATTTCCACCTCAGCCATCCTCGAAGTGGTTTCCCACTTCTCCTCCAGGCAAATGCCGGGATGGTACCTACAGTAACTTAAGGCCACGGCCGCTTCTTTCCCTCCTCCTTGTTTATCCCTTCCAATCTTCCCATCCCTCCACCTCCAAAAGGCCCCTGTTCAGCATAGGTGGTGGGGCCCCACCTGGGCGAGGTACTGGTCCTCGTCCTCAGTTGTATCCCCGACCCAAAGTCTCACGCTCCAGGGCACTTTTCTTGAGGCGGTAGAGGTGGGATCCCTCGCTGAGTCCGAGGGAGAAACAGATGAAGAAGGAAATTATTTTTATTATTATTATTATTATTATTATTATTATTAGACTATTATTATTATTTATTGCCATGAAAATAAAATGACAGTGGACTTACGTTTATATGTCGTTTATATAGTTTCATAAAATGTGACACGTTGATTTGGCTCTCCGCTACAGAACTAGTATTCAAAATACTCTACTCTTTTTAGTTCGTCGTCCTTAGCTACTAAACAATGCGTTTAATTTTAGAAGTGTTGTATGTTGGGTATTCAGCCCGAAGGCTGGGTTGATTCTCTACAGGTCCACCAACAGCTGTCATAGATAGCCTAGGTGTCACTGAAGAGGCATACTAAGGAAATGAGGAGTGAGACAGTTTCCCGTTGCTTTCCTCACTGACCGAGCGAGTTGGCCGTGCGGTTAGGGGCGCGCAGCTGTGATCTCGCATCCGGAAGATAGTGGGTTCCAACCCCACTGTCGGCAGCTGTGAAGATGATTTTCCGTGGTTTCCCATTTTCACACCAGGCAAATGCGTGGGATGTACCTTAATTAAGGCCACGGCCGCTTCCTTCCGATTCCTAGGCCTTTCCTATCCCATCGTCGCCATACGACCTATCTGTGTCGGTGAGACGTAAAGCAGATAGCAAACAAACAAAAACACTTTCCTCACTGAGCCAGAAGGTGCTATTACATATCAGTCTGCATGAGCGATATTTTCACACCATTCATAATAGGGACTGGCTGCATAAGGAATGGTATTACTAGCATCGCTCATACCTCAGTCACTTTCATATTGTCAAGGCCAAGGATGAGACTGAGACAGGTCAATGAATGTAAGAAATTTATTCTAGCCCATACCAGAAGACACAGTACACTGTAAACACTACATCCTGCCAGCAAAGGCGTTAGAAGTGAATTGAGAGGGTTTAATTCACAATTCTATTTAATTCACTCCTAAAACTGTAGTCCAATTAGAATGATGTTGTTTGAATCATCAATTCAAAGACTGGTTTGATGCAGCCCTCCATGCGACCCTATCCTGTGCTAATCTTTTCATTTCTACATCCTACATCTGCTTGTCATATTCAATCGTTGCTCTATCCCTACCGTTCTTACCGCCCGCAGTTCCCTCTGAAACCAACTGAACAACCCCTGGGTGTCTTTAAGATGTGCCCCATCACTCTATCTCTTCTCTTCAAATTTAACCAAATCGATGTCCTCTCACAAATTCGATTCAGTATATCTTCATATGAGATTCAATCTATTCATTTCACCTTCAGCATTCTCATGCAACACCACATTTCAAAAGCTTCTATTCCCTTTCTTTCAGAGATAGTTATCGTCCAGGTTTCACTTCCAAAGAAACCCTGGATGGTAAAGGGAATAATAATAATAATTCTTCTTCTTTTCCTGCCGCTTTTCCCACACCTGTGGGGTCGCGGGTGGGAACTGCGTCGCACATGTGGATTTGGCCCTGTTTTACAGCCGGATGCCCTTCCTGACACCAACCCTCTATGGAGGGATGTAAGCACTATTGCGTGGTTCTGTGGTGGTTGGTAGTGTAGTATGTTGTCTGAATATGATGAGGAGAGTGTTGGGACGGACGTATACACCCAGTCCCCGGGCCAGAAGAATTAATCAGAAGCGATTAAAATCCCCGACCCGGCCGGGAATCGAACCCGGGACCCTCTGAACCGAAGGCCAGTACGCTGACCATTCAGCCAACGAGTCGGACAATAATAATAATAATAATAATAATAATAATAATAATAATAATAATAATAATAATAATAAGTACGCCTTTTATGGACACTGCTATGTAAACGTATTTTACCGCCCACACCACTGCCTTCATAATGTACGTACATCACGAAGTTAGTGATCATTTTCTGTCCATATACAGAGACAGGGTAACAAACTTTTATTTTGTTATAACCAGGGCTCATATTTTGATGGCCTAAAAAATGCAGAAAAATTATCTATAAAATTACTTTAAAATCCTCAAAAATGACTTAAAATGTGCGAGAAAATTACTGAAAGTAGTAAATATTTGCACTGTCTGCATTATCTTTAACTCGCAATGAGGTGAATACAATTAATATATTACATCAGTATAATAATGATAATAATAATAATAACCTCATATTAGTTAAAAGAAACAGCAATGTTGTTCAGCTGTACGGTAAAATGGCAATGTTACTAACCTGCCTAGTACCTGTCACCAAACACACAACCTATTATACGTCACCAAACACACGAAACAAGCAGCGACATTCAACAGGTAATATCTGCGTGCAGTCCTAAATTTTGATAAAGAGATGTAATCGAACTTCACTGGTACAAGAACGACGAAATTCTCTTGCCATTATTTATACTAAATATGTATTTTCTTTTTTTTCAAAATTGCTTTACGTCGCACCGACACAAATAGGTCTTATGGCGACGAAGGGATAGGAAAGGGGTAGGAGTGGGAAGGAAGTTTCCGTGGCCTTAATTAAGGTACAGCCCCAGCATTTGCCTGGTGTGAAAATGGTAAACCATGAAAAACCATTTTTAGGGCTGCCGACAGTGGGGTTCGAACCCACTATCTCCCGAATACTGGATACTGGCCGCACTTAAGTGACTGCAGCTATCGAGCTCGGTGTACTGAATATCAAAACTTGTGGTAAGAAAATAGACTTTCGAAATAATCCCAATAATTCAATAATTTCATTACACACACACACACACACACACACACACACACACACACACACACACACACACACACACACACACAACACGCGCGCTCGTAAGGAATGGCAATGTTTAAAGTGATGTTTGTTTATTTATATTCAACATGTGCTTTTCTATTTTCTAGTGCTGTATTAGGTATTGTCTGGCTGCATGGCTAATTGGTTTACGGCTGGCCTTTGGTCACAGGGGCCCCGGGTTAGATTCATGACAGGGTTGGGAATTTTAACCATCATTGTTAATTTCGTTAATTTCGCTGGCACTCATTTCATACACATGACGACGCGCAAGTCGCCTACGGATGTCAAATCAAAAGACCTGCACCTGGCGACCCGAACATGTCCGCGGACACTCCCGGCACTAAAAGCCATACGCCATTTCACTTTACCAGTGGTATTCAAACTTTTTGGTTGAAGTACCCCCAAAATCCAATTGTCTTACCTTCGTACCTCGAATTACGAGTATTTTGCGATTATATCAGAATTAACGAATTATGGTGGCTGGATGCCAGCGTTAATAATAATAATAATAATAATAATAATAATAATAATAATAATAATAATAATAATAATGTTCGCCTCTGTGGTTAGCGTAATTAGATGCCACCCCCGGAGGCCCGGGTTCGATTCCCGGCTCTGCCACGAAATTTGAAAAATGGCACGAGGGCTGGAACCGGGTCCACTCAGCCTCGGAAGGTCAGCTGGAAGTGGTTTTTCCGTGGTTTCCCACTTCTCCTCCAGGCAAATGCCGGGATGGTACCTAACTTAAGGCCACGGCCGCTTCCTTCTCTCTTCCTTGTCTATCCCTTCTAATCTTTCCATCCCCCACCATAGCAGGTGAGACCGTCTGGGCGAGGTACTGGTCATATTCCCCAGTTGTATCCCCCGACCCAATGTCTCACGCTCCAGGACACTGCCCTTGAGGTGGTAGAGGTGAAATCCCTCGCTGAGTCCCAGGCAAAAACCAACCCTGGAGGGTAAACAGATTAAGAAAGAAAGAAAGAATTAATAATAATAATAATAATAATAATAATAATAATAATACTCTTCCGCAGGTTTTCCCGCTTGGTGAGGGTCCGACCACACACTGAGCCATGAAAGAATTGTGGCCGCGGATTTATGGTCGCATGCACTTCCTGACACCACGGGATTTTCATTTGCAAATCTCACCCCAGTAACCCCAGGAATCAAACCAGGGTCGTCGGGATGACATTGTTAAGACCGAAAGCCAAAAATTACAAACAAAAGCAATGGTCGGAGAACTCCCCGCATTTTAATTCCTTAACGATAGGCCCTGGAATATATCATACACCTGTCTATGTTATAAGTTACGCAAACACGTTATCTGAACCGCTTAGTCTGATTGTGATGGTTCCGTCAACTGCCGCTTCGAACGCTAGTCCTGGGGGCCATCTGGTGGCGAATGAACGTACCATTTCCACTACTATAATAACGTCCACATTTAAAAGTGTCATTGTATAAGCAGCCTTTCTGGTGATCAGTCGAGATTTCTTCTGAGGAAGCAGAGCACAGTTTTCTGCGAAATGTTAAGAATTTCACCTTGTTTTCTTGACACGGCATAACCCCAAAAGCCTATACAGTATCATGTCTATAAGTTCGGGCCGTGAAAGCTTTAATGGCAATCTTGTAACCTGTTTATTACTCCATACTGTATAACACCACCCATGCCACGAGAAGCCTTATCTCTGATTCCAGCTCTTTATTCATATATATATATATATATATATATATATATATATATATATATATATATGTTGGGTATTCAGCCTGAAGGCTGGTTTGATTCTCCACAGCTCCACCAACAGCTGTCATAGATAGTCTAGGCATCACTGAAGAGGCGTACTAGGGAAATGAGGAGTGAGGTAGTTTCCTGTTGCTTTCCTCACCGAGCCAGAAGTTGCTATTACATATCAGTCTGCCAAGCCCACTAAAATGCATGCACCAACTGACCCTATGAGCAACATTGTCACACCATTCATAGCAGGGACTGGCTGCATAAGGAATGGCATTACTAGCATCGCTCATACCTCAGTCTACCAGAAGAAGTAGTGCACTTTAAACATTACATCTCACCAGCAAAGGCGGTTACTCATATATATAGTGGAATCTAGTTATCTCGAATCACCTCGAGAGCTAAATTTTATTTCGACTTATAGAAAATTCGAGATAATAGAATACCATTTTTGAGCATGTATAGCACACAATTGGATCATGTGTATCTACGAGCTTATACTCAATACACCGAGCTCGATAGCTGCAGTCGCTTAAGTGCGGCCAGTATCCAGTATTCGGGAGATAGTTGGTTGGAACCCCACTGTCGGCAGCCCTGAAGTTGGTTTTCCGTGGTTTCCCATTTTCACACCAGGCAAATGCTGGGGCTGTACCTTAATTAAGGCCACGGCCGCTTCCTTCCCACTCCTAGCCCTTTCCTGTCCCATCGTCGCCATAAGACCTATCTGTGTCGGTGCGACGTAAAACAACTAGCAAAAAAAATACTCAATACATTATTTTTACCCCTGCTAAAAATATAGTGACAAACTGTATTTTACTGTATCATTTTAATTATAACCCTTATTATAGTAACTTTTTAGAAGACAGGGTACAGTACGTACAGTAGTGAAACAAGAAACATACCTCGGTTAATAGCATTGGAAAAAGTTCCGTTAGTCTCTTCTGTTTGTTACGGTTAACCTTTCCTTCCTTCGCGTTGAAACTTCTCGCGAAAACCACGCAGCCGAGATTCGTAAATGGAGCTTGTCTTCCGGGACTTCCGCGGTTGCTTTCGTATGTGATCGGTAATTAATTCACACCCAAGAAACAGCGATCATTAGAAGATTTAGTTTTTCGGTTCTCGTCATATTAGCTCCCAGCATCAATAAACCTTTCTTCACTTGTTAACTGTTCCTCACAGTTAATATTGCACAACATTCGAGTTAGAGTATTTTTTGCCTCAAGGGACGAAATGTTTACTTCGAGAAATAAAGAAATAAGTACACGTGAAGAATAGGACAAACGGAAATTTAAGTTACTTGGACATACTGAAAATTCGAGAGATGGAGGTTCGACTGTATTATATCCGGGGTGAAGCATTACGTTTGGTTTGTTCCCCAGTTAGCTTTCTGACTGTATGTTATTTGTTTTACGTCCGTCCTAAATGTTAGTCCCGCAGTAGTTGTTTGACGTGCCGGAAGCCAATGACACGGAATTGTCACCCGTAAGGGAACAGTTCTCCATGTGTTACTTACTGAACAGTATACTGATGGAACGCGTCCGCACACACTAGCGACACAGAGGCACCTCTCTGCATTAAGGACTACGAAACTCCACAGCAGCTCCAAATATTTTTGCTCGGCCGGATGGTGCTCATCTTTATTTCGCTACCTAGCCGACTTGATAAAGCATATCGGCGTGACACCCAATAGGAAGTCGGCCTCCCTAACAATGATGTCTACCTGTCTCTTCCCCGATGTTGATCTGGACGTCTCTGAAGACGACATTTTCATCGACCTCCGCACATCCGGCATTCCAGTTCACAACATCTACAGACTGGAGGATGGTGTAGCTTCCACACCATTGCAGATTCTAGTATATCTAGGCAATGAGGATGACCTACGCCGACTGCAAGCCTCCGGCGCGACTAATAACCATAGAACCTACGCAGTGGCGCCAACTTCTTCGTACATCCTAGCTCAGATATCCGCAAACCCCTCTATTGTTCCCTTCGCCAACGTGTCTCAACCGCGGACATCGAATCCACAATCATCGCCTTCCTTCTCTACAACTACAACCACCAGGACCATTACCACGTCCGCCTACACCCCTTCCCAACCTCCAGTTACTACTGTTACGACCTGTCACCCTTTCCACATAATGTCATCTTCCCTGCCAATTTCCTCGACTACTCCACCCAAACAACCCTCTACCACCTCACTGACTTCGACTTCAACCGCCACCGCTTCGCCGCTGCCACCTACACAGGACAACATCACGGCCGCCTCCACCAGCCTTCCACACTATGTCAAGTTGTGTTCTCCGTGGGATAGCACCGGACATCTCAGAACGGGACATCATACAGGCACTCCAAGCAGAAGGCGTTCCAGTTTAACGCGCATTCCGGATTCACGTCAACGGCCCCATATATATGGTGCGACTCCATCTTCCCACTCCAGATGACGTCCACCACCGTATTAGCACCAGCGTCCGAATCCATGGACATCGTTAACGAGTGGAGCCTTCTCGCTCCCCACACTCTACAGTTCGACACAACAACACACATCGTCCCCCCGGCCTGGCCCTCCACCTGTTCCACTCCCTCAACCCCTTTGTCCACCCCCTCCCCAATTTAGTCACTTCCTCCTACCCCTTCCAACATTAGATATAATCAGCCTTCTCACCACATCTCTCAATAATATCACCGCTACTCTCCACCTGCTTTTCATGCATCTTCCCCCTGGCGTTTCCTTCTAATCTTCTCCCATCGCATACACACATCTCCCGTCATTTCTCACTTCGTCTACCCACCTTTCTTCTCCCTCACGTCTCACAGTGTGTCGAATCCCATATCTAGGTGGAAAAAATTCACTGTCGCCAATCAAAGCGCAACCTGGCTTATTCGATAGTAAACAAACCAGATGTTGACCTTCAGTCTTTCTTTTCGCTTTCTGGTACGTAGGATGGAGGGGACAGGTGCTGAAACATCTTCCTTGCAGTTATTAACTCAGTTGATAGGAGGTGTCGGAGAGAACCGAACGTTGTGTTTCTAGTAAGTTCAACGAGGTGTTGTATTCTGTGGTTCATGGAATAGTGAAAAGAGGTATGTGTTCTCATTTTAAGCGTAATACAAGCGTTCTGTAGTAAACAAGTTATTTACAGTGCGTTGTAAAAGGAAGCAGTTGTAGAAAATTAGATTGTTTTTACGATTTGCTCGAAAAAAACTTTATGAGTGCCTCATAGTGCCACTTTACTTTAAACGTCATTCGATGGGAAATTTAATGTAGATTCAGGATCTGTAGTGGTTTGGTTGCGCACGAATGTGCATGATGGTTTATTTCCTTATTTTCAGTGACTATGTGGGCGTTACCGCGAGAAGAATATTTCAACGCGTGGCGGTCCTGTCGTAAAAAGGGGCATTTAGAAATCATATTTCAATATGTTATGGATAAATTAGAGCCTACAAATCTTACTGACACTCAATTTCTGGAGCTAAGAAACAAAATTAAATTGATATCCCGTAATATCAACAAAAATGGGAGAGTGCAGGAAGAAGAGAACAACGATTCCGAGAAAAATTCGGTGATTAGGGAAATGTGACGGATTTCATCGTGTTAAGTGAACAAGACGACATTGATCCAGCGTATGATCCAAAAACAAGTTGTGTACCTAACAAAGCCGGCCGTCACCCTAAGGAATTTAAGGACTCTTCCATAAAGACGAAGAAGCAAAATGTTTGTGATATTACCGAATCGCGTAGTTTGGAGGAAGTCGCGTTTGCTGCTGAAGATTCTTTTCGATCAAGCGGGAAAAGATAAAGGCTTAATAAAAAGATATCGTGTATTACTAGCTGCTCTTTCTTCTGGCTCTGAAATAAATGTGAATAAATTCAAAGAATTTCGTGCGCAAACTGCGGCTTTGTATGTCAAACTATATCCATGGAATTATATGCCCGTAACTGTGCATACCATATTAGTACACATTACTCAAGTAATTAAACATTTTCTTGTGCCAATAGGAACTTTATCTGAAGAAGCTCAAGAAGCTAGAAATAAAGATTGTCGGAGGTTTCGTAAACTTCATACTCGAAAATGTAGCAGCTTAAGATGTTGTTGATTACATCAAATCCCTTAATAAACAAGTACCGAACAATGCCACGTAAAACTCCTGGTAATCTACCTATGGAAGCTATTGAATTACTTACTGACTCCCAAGATCCTTTCACATCAAATGAAGAAGACCAGTATAGCAACGACTACGATTCTCTGGACTCTACAGACGAATCAGGGGACGATTGAACATTGGACATGTTGTTATTATGAACAGGATGAGATTGATGAGACAATTACTTGCAAATACTGTAATATGATCCTTTCACGTTTTTTATGAAATGTTTCTGAGTGTAATCTTAACCTTTTTTATATGGAAATATAATGTATATAATATTGTTTTCGTGTGTAAGGCGTGTTTTACTAAAACGACGTATTTAAAATACGTTTTCAATCTGGAAGAATTTACATACAATGCCTTCGTCTATTCCCTCAAATAAGGTGTAACAAGAATACTGGACTGAAATTCTCATTGTTATTCATATTTTATCCAGTTTTAAATAGTATGTTTACCACTGTTATAAACTATAATATACACATCCAAATCGTGTTTTTACTCCAGTAAATGGACGATTCTTTTGTTGCTTTCGGTCATTTTTTAAATCTCCCCTTGCCCCTCACCCCTATATATTTACCCCCGAACATCGTACACCTTAGACGATGCCAGATATGAATTTAGCGACCTCGAAAACGGTATAGTGCCAACTTTTAATAGGATCCCAGGACTATTAACGACGTTATTAATTTTTTCCACCTAGATCGGGGATTCGGCACACTGTGCGTCTCCTCGACCGCTCCAATCTCTTGGTCCGAGAGATCGCGTACCGATCTAGGGGGCCCGCCCCACTCTTCAGGCGGGCAATGAAAAAATGGGGGGGGGGGGGAAGATGGAACACATTGAACAAAACGTGACATAAGTGTACATGTTTCATCCGAGGGTTGTTCCATGACTGTGTTTTGTGTTGCACGTTTTGGTTATTGCATATTACAGGCTTTTTCACTGAAATGAAATGGCGCATGCCGTTTAGTGCCGGGATGTATCCGATGACTTCGGCTTGCCACGTGCAGATCTTTTGATTTGACTCCCGTAGGCAACCTGCGCGTCGTGATGAGGATGAAATAATAATGAAGACGATACTTAGACCCAGTCCCCGTGCCAGCGAAATTAACCAATTAAGGTTAAAATTCCCGACCCTGCCGGGAATCGAACCCGGGACCCCTGTGACCGAAGGCCAGCACGCTAACTATTTGGCCATGGAGCCGGACTAAAATGAAGGTAACTTCACAGAAACAAGGATGATTGGAGTAACAGACCGAAAAAATCGTAGTTACATAATTACTCTGTTTTGAGCCACCGGAGACCACGGGTCCCTTACACCAATATACTCAGAAGGTATCCCTGAACACCCTCCGAAAGTTTATCGGTGGAATTCGGCTTCATCCTTTATGCAGGGTATCTCAGAAGGAATGGTTTTTGCTTTACGTCGCACAGACACAGATATGTCTTATGGCGACGATGGGATAGGAAGGGCCTAGGCAGTGGAAGGAAGCGGCCGTGGCCTTAATTAAGGTACAGCCCCGGCATTTGCCTGGTGTGAAAATGGGAAATCACGGAAAACCATCTTCAGGGCTGTGGAGAGTGGGGCTCGAACCCACCATCTCCCGATTACTGGATATTGGCCGCATTTAATCGACTGCAGCTATCGAGCTCGGTGAAGGAATGTTCAATATTCAAGAATATGACATGAACGGTTATTTGCAGCAAAAAAAAAAAAAAAAAACCCTCCATATGGACATATGCCTTAATCCAAATTGTTTCCGAGATAGACCGCATTTAATGTAGGCCTACATTTGTTTCTGGGCTAGTGGCATGCATGAATATGTCTTACCCAACCAACCTCTTGACGTTCTGAAAGGTGGTGGTGATTATTGTTTTAAGAGGAAGTACAACTAGGCAAGCCATCCTCTATGTAACACTAATCAGAGAGAAAAATGGAAGGGATCTGACACTTCGAAAAATGAAGATATCTGCCAAAGGAAAACAAGGGTCACGAAGGCCGTGAAAATAAAAGACTCCCTAGACCTCAATTGCTCTAATACCGCTGGGGTCGGAAAAGAACAAGAATTGACCAAGGGAGGCCGGATAGGATAGGTAAAAGTGAGGAGCCTGGCACAAATAAATGGAAGCAATGCCAGGACTCTGCTAAGGGCCCCGTGGCCGCCAACCCACACTCCAAAGTTCAGAGCCCCTGGGACCACTTCTAGTTGTCTCTTAAGACAGGTAGGGGATACCGTGGGTATTATTCTACCGCCCCTACCCACAACGGGGGGGGGGGATGTTTTGAAATGGGCACAAGTTTTCCGTATATAATGTTCGTCATAGACTACGCGTGTTCGTGGGACATTGATACGTGTGTCCGGCTCCATGGCTAAATGGTTAGCGTGCTGTCCTTTGGTCACAGGTGTCCCGGGTTCGATTCCCGGCAGGGTTGGGAATTTTAACGTTAATTGGTTAATTTCGCTGGCACGGGGGCTGGGTGTATGTATCGTCTTCATCATCATTTCATCCTCATCTTGACGCGCAGGTTGCCTACAGGTGTCAAATCAAAAGATCTGCAACTGGCGAGCCGAACTTGTCCTCGGACACTCCCGGCACTAAAAGCCATACGCCATGCTGGTAGTAGGACTACACTGCACAGTTTCAACAATGTGTTGCTGTTCTGCACAGGCTGTTGAACTACTCGTAAAAGGGGAACTTTGAAGAATACCTCTTTAATGCAATGCGCTGAATACTCTTGTAAACACTCTACTATCAGGAATTCGACGTGTGGCAAAGCGCCGACGGTGTTCCTCGACAGCAGGAGGAGCACTACCATCGCAGAAGTCGTAAACATACAGCATATCTGCATATTCTTCATCAGTGTAGAAGGGTGGCATTTTAGTCAGCGCGTATATAAACACAGTTAACCGGCGTTTCTCTCTAATACACTCTCAATTCCTCGCACTATATCACTCACAACACACTGCGGGTTCATCGGGCTACTTTAATGGCGCAGAGAGGTTGGATGGGTAACACAGATACGTGCGTGCCACTAGCCCAAAAACAAATGTACAATAAATGTGTTCTATATCAGAAACCATTCGGAAAAGGACATATGTCCATATCAAGTTTTTTTTTTTTGCTTCAAATGATTGTTCTTGTCATGTCCTTGAATAGTGACCATTCCTCCTGGGTAACTCTGCATAAGAACTGAATGGTTCAATAATACTGCCTTGAGGAATTCCTCACGTGCATGAAGGACTAGTTGAAATATTAAACTTACATCTTAACTTACAAGTTTTTAATTGTACAAAAAATACAAAAACGAAAATAATATGGTACGGTATTATTGTCTGGTGACATGATCAACCCATTTTAAATTAACAGCTATTATTTTAATTTAATGAAATACAATTAAGTTCTAGGAAGCCAGTGGTAATACTCAGTTGCAATTACTTAAGCGATATTGGGCGTGGTCAATACCCAGATGGAATTGACGTCAAGGTTACCACTAGTCTTCAGTTTATTTTATTTTTGCGCGTTCATTGTTTTGACATGAGACTATAACTTGCCTGAATGTATAAGGGATTCGTTAACACGTTCCTTTATTTATTTATTTATTTATTTATTTATTTATTTATTTATTTATTTATTTATTTATTTATTTATTTATTTATTTATTTATTGACTTTATCAGTGGCGAAGTTAGGGCTCATGGCTCTCCCTTACACTTAACCACGTAAATTACAAGATAATAATAATAATAATAATAATAATAATAATAATAATAATAATAATAATAATAATAATAATAATAATAATAATAATAATTGTTCCGAGGTATCTGTGGAACAGCAGAGGTGAAAGAAGGTGCGGGGGTGAGCGGGTCTCAAAATACGAAATTAACGTTAAGATAAAATTTAACAAGGTTATATTTTCTTTTCAAAATCAAGAAATAACAAGCATAGCAGGTACAGAGTAGCAAGGCAACAAAGTACAATTACAGTATTTACAGGATTTGGGCTTCGAGCCCCGAACTCACAATTCTTGAGCAATTAGCCCAGTTTTACCCCAACACAAGTTTCAACAGAGGGGCAGAAAACCCCATTCATGCCCAGGAGCACTTGCTCCAAATTACACAGCAAAGCCTCCTTGAGGCGCGCAGAAAACAAAATTTTCAAGAAAGAGCAACTCGCTCTCAAAATTTAAGCCTGTCAAAGGCCACACCAAATTCCACCTTCAAGCTGTCCTCTAAGGACATAAACACAGGGGTAAAATACCCAACCTACTGAGGCCTATTAAGTGAGAAAAGGTTAATTACATGGCCTCTAAAATACCAATTTGAGAGGAGGTGATCTGCACTCCTAATACATTTGTTTAAAACCTATTTGGCACTAGGCCGTTAATGCAAGGGCTAATCCCATACTAAAGAGGTGACTTTAGAAAGAAACAATTTACATTACGTTAAGGAAGAAACGGTTGTGAAAAATAAGTTCACCTCAATGCAATATGAGTGGGAGCTCGAGAGGGTTAAGCACTCTCTATCCCAATATGTGGCTAAAACAGAAAGAATTGACACCGAGTGTCTTTACATTATTAAAGGAAAGTTACATGGAAAAGGCTTCGGACCTGCCCCGAGAGTTAAACTGCTGAGCTAGCAAGAAAAGAAGTTATTAAAAGGCCATTACCTTGTGGATGAACTGCTGCCCGAAGAAAGAGGCGCTTCCCGCCCCCTGCTACGTACTTTACACACTGAAAGATGTTACAGAAGTGGCCCGGAGACCCGAAAATCAGCAGTTTATATACTCTCGCGGAAAGTTCGAGGCGTTTCAGGAATGAGAACACCCTCCCACAAGAACTTTATTGGCTAGGGTTAAGCAAGCCCCTTTGGAGAAGATACACCTCATTGGTCAGAAATTAATTAAAGAAATTCGGGATTGGCTAAAATCAAAACAAGGGGAAAGAAAGGGTTATACAGCCAACTTAAACAATAACAGAAAGAAATTTAACAAGGAACAAACTTTTGAAATAAAAATTTCTCCAAAAAACAGTTCTTTCACTTCGCACTAGGGTGCACCATTGTAGTTCTTCAGTAGTGTCCTCTAGAAGAGAAAGTTCACACTTCTTACTATAGGTGAAACAAAAATACATCGAAAACGACCCAGTTCAGAAACTTCAAAATTTCCAAGTAGTGACATCTTCTGAGAAACTTGAAAATTAACACCTTAGATAAAGTTCAGACTTCCTCCAGTAGGGGAGTTTCAACAGGCGCAAAGTTTGAATTAGCGACGTGGAGGTGTACCACCCGGTACAATAATAATAATAATAATAATAATAATAATAATAATAATAATAATAATAATAATAATAATATTTACCTGTGGCTATTTCTAGCCGGGTGCAGCCCTTGTAAGGCAGACCCTCCAATGAGGGTGGGTGGCATCTGCCATCTGTAGGTAACTGCGTGTTATTGCGTTGGAGGATAGTGTTGTGTGTTGTGTTTGAGTTGCAGGGATATTGGGGACAGCACAAACACAGAATCCTGGGCCACTGGAATTAACCAATGAAGGTTAACATCCCCGACTTGGGAATCGAACCCGGAACCCTCTGAACTGAAGGCCAGTACGCTGACCATTCAGCCAATGAGTCGGACATTACAAGATAATAGGAAATGCACTGTTCTATTATAAAATCAAAGATAATTCAGTTAAATAACAGATGTGGAGAATATATAAGGGCCATTCAAATAAAAACGAGCTGGAGGCTATAAAAGGAAAACCTCTGGCGACAAAGTACTGCCCAGCACTGTTGAGGCTCTTGTCTCACCGTGACACAAGGCGGCGAATGGCCGTCTCGTAAAATTCCTGGGGCTGCGTTGTGAACCAGTTCCGAACGTACTGCTTGACATTGGTGTCCGAGGTAAATCGTTTGCCTGTCAGAGCCGTCTTTGACTCACCTTACGTTTTTTGGGGTCGCGGTGACCCGGCATGCTTCCAGTGAAGACTTTGTCGCTTTGAGTTGGGTTCAAAGTGATGACACCATGTCTCGTTTCCAGCGACCAATCGTGTCAGGAACTCATTCCCTTCCTTGGCACAGCACAGCAGATGTTCAAGAGAGAGGTCTATTCGACATGCTTCCTGAATACTGAGAGTCACCCATTGGGCGCACTTTTAGCGAAATTTAAATCTGTCCTTAATGATGGCGTGAACATTTCCGACGTTCACTCTGACCTCTGCAGCAATGGCTGTTACCGTAACTCGCCCATCTTGCATAATGAGGGCACCCACTTGCTAGACAATGGCATCGGCAATGTGGCGTGACGTTCCAAACCGTGCATCATCGGCCAACGACATCCGCCCTTCCTTGAATCGCTTGACACTTGCAATGAACATGCAGCGTTCTCCGTACACTTGTGCCACTCTTCAATGAATTTTCGTTCCCTTACTCCTTCTGCTGTCAGGAAACTCTCTACACCCCTTTGCTCTTCCTTTGAAGCCTCCATTCAACGAATTTGAACACGACTTGGCGGCAGTGGACTATCAACGCGTGGCTATGCTCGCTCTGTCGTCACGTGGTGTGCACCCTAGTCCCTCCAGCGGCGAGGTGGGTCCGATTACCACCTCAGCCATCCTGGAAGTGGTTTTCCGTGGTTTACCACTTCTCCTCCAGGCAACTGCCGGGATGCTATCTAACTTAAGGCCACGGCCACTTCCTTCCCTCTTCCTTGTCTATCCCTTCCAATCTTCCCACCCCCCTAGGAAGCCACTGTTGAACATAGCAGGTGAGGGCGCCTGGGCGAGGTACTGGTCATCCTCCCCAGTCGTATCCACCGACCCAGAGTCTGAAGCTTCAGGACATTGCCCTCGAGGCGGTAGAGGTGGGATCCCTTGCTGAGTCCGAGGGAAAACCGAACCTGGAGGGTAAGCAGATTAAGAAGACGAAGAAGAAGAAGAAGAAGAAGAGGAAGAAGAAGAAGAGGAAGAAGAAGAAGAAGAAGAAGAAGAAGAAGAAGAAGAAGAAGAAGAAGAAGAAGAAACGTTTACATTGTTGTTGTATTTTAATCTTGTAGAGTAAATATCAATGTCCTCACTCGTGATGAAACTACCTCGTATTTAGAGGCTAGAATTAGCATCGGACGTTGATAAGTTTTAAATTCTATTTTCAAAATCATTGAACAGGGAAATTCACACAATACAACAGATGTGCAAAATCAGGCAGTAAACTTGTCGAATTATGTAAATATATTACTTTTTGATGAATGAATAGCAGGAATGTTACTGTTTAAGAAATGGAAATACTGTCATTCCCATCCAAGGAATTGTAAATTTTAGGTTCTACGCTTAAAACCTGTACATTTATAAAACGAAGCACAAAAATTATAACGTGTTAGTTTTCTTTTAATGTGTGAACATAAGAAAATAAAACTAATCGTTTGCATCAAGCGTAGCATAAATCAAACCGTAATATTTTGAAAAGGTCGGTTTTCTTGCAATTGCAGCGGCGTTTTCTTTTCTTAAATACTGTCCCTATTCAGCATTTCACTGAGTAATGACAATCGAACGTCACCGTTCCCTTCTTGCAAAGTGGTGTGTTCGGTCTCCCGCTTCACTGTGACGTATGCTGCCCGCATTGACGTCACGCCAGCCCGGCCGCATTGGGCTACCTTTAACGGGCGTCCAGCCGAGCACCTTTGGTACATACCTACCATTGTTTTAAGATAGTTTCTGGGAAGGAGGGGCATTTCAGGTCGTATCCACTGATTGTTTTAAGTTCATAATCATTGTTCATCGACGTCTGTTTGAATTCTAGTCAGTGGACTGATTTTGGAATTATTTTTAACTTTGAATATTGTGAGTTGGATCCGTTGATTATTTTATTTTCCATTCTTCCTTAACCATCTAATTTTGAATTCTGGTCAGTGGATGAAGTTTTGAGTGTTAAATTGATATTACATTTAGTCTCATTTCGTACCATTAGCGGCCGATGACCTAGATGTTAGGCCCTCTTAATCAACAAGCATCATCATCAATAATATGAGAAGATCGTTATAAATCGAACATTGATGATAGTGTTTTCTTATTGGTTACTACACGGAAGTGAACTTTTTTTTTTTTTGCTTTACGTCGCACCGACACAGATATGTCTTATGGCGACGATGGGATAGGGAAGGCCCAGGAATTGGAAGGAAGCGGCCGTGGCCTTAATTAAGGTGCAGCCCCGGCATTTGCCTGGTGTGAAAATGGGAAACCACGGAAACCCATCTTCAGGGCTGCCAACAGTGGGGCTCGAACCCACTATTTCCCGATTACTGGATACTGGCCTCACTTAAGCGACTGCACGAAGTGAACATAACAGCTGCCCACTTCTTTGAGATTCTCTTGTAATCTCCTCGTACGCTAGCTTTTTCTTCCCTCTACGGAGCGCACTGAATATAGGCAGGGATGTATCTCACGCTTAACATTAAAACCCTACACTGCATGGTGGGACGATTCGCGCACATGATAAATATTTCTCTGTAACTACAGTTACAGTCCGCCTCCGTGGTGTAGTGGTTAGTGTGATTAGCTGCCACCCCGGAGGTCCAGATTCGATTCTCGGCTCTGCCACGGAATTTGAAAACTGGTACGAGGGCTGGAACGGGATCCACTCAGCCTCGGGAAGCCATCCTGGAAGTGGTTTTCCGTGGTTTCCCACTTCTCCTCCAGGCAAATGCCGGGATGGTACCTAACTTACGGCCACGGCCGCTTCCTTCCCTCTTCCTTGTCTATCCCTTCCAATCTTCCCATCCCCCCGCAAGGCCCCTGTTCAGCAAAGCACGTGAGGCCGCATGGGCGAGGTACTGGGCATCCTCCCCAGTTGTATCCCCAGACCCAGAGTCTGAAGCTTCAGGACACTGCCCTTGAGGCGGTAGAGGTGGGATCCCTCGCTGAGTCCGGGGGAAAAACCTACCCTGCAGGGTAAGAAGAAGAAGAACTATAGTTACGCAAGAAAAAATGATCCCTCGTCCATGATAAGACGAAACGGGTGGGAATTATTTTTCATAAAGTTGGCAGCACTTTAGTGGGAGGAAACATTTGACTGTACTTTTATCGTATAAGTACAGGGTGTAATTGAAATAAGGTATCAGTCTAATAAGTGACTGAAAAGACAAATAATAATATTAATAATAATAATAATAATAATAATAATAATAATAATAATAATAATAATAATAATAATAATAATAATAATATGGGTTCAGCTACCCTGTTGAAGCATTTTTATTTCCTGCCATCTTGTTGTCTGCTCGTCAATTTCGACGTTCCATTTGACTCTAGGCCTACCATAGAGCACAGTAAACCGAATCTCTCTTGGGCCTCTATGGCTAAGTTGTCCGACTCGTTGGCTGAATGGTCAGCGTACTGGCCTTCGAATCAGAGGGTCCTGGGTTCGATTCCCGTCCGGGTCTGGGATTTTAACCTTCATTGGTTAATTCCAGTGGCTCGGGGGCTAGGTGTTTGTGCTATCCCCAACATCCCTGCAACTCACACATCGCATCACGCAGTTACCTACACATGGTAGATGCCGCCCACCCTCATCGGAGGGTCTGTCTTACAAGGGCTGCACCCGGCAAGAAATAGCCACACGGAATTATTGTTATATGGCTGTTTTAATGATTTTTTTCGGGTAAACACCATGTATCACCAGAGATCTTTTACATGCCGACATCGTACGATATGGAGTGTCGAATGGACTTTTTTTTCCGACCATCAAAAATCCGACAACCTCTGCCGGCTTTAAACCCACTATCTTAGGATCTGGAGGTCGACACTTTGTCACTGATCCACAAGGCAGCTAATTTAAAATTAAATGTCAAAAAGTCAATGTTTTTAGGTTTTCAGTAACTCTTCAGGTAGCAGTGATGAAGTAAGTCTGCTGTAGCTAGATGGGGTTGAGACGGGGCAAATACAGTAGAGAGAATACGCGACACTTCAATTTTGCCTTGTTAAAATGGAAGACAATTCGCAAGTGGCGCTCCTAGTGGCGTGACCTAAAAATTCGCGCTAAATTCAAATATCAATAGAAATGAGTATGCGGAAATGGATAAATTAATTACGTCTAGAAAGAAAGTGTCACCAAGATATTAACAAAGTTGCTAAAGCAATTCTGGATAAATAAATGAATATTTATTTAACAGGTTATTATTTAAAGACTGAAATTAGACATATAACCATAACATATAACATTCAAGATTTCCCTATAAGCAATACTTGCCATTACATTGGGTAAAGCAAATTTGCATCGTCATATTGTTTCAACAAAATATGTACATTTCTTAAATCACCCATATTTCCTTCAGTGCTTGACAGCGCATTACGGCATTCCAGATGGGGTAACTTGGAACACAACCAGCCATACACATATGCATAAGCATTTTCTTGAATTAAATCAAAACCCACAGACCACACTTACAACAACACATCGGTATTGAAGGTTAACTGCTGCACTATACAAAAATAAGATCATATTTTAAACCAGATAAAATATGTATCGCGCAGGTCAGAAATGTTGGAAGTACTATACAAATCTGTATGTAACTGGAAGAATATATATGCTAACACAAAATTTATTTACATTTCCTTGTCACGAGGGAAACGGAAGAAAGACCGCGAATCCTTCTCTACCTCATAGTCATTGCAGTCAAACACAGCATATATCTTTCCTCTCATATTGAGAGGAGATATAAAGGAATGACACACGCTACTATTTACTTACGTCAACTTAATGCAAACGCAGGAACAACGCCAAAAACTTCATAAACAAATACACGTGCTTTTATGACAGAATCAGTAACTCCCAGGTCACTCCGCTAGACAGGGCTCTAATCGCTGACCCTCGATATCTCGCAGTATGTCGCATATTGTCTCTACTGTATTTGGAGGCGGCAAGGTCGGAGAGGGAAAAATGTTGCGCAAACCAGCATGACTGCCTGCAGGCAGGAGTGAGGAGGGGAGGGAGGTTCTGACTAGAGAACAGGGATGCTTGTCTTGTAAAATCCATGGCGGGGGCTGCCCACTTCGAAAGGCCTGACCTACTGGCTCATCTACAGTACCTGAGCGCACCTTGTCTCCATTACACTGACATCCGTACTGGCAAGCATCTGGCGGACAAATTTATCAATGAAGTTGCACAGGGAGCTCTAGTCTTGGAAGGAATGCCGGAACGGTGTTAATGGAGCAACCTCGCAGGAATGGCGCCAACGTCGACGGCGGCTCCAGGCTGACCAGACACTGGAGTAGATCGATAAACTTTATTCCTCTTCATATCATCTCGCTCTGCGACACACACACACACACACTCTCTCTCTCTCTCTTAACCTAGTTCTTTCTGCATTAACCGTTCCTCTTGTCTCGTACGTCAAGCTCTCTCTACATCTCCATTCCTAGTTCATCTTAAGCTCTTTGTACGTCACCTCTAATAGTTATCTTTAAACTCTTTCTACATCTCCTCTCCTAGTTCTCTTTAAGCTCTTTCTGCATCTCCTCTCCTAGTTCTCTTTAAGCTCTTTTATATCTCCTTTCATAGTTCTCTTTAAGCTCTTTCTAAATGTCCTTTCTGATCTTCTTAATCTCTTTGTACATTTCCTCTCCTAGTTCTCTTTAAGCTCTTTCTATATCTCATCTCCTAGTTCTCTTTAAGCTCTTTCTATATCTCCTCTCCTAGTTCTCTTTAAGCTCTTTCTAAATGTCCTTTCTGTTCTTCTTAATCTATTTGCACATTTCCTCTCCTAGTTCTCTTTACGCTCTTTCTACGTCTCCTTTCCTAGTTCACTTTAAGTTTTCCTTCTCCTACCACCTGAGGAAGGGGGATGCAGACGAAGACCACACACGGAATCACCTGCCTGTCATAAGAGGCGACTAAAAGAGGCAACCAAGGGATGGTGACATTAGAACCATGAGGCTATTTGTGATTAGAGCCATTACGGAGATTTGGCCGTGCGGTTAGGAGCGCGCAGCTGTGAGTTCGCATCCGCGAGATAGTGGGTTCTAATCCCACTGTCGACAGCCCTGAAGATGGTTTTTCAGTGGTTTCCCATTTTCACACCAGGCAAATGCTAGGGCTGTACCTTAATTTAGGCCACGGCCGCTTCCTTCCCATTTCTAGGCCTTTCCTGTCCCATCGTCGCCATAAGACCTATCTAT
The DNA here is from genome assembly GCF_040414725.1 of Anabrus simplex. Lineage (NCBI taxonomy): Eukaryota > Metazoa > Arthropoda > Insecta > Orthoptera > Tettigoniidae > Anabrus > Anabrus simplex. The sequence continues at coordinate 49,267,333 of NC_090278.1, read as the reverse complement.
GTCGGTGCGACGTAAAGCAAAATAGCAAGAAAATAGCATTACGTGCGGAACACCATTGGTCGACGTTACTTGCGATTAGTATCACGTTGCGATGAAAACCATGAGTCTACGTTACATAGGAGCAGTACGGTTATGTGAGGAACACTACGGGTCTGGGCGTTAGTAGTGTAAGTCAGGGATTCTGCAGCTTCCATCTCCACAGGCCCTCCGCAGAGTCCTCCTCCGCCTCCACCTCCACCTCCACAGGGCCCTCCGCAGATGCCTCCATCGCTTTGGTATGCTGGCTAAGAGGGCGAGGATAATCTCACATCCACCATCTTGGAGGGGCTTAACCTAACTTTTGACGCGCAAGAGAGCAAGACGAACCTCATGGAAGGGCCTAACCTCATTTTTACGGCCGATGCCCTTCCCGACGCCAATTGCACAAGATGGCGGCTGAGACGCCATAAGGGTGCTTGCGCAAGATGGCTGCTATACATAGGCTCTTATGAGACTCCCTAGGGACGCTTGCGCAAGATGCGGCCACAAGATGGGGCTATACACAGCTCCTTATGGCACGGCTTAAGGGCGCTTGCGCAAGATGACTGCTGTTCTTATGAAGAAAGCTAGCTTAGAGGCTAACGTGCCGTGATAGAAACAACGGTTCGATTAATTCAATTTGGGGCTTAAATGCAAAATTTTAAATATCTCGAAAATGGTGCGTCGTAGAGCAAAACGGACAAAATTTTTCTGCCTAATACCGAGGTACGCTTTGTCGGGAACATGCGGGCAATTTGAAAAACATTCTGCGTGGTTTTGCCAGCTGTCATCACCATCTTTAAACAACAACGCATCGTGCTGCTATCTTTACGGCACTAAACCTCATCCTTATACTTGTGGTGGAGGGTAATTTGAAAAATTCTACGTGCCTTTTTGACAGCTGTCATCTTTAAACAATAGCGGCTATACATAGGCTGTTAAGGTCTTCTTCTCCTCCTCCTCCTCCTCCTCCTCCTCCTCCTCCTCCTCCGACTCCTCCTCCTCTGTCAAGGCATAGCTCTATCGAACATGCATCTCGAAGGCAAGAGTGTGCAAGTGTTGCAGCGATAACATCATTGTGCATGTTTAGACTTGCAGATTACAAAAGAAGTGATTGAAACATAACAAGACTAGAATCAAACACTGTACGCGATGTCGTTAACTTCAACATTCGTTCAGAACATTGTTTGATGTGTTCAGATTACTAAATAACTGATTAAAACATTACAAGACTAGAATCGAACACTGTACTCGATGTCGTTACTTACAACATGTGTTCAGAACATGTCGGGAGATACCTTTGTTCTAAGAAGATCAGATCATAAAAGAAGTGATTGAAACATAACAAGACTAGAATCGAACACTGTACTCGATATCATTAACTTCAACATGTGATCAGAACATTGATAGATGTGTTCAGATCACAAAAGAAGCGAATAAAACATAACAAGACTAGAATCGAACACGATACTCGATACAACATGTGTTCAGAACATGTCTAGGGATACGTTTGTTCTAAGAAGATGGATTCGAACAGAGAAAAAAATAATAAGACTGGAATTCTGAACAGCCTGTGAAAGATAGCGGCTGTTATAACGTCCTCCTCCTCTTCCCGCTCGGTTAAGGCATATCTCTGCCGAACATACAACGCGATCTTGTGCATAAGGCAGTGCACATACTGCGTATCCAACTTGCCCGGTAAACGATAATATGAATACAACAAAAGTACAACTTCAAATGATTTGCCTTCTATCATTTGTCTGGTGCGAAAATAAAAAACTACAGGAGAAACCATACTGCGTAGCCACCTCGCTCGGTAAACTATAATAGGAATATATCAAACGTACAACTTCAAATGATTTGCTTTCTATCATTTATCTTGTGCGAAAATAAAAAAGTACAGAAGAAAAACCATACTGCGTAGCCAACTCGCTCGGTAAATGCTAATCTGATTTAGTTACAATAGAAAAAACATAGTTTCAGACCCTGTTCTCTTATAGCAAACACGGAAAGTGAAATTAAACATAACGCTTAGTGCTATAAGAAATACATTGATTACATTTAAGCCCCCTAGCAGTCGGGCAAGTTATCGCATAAACATGTAACATGAAATATCAGTTCGGAAACATATTGTTTCAATCTGTTGGCATGGGTTACAAGCATGTAGCTCACGCGGAAAATACAATTAAACAGAACGCCAGTGCTATAAGAAACACACTGCTTACATTTAAGTCCCTAGCAGTTGAACAAGTTATCACATAAACATGTAACATGAAATATCGGTTCGGAAACATATTGCTTCAATCTGTTAGCATGGTTACAAGCATGTAGCTTGTGCAGGAGAGGGCTACTATGCAAAATGCTGAACCGAAAAATAAGTGTGCTACACACATAATACAGAATAGGACCTGAGGGGTCTATCTTATTAGAAGGGCGAAAGGATGAAAGGACTCTTCCTGCTCCTCCTCCTTGTGAGTAGCACCATAATGTTTGGAACACCGTGAGTTTACGCTACCTTTGATTAGTACCACAACTTGAGAAATACCATGGTTCTACATTTTTCAAGCGGGAGGTACTATTATGAGGGGCCGTTGACCTGGATTTTGGACCCCTTTAGGCAACAAGCATCTTCGATTCAGGATTGTGCTGTGGAAGCAGTCCCTTGGTCAGTAATATAGTTCCTGGGAAGGTGAGGCATTGCGCGTCGGATCCGCTGATTGTTTTATTTTCATATTCATCCATTCATTCTTCATCATCACGTTTTGAATTCTGGTCAGAGGATGAATTTGGGACTTTCAAATTGTCATTGCATTTCGTCTCATTTCGTACCATTAGGGGCCGATGACGTAGATGTTAGGTCCCTTTAAACGATGAGCATCATCATCATCAATAATAATAATAATAATAATAATAATAATAATAATAATAATAATGCAAAACTGAAGTTAAAGAAAAAATTGAACAAATACTTTAAAATAACCATCATCCTTTAAACTTCTCGAAAATTTCATTTGGTCTGGTGGAATCGACTGACTGACAAGTTTTCATTCCCCACCGCGAAGGGGTGGGGCGGGCCACCTAGAGAGCTACGCCCTGTCTCTGGCCAAGAGATGCTGGCGGGTTGGGGAGATTCGATGGATGAGGGGGTGGTAGAAGGATGTGAAAAATGGAGGAGATGGTAGTGGGGTTGGGCCTCTTTACTAAGTGTTATTGAACCTGCATTTCTAAAAGTTACAAAGCAGAATTAATAAATAAAACATAAACATTACTTTCATTATGAGATATTTTTAAAGGGCAGTATGCAAACATTCACACGATAATATAAGAAGGTTTCTGATATTAATGCTCATCTTTTCGATAATATTTCCGGATTTCTTTGTTCAATTTTTTCGTTTTCTTTTCCCATCCTACACCAAATGATACATAAGAAATATCGAGTTATAAATATATGTAGGAATAAAGAGGTTTAAAATGCAAGAATGAGGTGGTTCTGATTGCATGACATCCTTAAATGATTCTAAATCTGGTCGTACATTGTGCATTACTGTTAGTCATTGTGATATGATATTATTGTCCATTTCTTGATGCCGAGAGTAGTATGAAGAGGTTTATGCAAGAGGTTTTAAGAGTGTGAAGTAGATATTAGTATTTTAGACTGAATGGGTAGTGAGAAAATGGAGACTGAGTGTCTGATTAGCTGCAGCCTGAACCAGAAATCCATTGCATGGATGGACATTAGCAAGGAGTTTGTAACAAATCTGACTATATCTTCAATTGTAGGGTGGGGAAAAAGTGGACGGGTGGCGTGGTTCGTGGGTCGATATTGCGAACCGGAGCTATTAATTATTGTGGGTGATTTGAGGAAGGTGTCGGACGTCATCTACAACAGCGAGAATAGACTGGATGGTTGCCCCGCAAGTGTTTCAGCGGGCGGTTTCAAGGGTATTGGGACACTTGGTGGTGACAATGACCGCAGATGGGATGATTTGCTATGCACTGGGCTGATGTATGATTGTTATAGATGAGGTATCTTTCACATCTGATTGACTGTGGAGGTGAAGCACGATAAGGTTCGACTTTGTGATGGTGGCGATGTATGTACATACCACTGGTAAGCAGTCTGTCCACTTCGGCTGGTGTTGGCGGAAGAATTCGCATCATGAATGTTGGACCCGCCGCATTCCGGATGCGAATGGCCTTCCGAGCTGGCACTCTCTCTGTATTGAGCTCGGCGAGAATCATCTCTTCTGAGACTGAAGGATCCACACCATGGATGGCCCAACTTAGTAGATTAAAACGTGATGGTCGAGGTGGTGGTTGAATGGGTGGTGGTGAGAGGGGTTGAAGAGGGATAGCTGATCCGAACGAACTTTCTTCGATTGTGATGGCGAGTTGGTTTGCTGCTGTTTCCCCGTTCACTTGAATGATGATTCCTCTTGAAGTCTTCCTGATATTAGCGAGGTCCTGTCGGCGCATATTGTAGGGAAGAAGCGTGGAAAAGATGGCTTGAGGTGTATGAAATTCTGGGGACGGATTAAGGAGGGGAAATTCATGTGTGCCGGAGGTGGTTTGCTGGAGAAATCGGAGATGGTGGATGGGTCGTCTAGTGCCAGAAGTGGAGGAATATTCCAGCCGGAAGGAGGTGGGGGTAGTGGTGGTATTAGATGGGGGAATGTGCTGTATAGTGGAGTCAATTGGAAGAGATGTTGCGGCGGTGGCGCTGAGTCCACTGCCAGGCGATGTTGATCGCGCGCCCCCTCGCGGCATCCTCTAGTACTGCGTTCGTGGGTTGTCGGGATACTTAGCTGGATATGCTGGCTGTGGAGCTGAACATGAGAGCCGTGTGGAAGGCGTCCACGGCGAACTGTCCGAAACTGGAGGTGGAGGTGGTAGCTGTGGTAGTAGCAGGAGAATATGACGTGTAGGGGTACACGATTGTTATTTACTTCAGAACCCGGAGCGATGTAGGTAAGAAAGATTTGTTAGAAGCGGATCCATGCTAAGTTGCCGACTGATCCTTACTGATTTGCGTTCGTCCACGTGGCTAGTCTACAATTTTCAAGTGGCAATAAAACTCCGTGGCTGCTTTCAGTGTTGCAAACAGTCGGACGGCGAAGGATGTTTTTTGGTGGAATCATCAGAGGCGGGGGAGAAATATTATAATTGAAGTCGAGAATGATAAGGAACTACTATGCTGCGATCTATCTGAACTCGGAGGTTCTCGTTGTACTTTACGTTGATTATAACAGACTTACGATGAAGAGTCCAAAAAAAAAAAAAAAAAAAAAAAAAAACGATATCGCTTATTGCCTTTTCAGCGAAAACTGTTTGTCTGGTCTCAAAAACCAGCAAAATTCTCCCCAAGCTTTAGCAATGGCCGAAATATTGCTCTCAGGGTTCGATGAGGTTTCCAAACCTTTACATCAGGGCCTCTCAGGGTGCATGCGCCTGGTGCATGCACTGTGCACGGTGCAAAAGACGACTTCGCTTGGTTGACCAGGGTGCAGACACCCACTCCTCGATTTGGAGCAATAGCGCGGTCTCTCTCTTTCCCTACGCCTGTCTCGCTCGCTCCCCCTGTCTCCCTCTTCCTTCCTTGCTCCGTAGCGCTCCAAATCCGAGCTGAGTTGAACCGAGTTGAGCCGAGCTTAGCCGATTAGCCCAGAGACGAAGCATTGGTCCGAGCCGAGCCGAGCGGGACCGATGCACTGCGCACAGGAATTCTGCGCTGCATTTTGCACGCGTGCGATTTTGGGCGTTTGAGAGGCTCTGCTTTACATGCTTTTTTGTAAAACGTTCGTTTAGCTTTGAGATCGAACATTGCATTCTTGATTTTGTTTGTTCCGAGGGTGAACTTAACTGAGGATTGGTGGAAATATTGACGCTCACCCCTACACGTTCAATAATATTGACAATATTCCCTCCCCTTTCCAGTATTGATGCTCGAAGAACAGAAAATCCGGATTTCCGTCAATATTGATCGTCAGTCAATTTTTTCACGTCTGGTTGTTGTTTCAGACATCAGACCATATACTGGTTTAATGTAGCCCTCCATGCCACCCTATACTGTGTTAATCTTTTCATTTCAACGTAAGTACTACATCCTACATCTACTGCACTCTAATTTGTTTGATACTTTCATACCTTGGTCTGCCATTGATGTTCTTACTGCCTACACTTCCCTCAAACACAAACTGAACAAGATCTATGTGTCTTAAGATGTGCCCTAAAATTCTGTCTCTCCTTATTTCCTGTTGCTCCCTCTGGAACGTAGGGCCTCGGCAAAATTTCTCCACACAGTACGATTCCTGGCGATTTTGTTAACTTCACTCCAGGTCGTGTCCACTTCTGCGATTTCCTTTTAGATTGTCCTCTTCCAGGTCTTATTGGGTCGACCTCTAAACAGCTCCATCCGTCTTCCTTAATGTGTGCCCTATCTAGCGCATTTTCCTCTCCTTGATCTCGATGCCAATTGGCTGCTGTAATAATAATTTCGTGTGGTTGTTTCTAGCCGAGTGCAGCCCTTGTAAGGCAGACCCTGCGATGAGGGTGGGCGGCATCTGCCATTTGTAGGTAACTGCGTGTTATTCTGGTGGAGGATAGTGTTATGTGTGGTGTGTGAGTTGCAGGGATGTTGGGGACAGCACAAAAAGGTTAAAATCCCCGACCCGGCCGGGAATCGAACCCGGGACCCTATGAACCGAAGGCCAGTACGCTGACCATTCAGCCAACGAGTCTGACAATTGGCTGCTGATTGGTCATGATCCATAGATCTTCATTTAAGATTATGTCCGGCCGCCTACATATTTTTATGTGACACAGACATCTGTTAATGAACACCTGCAGCTGGTTATTGATCTGTTTTGTAACTTTCCATGTTTCACAGCCGTATACAAGAATCGACTTTACATTGTGGTTGAAGAGGCGAGCTTAATCTTCCTGGAGATGTTTCTATTCTTCCACACGGGGTAGAGCTGGAAAAACGCACCATTTGCCTTTCGGTTACGGCTTTGAACATCTTCATCTGCTCCCTCATCCGTTGTAAATATACTTTAAAGGTAGAGGAAGGTTCCAACTCGCTCAATTCCTTTTTCCATTGACTGTCAAGCTGGTCATGCCTTAATCCTCATCTCTTTGGTCTTGTTTGTGTTGACCTTCTGCAGCCTATCCAGTTTGTCCTCTATGTCCCATAAGGAAGATGTCATGTGCGAAGTCAAGATCTTCAAGCCTGTCTCTCATCCGCTATTGAACACCCCTCTTCCGTCCTCCCTTACCTTGTTCATCACCCTATCCAGGACCAGCGGAACAGAGTGGGACAACGCCAAATCATTCTGCTCTCACCAATTCAATTATCTCTTCGTTTGTGATTCGATCTCTTCATCCCATCTTCAGCATTCTTCTGTAACCCCACATTTCAGGTTCTCCTATGCTCCTTGTTTCTGAGATAGTTGTTGTCCAGGCTTCACTTTCATACAGTGCCACTTCTAACTCCCACATTGATGTTCAAAGTGAGCAAGTTTTCTTAAGAAATGTATTCCTTACTTCTGCCATTATTAGTTATTTTACTACCCAAGTAACAATATCCATCTACTTTCTTTTCTAACCCAATATTTCGTGCATCATTTGATTGCACTCCATTACTTTTGTTTTGGACTTATTTATTTTCAGCAATTTCTCCAGATCTTCTGAAGACTCAGATAAAATAAGAGCATCATCAATAAATCTCAAGAGTTTCTATTTCCTCTCCTTGGATTGTTACTTTACTTTACCACCTGTTCTATGTACACATTGAAAAGGAGTGGGAAGAAACTGCAACCTTGTCTCACTCCTTTATAAGATAAGGTAAGGTAAGGTAAGGGTCTATTCTGCCCGAAGGCTGGTCCGAACCTCCGTAGAGGTGTGCCTGAGCGGGAGTTTACGTACGGTACGGTGGCCAGTTCCTTTCCGCTCCTCCATTCCCTTATCCCCACCAACAGCGCGTGGCAACCCATCCAAATCTTGACCACGTCCAATGCTGCTTAACTTCGGAGGTCTCACAGGATCCGGTGTTTCAACAAGGCTACGGCCGTTAGCTCACTCCTTTATACAAGATGAACTTTAATAAAACCGACAAACTGCAGGGACTTATTCCTGACTGGAAATGGAGGAAACAAATGCCCTATGAACATGTGTCCGGAAATGCATCGTTGCGACGAATGGCACTGACGAATGAAATTTGTTTCTGAATACTTGCAGTGTGTTTCTTCTGTTGCAGATAGTGTGATTGAAGCAGCGTACTGTTGGAAGCAGAATGGTCCAGTGTTCATGTCGGGAACAAGCCGAGATGTGTTTGTGTACTTCCAAGCCAATTGAAACAGTCGAGAGGCAGCACGGCTATGCTAATACAAGTACCCTCACAGACACGAAATACATCACACAACGTTTCAAGCCATTCTGGGCATTTGTGTGATCACGGGTCCTTTCAGAGAGACGAACGTGCAGGGAGGCGTGGACTGTGCGTACACCAGATCTGGAGGAACAGGTTCTACAGGACATTAAGACGAACCCTAGTACAAGCTCCAGGCAAGTGGCCCGCCAACATGGTGTAAGCCAGACTACGATTATGTGTATCCTGCATGACAACCGCTATTATCCCTATCACCTGCAACGAGTGCAAGGATTTCCCTCTACGGGAAGGATTTTGTCGATGGTTTTTGCACCAGACCATCACAGTTATGGGATTTCTGTAGTCAGTTCTCTGTACCGATGAAGCAACCTTTACCAGAAATGGCATCGTGAATCTGCATAATCTTCATCTGTGGGCTACAGAAAATCCCCGGGGAATGGTTGAAGCATCTCACCAGCATCGGTTCACCTTCAATGTTTGGGCAGGGATTCTTGGCGACCACATACCTGGACCAGTTATTATTATACAACCCCTCAACGGAGCAACGTACTTGGACTTCCTACAGAATAATCTGCATGGATTCCTTGAGAATGTGCCTTTGGCAATAAGACAGGTTTTGTGGTTTCTGCATGATGGAGCACCACCCCACTTAAGCATTACAGTTCGACAACACCTCAACAACATCTTTCCCAGCCGCTGGATAGGACGCGGAGGCCCTGTTGCATGGCCTCCTAGATCACCGGACTTAAACCCCCTGGATTTTTACCTTTGGGAATATCTGAAAAGCGTTGTGTATACTGAACCAGTTCCCGATGTGCAGACCCTTCAACAGCGTGTTCACGACTCCTGTGACGCTATTCGGCGAGAGGCCGGAACGTGCGAAAGAGTGAGGCAATCCATGATACGACGTCTTAACGCGTGTACTGGAGGCCACTTTGAACACTTACTATGATGTGGATGCGATTCAGCTATGTACTGTGTCCTTGGACTATTATTGTCGTTACACGCACACCGTCCATTTCCGGACACATGTTTGTAGGACATTTTCCCCTCCATTTCCAGTCAGGAATCATTCCCTGCAGTGTCTCGGTTTTATTAAAGTTCACCCTGTAGATTGTGCTTATTTTTTCGTAGCCTTTGACTCCTATCACTTCAGACTGATTTTTCACTTTACACGGTCAATTCCACCTGAAGAAGTTATTCTTTTCTTTCGATCAGTCTGTACTTGAAATGCTTCTGTCTTGTTTTTCCTACCTTTTCAGTTGGGCCTCTTCCCAACTGACATCACTTTAGTCTTAGAAATGCTAATTTAATGTTATACATTCTTTCAGAACGACAATCCGAAACCAGACGTTCAGTCTCTCCATGTCGATTCTGTCGTCTTGTATCGATATGCCAATACAGAAGTCTACAGCAGGATATCAAATGAGGCAGGAGTTGCTCAGCAAGTTTACTTCACAGCCTTGCTGCCGGATAATGCCTTCATCTCTGGATTCGCCATGTAAGTATCTAATAGACATGCATTTTAAAGAATTTTCTTCTTCAAAAATAATGTTCCTACAAGGAAACTATAATTTAATATCATCGATTGAAAATATTAAAAGAATTTAAGTTCTTCAGGCTTTTCCAATGTGAAATTACCAGCGTTTCGCCCCAGTGCAGCAGTGGGCTCATCAGTTGGAATGCTACACCTTTCCATGCCTCTTACGTAGGACAATGCAGTAATGGTGCTCTGGGGCTGGGCCTCTTAGGGTGCATGCACTGTGCACGGTGCAAAAGACGATTTCGCTTGGTTGACCAGAGTGCAGACCCCCACTCCTCGATTTGGAGCAATAGCGCTCTCTCTCTCTTTCTCCACGGCTGTCTCGCTCGCTCCCCCTGTCTCCCTCTTCCTCAATTACTCCGTAGCGCTCCAAATCCGAGCCGAGTTGAGCCGAGCTTAGCCGAGTAGCTCAGAGACGAAGCGTTGGTCCGGCCCGAGCTGAGCCGAGCGGGACCGATACACAGTGCACGGAGTTCTTGCGCCTCGATTTGCACGCGTGAGATTTTGGGCGTTTGAGAGGCCCTACTCTAGGGGAAGTATGTGCCTCCACTTGTATCTACATGCCTTACTTAACGGCTGAATTATGAATAGAAGATAATGACATGACAAGACAACAATTTATATCTTACTATATTTGATATTATATTTAACTTACTAGTAATTACATTCATGCCACTTATCCATCTTACACTTATCCTTTATTATTCTCGTTTGTATTTGTTTTCATATTTTTAATTTCTTTTTCTTTCTTTCTTTCTCCCTTTCTTTCTTTCTTTCTTTCTTTCTTTCTTTCTTACTTAATCTGTTTACCCTCCAGGGTTGGATTTTTCGTCAGACTCGGTGAGCGATCCCACCTCTGCCGCCTCAAGTGTAGTGTCCTGGGGCATGAGACATTAGGTCGGAGGACACAACTGGGAAGGGGGACAAACACCTCGCCCAGACGGCCTCACCTGCTATGCTGAGCAGGGGCCTTGTGGGGGGGATGGGAAGAGAGAAGGCAGCGGCCGGTGCCATCCCGGCATTTGCCTGGAGGAGAACTAGGCAACCACGGAAAACCACTTCCAGGATGGCTGAGGTGCGAATCGAACAACTCTCTACTCAGTTGACCTCCCGAGGCTGATTGGACCCCGTTCCAGCCCTCGTACCACTTTTCAAATTTTCGTGGCAGAGCCGGGAATCGAACTCGGACCTCCGGGGTTGGCAGCTAATCATGCTAACCACTTCACCACAGAGGTGGAATTTTAATTTCTTTTTTTCTGCTTGCTTTTCAGAATATAAAAATGTTTCTATTCTTTCTGGTGTAACCCAATCTTTATTTAATATTTTATCAATTGTATAAAATTTCCTCTCTCTCTCTCTCTCTCTTTCCATTTTTAATTTATATTCACTTCTCAGATATTTGACTCTCCGTGCTTCGGTTGCCCTACAAACTCTTAATAGATGCGCTTCTTCCATTTCTTCCCCACAGAGTAGACACTGATTTTCGTTATTTCTCCCTCTCTGACCCTTAGTTTTGTTAATTCCCTTTTGGCTCTACAACATACCTCTCACTTCTTTGTTAGCTGCCCACAGAATACAATATTATTGCACAAAAATCCGGTTTGTGCAATAAATAGAATCGTGTGGAGATAATATTACTGATTGTGCAATATATTGTTAGCTGCCCACAGACATACAATATTATTGCACAAAAATCCGGTTTGTGCAATAAATAGAATCGTGTGGAGATAATATTACTGATTGTGCAATATATTGTTAGCTGCCCATAGACATACAATATTATTGCACAAAAATCCGGTTTGTGCAATAAATAGAATCGTGTGGAGATAATATTACTGATTGTGCAATATATTGTTAGCTGCCCACAGACATACAATATTATTACACAAAAATTTGGATTGTGCAATAAATAGAATCGTGTGGAGATAATATTGCTGATTGTGCAATATATTGTGCAAAAGCGGTCATAGACGTACAATATGCGTGGCAATATATAGTCATTCCATGCCGGTATTTTGTTTGGTGAACACTCTTTTCTGTATCACGAAGCCACTTCACTTTCTTCCGGAGTTTGTACGCAGAGAACTTCTTGCTTGTCGGCGTTCGGGTATTTTTCGCGATATTTCTTAATAAGCAGCTCGTTCTGTTCACCTTTTTTTAACGCGATTACTGTAATCTTAGCTCTTAACGTCCCATAGAGCCGGAAGACTTCGATAAACTCCAAAATAAGCTTTTTCACCACCTGTTTGTCTGCCATCACGATACGTTCTCCCCCACTTGTTGATACTAACTTGTGGGAGGACGCGATATTGCACAATATTGCCAACACACGGCACAGTATTTTGCGATTTGCGCAATATATTTAAAACATTTTTGCACAACCCTTCAATATTTAATACACACTATCAGTTATTATATTGCACAAACCCCAATATTTCGCAATAATATTGCATATCTACGGGCCCCTTTAGGAAGCCTTTCTCTCCTTATTGTCATATTGTGTTTGGTTTTACAAAATTCCAGTTTATAAGGAGCTAAAATGAAAGTTAATTTCTTTGTTCCAGAACAACGGGTCAAACCGTATACAAAGGCTATGTGACGGAGAAAGGAAGGGCACGAATAGTATATGAAGATGCTATAATCCACGGCAGGACGGCTGGACATGTGGAACTCAGGTGAGTAACACAGTGTGTTAGGAAAGGACTGTCGGTTTTATTTGATTAAAGAATTAGGTAAAGAAAATTACGACAAACGGAAACATATTCTCAATATTTGTAAATGTTATCGCTAAATCCTTCGCGAATTCGCATCTTTCCTCCATTATGTTGCTTAATGCAAAAATTAAATCAACATTATTATTATTTCTCCGTTAGGATCTTCAAGGGACCACGTGACAATTTTAATGCTTCATCCTTTGTTGTTACTTCTTCTTCCTCCAATACTCCTTCACCTGCTAACTATGTCTCCATTTCCTCTCCTCGGAGCATTTTGAACCCGTTTCTTTCCCTGCCGACCTTAGAATCCTTCCACTTTTAATACTTTCTTCCTAAGACTTTCTCTCTCTCTTGCTTCTTCTTCTCTTATGTTGTTGCTTTCCAAATATTTCTTGATTTCATGAATCTAGGTTGTTCCTGACTTCTTGTTCCAAAGATACTTGAAGATCTGTTTGGTTAACCTGTTCTCATTCATTCTGTATAGATGTCAAAAAATATCAATCGCCTCTTCCGCATTGTTTCTGTTATGCTTTCTATGTTCCGGTATATTGCATCATTACTTCTTGATTTCTGTAGTTCTTAGCGGACCGAGTATTTTCTCTATATTTTTTCTTTTCAGTACTTGTAATTTATTCAACTTGTAGACATTCACTCGCGTGTAGGCATTCCGGTTTGACTACTGTGTTGTAGTGTTATATTTGGAGGTTTTTAGATAAACTATTTTATTTTCATTATGAGGCATAGAAGTTATTATGAGGTCATCAGGTACTACAACAAATATGGATCCAGAACACTACAAGCTGTATGTAGTTCCTAAATATTTGAACAGGTTGCCCTCAGAATTGACACACTTACAAACAAAATATTAACTAAAAATGTGAAACTATCAATCCTAGAAAATAAAATTACAGTTTAAATATTTGTTCATGAATGAAAAATGTACCATAGACTTATCTATTTTGAATGATACTTTCAGGGATTGAGAAAAACCCACACCACAGGACAAAATTATAATGCTAATTTAAATGTACAAACCTTATTAATGTTGTAAATAGTAAAGATTGCAACAATGTATACACATATGAAAGAACTTCACCGGCAGATAAGCACATCAAGTGCTTTACAGGTGCAAATAATAGCAAAAGATAGTGTATAATATTCTACTGCATATTTGCAAACGTATTTAAAAAAGCTATAAATAAATAAATAAATAAATAAATAAATAAATAAATAAATAAATAAATAAATAAATAAATAAATAAATAAATAAATAAATAAATAAATAAATAAATAAATAAATAAATAAATAAATAAATAAATAAATAAATAAATAAATAAATAAATAAATAAATAAATAAATAAATAAATAAATAAATAAATAAATAAATAAATAAATAAATAAATAAATAAATAAATAAATAAATAAATAAATAAATAAATAAATAAATAAATAAATAAATAAATAAATAAATAAATAAATAAATAAATAAATAAATAAATAAATAAATAAATAAATAAATAAATAAATAAATAAATAAATAAATAAATAAATAAATAAATAAATAAATAAATAAATAAATAAATAAATAAATAAATAAATAAATAAATAAATAAATATTATTATTATTTTGCCATCGTCGAAGTTTAATATTTACATTAATGCATTTATTTTTTTGATCATAGCACGCCTTTAACAGAGTTTAATGGACCTTAAATATCAATTTTATGGATACTCGGCTGTGGAATATAATATGGATATTGAGTTAACCTCCTGATCCCTGGCGTCCTTTAAAACGACACTGTTCAAATATGGATCATTTATTTATATTTATATTTTAAAAATTAAATAATTAAAAATTTAGCAAAAGTTTGTGTTACCAATTTTCGGAAATTCATTGACCTTGGTGTCGTATGCTTCTCACTTCACTATCACCCACCAAGGCACTGTTAGGGAAGTAAACACTTTTATATTGATTTGACCAAACGAAAAATGGTCTGGGTCTCAGGAGGATAATACTCCAGTTCTAAAATAATTACATTTCACACACAATTCTTATAAATCTATGGCAAGGACATAAAACAACCACCTTCTTCGCTGATATCAATATTAAAGAACACAAATGGGAAAGTAAATGCCAAGCAGGCAGTCATGTTGCCCCCGTTGTCTCACAAGATTCCAGCCAGTGATATTTGTTCCCAGCTGAGGCATTTCATTATATCCCATTGGATGATGAAGTTGTAGGTCATCCCTCTCATAACAAGCTGAGGGCGATAAAAGGAACTCCAAAGGCATAGAAGACTTCCCTTTGTGTTTCTAGGAGAGACGCAGTGGTATCGTGTAGTCTTCGGTCTTGTCTAGT
This sequence comes from Anabrus simplex, assembly GCF_040414725.1. Lineage (NCBI taxonomy): Eukaryota > Metazoa > Arthropoda > Insecta > Orthoptera > Tettigoniidae > Anabrus > Anabrus simplex. The sequence goes on along the minus strand of NC_090278.1, from coordinate 49,252,312 downwards.
AAAATCTGAAGGATTTCTACCTTTTCCATACCACCCAACACAATATGTTTCACAAGGTTCAATTCTAGGCCCCCTTCATTTTGGTGATTAATAATTTGCCTTCTATCTTTCAGTCGGGCAAGTGTCTGTTATACGATGATGATTTTGAAATATTTAAGGTAATAGAATCTGAAAACTTTTGGAATCAGATACCCTTCGTCTGAGCGAGTGATGTAAGAAGTGGATGTTGCAGGTCTGTGTTTCGAAATGCAATGTAATCAGCTACACAGTGTAGCCGTCCAGGCTTCTCCAGCCCTATTAAATTAGTGTACAATCCTTTTACGCGACATCACTCGATATCAAGATTATCCGCCATCGGAAATTATTCATAATGAGATATTAATTTAACTTCATGTGTAAGTAAGGCTTTTGGAATCATATTGTATATATTAGAACATCATTTATTATTTAAATTATTATATTATGTAGGATAGGAATTCATTATGTACTGTATATATGCCCAATGTTGAGACAGAGTTGGTGTCATTTCATCTCATACTTGTGTACACGGAAAAGTTATTCTTGAAGCGGGGAAGTTGGATGACTCACGGGTTTAACCCATGAGCAAAGTAGTATACATCGACCCGCGTGCGAGGCTAACAAGCCACGCATCTACATCATCGCCACGCCTACTGTTTACTTGTGAAGAATGAAGAGAGGGAGATGATAATGCGATCTACGAATCAGATGCTTCGTTGTATAGAGATTTGGTATTCAGCTGTTACCAAGAGTGGGGAGAGCCCGGGTATATTATCTAGCGCGGAGCAACCCTCAACTCACGACACTACCAGAACCACAATTACTTTATTGATTTTTGAGACAGTGAGTGGTCGCTTCGAGACGTGGTTATTTTTCGTACAGTGTGTTGTCGCTTCGACACAGTACTTAGCTGCTGTGATGCTGTCGGATCAGGGTGAGACGAAACCAGCTTACGGCTTGTGATATATTCAGTAATTATTCTGGACGAAGAACTACGTGTATTTGGATTGAGGTTTTCTGCTAACATGGAAAAATTCATATCTGTGAATTTTCTCCCCCTACGATCAACGGTGATCAATTTTCATAAGTGCAGGGCCAATGTCTAATTTAAAGACTAGGCAATTAGGGAGTGCTAGTCCAGATAGCCCAAACCATATCACAGAAGGAAGGACGGATGTCCATGGAGTCAATTCTACAACGAGAAGAGGGGAACGAGTAACCACGGAATCCGGATGACCTCAACGGAAGCTGTAATTGGTGAGCCTCAATTAGATAAAACAAGAAACAGTTAATTTCAGTAACGTAAATTCTAAAATCCCTCCAGGCTTTAAGGAACTTTTCCGATTCATCTCATTTTTGTGTAATAAATTCATTTTATTTTATATTGCGTTAATTTTCTTTCTCAAGCGATACTTAATGGTTAATTATTTAAAATCCTACCCCTGTGATTTAAGTATAAGTCTCTATGCTAGTAAATATAAATTTTGCTGTACAGTTTTGTTTAAAACTGTAAAGCTGGCGCCCAAACATTACATAGAGAAATGGGAAACCATGGAATGATAATTGATTCTATTTACGTGGCAATTTGCGGGCAAGCCACATATAGTTTATATTTATAGTCATGTGTCCCCAGGTATTAACTTTCGTCTCCCCAAGTGTTAAGATGAGGAGAGCGAAGAGTTACAACTGATAAGATATCCCCTGTCGAGTACAATTATGCTTTAAATGGTGTATGTTTAGACCGTGGCGATATGATCAATGTTTTTTTTTTTTTTTTTTGCTAGTTGCTTTACGTCGCACCGACACAGATATGTCTTATGGCGACGATGGGACAAGGAAGGGCTAGGAGTGGGAAGGAAGCGGCCGTGGCCTTAATTAAGGTACAGCCCCAGCATTTGCCTGGTGTGAAAATGGGAAACCACGGAAAACCATTTTCAGGGCTGCCGACAGTGGGGTTCGAACCTACTATCTCCCGAATACTGGATACTGGCCGCGCTTAAGCGACTGCAGCTATCGAGCTCGGTGATCAATGGTTTAGGTATCACACTAAGCAATACAAATAGCCTCTCCTTCCAGGTCCATATAGATTTTATAACAAGGAAATCTCTTAGGATTTTGGGTTTTGTTAAGAGAAATTGCAGGAATTTTGTTTCTGTTCGAATCCTGCAAGCTGTATATATTTCCTATATTAGGTCAGGTTTGGAATATTGTACCGAGATCTGGATATCATTCGAACAATATTATTTGACTCACTGGAGAGAGTGCAGGTAAAATTTATGAAGTGGGTGAGTTACAGAGGCTTCGGAATTAAGATGACGTCTTCATTTTATGATGAGTTTTGCCAACTGCTGCAAGTGGAGAATTTACTGCTGCGTCACAAATGTGTTAACGCAGTGTTCGCAGTAAAATGCATAACAAATAGCATAGATTGTCCGGAGCTCCTGCAGCTACCATCACTTCATGTTCCGGCACGAAACACATGACAAGGAGTCACCATTCATGAGATCAAGTGTAGAACTGAAAACCACCGGAGTTGGTAGTTAATACAGTCACTGCGGGCACTGAACAGTGTTAGGAGATCTGTGGATTGCTTCACTTCTGATAAAAACACCATTCGAAAGGCAGTAATACATATGGAAAAATTTTAGATCTCTATGGAGTATTGTAAGACGTTAATATTCTTAACATTGCAGTTTGTAATTATTTGTAAATTAGGAAATAGATGATAGGTGCAGTACACCATCTGTAATTGGGAATAGCCTGTTGGTGGTTAATAAATCTTGCTATCTATCTTCGGATCGGTTACGGTATAGCAACGCACACCTCCCCCCACCGCGATGTATACTTGAGGCGGTCGTCTTACTGTGGTACTACACTTCTTTACGGCCTGTGCCGTAGTCTAAAACTTCCGAGTGCCATCTCTGTCATCTTGTAAGATCACGAGTTGTCAGCAGACCTTTTCATCCGTTTTATGAGGGATCGTGCGCTGTATTTATCGTGTATGAAAGTGTATTTTCTATTTGTTTTACGTTTTACTCTCTTGACACTCTTCTGGTTAGTTTTGTTTTAACTTCTACTTTGAATGATATACCTTATACCGAGCGAGTTGGACGTGCGGTTAGGAGCCCGTAACTGTAAGCATGCATTCGGGAGATGGTGGGTTCGAACCCCACTGTTGCCTGCCCTTAAGATGGTTTTCCGTGGTTTCCCATCTTCACACCAGGCAAATACTGGGGCTGTACCTTAATTAAGGCCACGGCCGCTTCCTTCACACTCGTAGGCCTTTCCTATCCCATCGTCACCATTAGACTTACCTGTGTCGATATGACGCAAAACAAATTAAACCCCCCTTGTGGGTGGGGCCGCTGCCTGTCGTAAGAGGTGACTAAGAGGGGTTCCAGGGGCTCCGAACTTGGGAGCGTGGGTTGGCGATCACGAGACTGTTAGCTGAGTCCTGGCATTGCTTCTTCTTACTTGTGCCAGGCTCCTCACTGTCATCTATCCTGTTCGACCTCTCTTGGTCAACTCTTCTTCCTTTCCGACCCCGATGGTATTAGAGCGTTCGAGGCCTAGGGAGTCTTTCATTTTCACGCCCTTCTTGGCCCTTGACTTTCTTCGTCCGTTATTTTTCGAAGTGACTAATACCTTAATTTTTTATTTTTATCTCTCTTTCTCTACCCCGTGTGGGGATGTAGACGAAGAATACAACCACGGCATCCCCTGCCTGTCGTCTTTTTGAAATATAGTCACTTGATCGATTTTGGACTAGTTTTAAACTTTCAGTGTTGTTAGTTGGATCCAGTGATTATTTTAAATTCATAATCATCCATTCATTCATCATCACGTTTCAAATTTTGGTTAGTGCATGAGTTTTGGACTTTTAAATTGTCATCACATGTCATACCACTAGGGGCCGATGACCTAGATGTCAAGTCCCTTTAAACAACAAACACTATCACCATCAAAACAAGTTGTAAAAAAGAACGAATGATATATATGATTTCATTTATTCTGTTTTAATCTATTTGTTCTATCATTTCGTAAGGAAATAAGGCATTGAAAATTAGATCCGCTGATTATTTTAAATTCATAATAATTATCTGATCATGGTTTTGCTTTGAATTGTAGTCAGTGGATGCATTTTAAAATGGTATTGTTATTAAATTTCATACCACCTCGTAGCATTAGAGACCGATGACCTAGATATTAGGCCCCTTTAAATAAAAAGCATCTTCATCATCATCATAATCATCATCAAAATAAATCTCCTCAACAATCTGCCTTTCCTAATCTGACAATGTTCACATCATCAGATGTTACTTAATATAAAAATCACGGGAATAGAACCAGCTTTTGGGTGGTTAGGCCGTGCGCGTTTTCTGAGTTTCGCACAGACCTGTCAGAGTCTTGAAGGGGCGTGCCAATCCAACTGATGAGCACAAACGGCACGTCTGGGCGAAACTCTGCAAACACACACGGCCTAACTACCCCAAAATTGGTTCTATTCCCGTGATTTTTAAGTCTGTAGCCGTGGAAGCCATTGTTGAAGTTACTTAGTATGCTGGCTATTGTTTAGGACTTGGAATATTTTACCAAAGTGGCTTCTTATCGGCAATGTAATGTCATGTGTGTTCCAGTGCTCGCGACTCCAATATGTTCAGAGTGTCTATGAACGTGGAAGCGTACGGTAGAGTGTCCTTCAACATGACGTACGAAGAGCTTCTGGTCCGCGAGCTTGGAGCTTACAGTCTCAAGATCAACGTCGTGGCCGAGCAGGTAAACTTATTGTCGTTATTAGTAGTCTGCTTTACTACTCTAATTAATTCCAGGATGATCCAGTAAATACACACACATAATTCTATTCATTGCAAATAATCAGCTTCATTCCCCTTATCAAATCTTATGTACATTTGAAGGTTTAAACTAAAGACTGAGTTAAACTGTAAGTTGAGTTTAAACCGATGTTGAGTCTCATAATGGCCGGTCTAAGTTAAACTGAGGTGAAGAAGGAAATATACGATCTTGATAGCAGTGGCTTGCGAGGAAAGATGACTATTGATAATGTTTTGTTTACTTCTTGTAGGTAAAATGGCGGATAAAAACAAACGTTGTCCTTGTAAGGAAATAGAATTGCTTGTGCAATTAGTAAAGAAATGTTTATATAGTCCGTGAAACAGTGGCCTTATGAATTCCTCTGAAATATCCCATTGTAATAAACGTACTACCGGAGGCATAAAACCGCAAAGCTATTAGTAGCTGACTGAGGGGTTCTACAGCATGATTTCTGAAATAGAAGGAAGTTACTTTATTTTCTAAAATTTACACCTTTGACATTCAAACAGTTCAAAAAGTCATTTTTACATTCTTACCTTTTCGTTGCATGATTTATTCTAGCGCCAGTTTGGTGAAATGGGGTTATGACAGTCTATTTTGTAAGCCTAAAGCTATTTAAAAACTCTGTTTAGTTCCATATATGAAAGTGACGTGCCCTTGCTCAAAAAACTGGTGGTGCCCGTGGAAGTTCAATAATTTAAACCACTTCTTCATCATCGCTTCTTCAAGCACCTCAAAAATATCTTCGAGATCCATTCGTTCTGCCATGTTGTAAGATTATGTATTCTTAAACTTCAGTTTAAACGGGAGATGAGTGGCAGTAAAATTAATCTCTAGATAAACTTAAGATTAAGTTTTATAATACGCGAACAGATAAACCGAAGTTTAAACTGAAGCAACAGTTTAAAGCTCTATTATAATACCGGCCCTAAATCAATCAAAGTAAACTTCCACTGGTTTGATCCTATATATATGTTTTAAGAAAATTAATTATTTGTAGAACATGTTTCATTCCTTCAGCTACATAACATTGCTTAGGTGAAATTAAATGGAATTTTCTCCTTCTCATAAAACCATCTTAAAAAAGTACCTTTGCTATACTTAAAACAAAACTAATTTAAATAGATTGAAATATGTGGGGAAGGTTGAGTGGAGCGGTGAAATGGAAAGAGAAGATAAATATGCTTATGTTCTAACCTAATTGAAAACAATTTCCTATTCACTTAAATAGATGTAAAAAATTTGGTAGTATACTGAACTTTTGTTCATACGAGAACGGATTTGACCCTAAAATTGCAGCACGACTCCCCTTCTCCTTATGATTCTTCTTAATTGCTGTAATCTTTCTTATATTTGATGTAGAAATTGATCTCCTACTACCAGTCATCGTTATTATAAATTGATCAAATATTACGTCACGAAAAATTATTACCACGTTCTTCTTATTCATTTTATTATTAGGTTTACACCATGAATGAAATCAAGGGGCCTTACAGTGATCCTATTAGGGCTGTAGTTAATTATAATATTTGATTTGCACTCAGAAAGTGTTGATTTTCAATCTACCTTAAATAATAAGCTAAATATTGTAATACATTTTCATTGTCTTCATGTTATTATTGGTAATACTTTACTTTTAACATGTTTAATACGGGATTTAATGTGTCATTTCTCTATTAATCATCATTTCGAATTTGAATCTGCCGCATGATACTGACATGTTGTTGACGTAGTATGATTATTCTTATATATTTATTGATGAGGAAGATAACCTATTTATTTAGTATACAAGTACATTTGACTTCGAATCAAAAAGACTGATTTATTCAAAATAAATAATCTGAATCGTATGTGATGTGTAATGTTTCTCTTAGTTGTTCATTTTTAAAAAAGTTTTCGAAAAGGACTTTTTCATGTCGATGTTACTTCTTAATTAAAAAACTAACTCTTAAGTTGCTCTTCTTTTCCGTAGTGAGTATTGTCGTTTGATTTAACTTGATGAAAATGGGTCTCCTGAAGTTTTGGTTATTAAGGGATCCTGTGAAGCGGTTTGCTGTTTTATTGATGTTATAAAAAAGCTTTCCCCAAAGTCTTGTTATGTCGTCAACCTACTGTGTCCTTGGATGGAGGGGTCTAGCAGCAACTGGTCGTCGCCATGACATATCTGTGTCGGTGTGACGTAAAGCAAATAGAAAAAAAAACCTGATGCGGCTTTCCGTAGAGAACAGTGATACGAGGACGCTGGAACGGGGTCCACTCAGTCTCTGAAGATTAGCTGAGTAGAGGGGGGTTCGATTCCCTCCTCAGCCATGCTCGAAGTGGTTTTCCGTGGTTTCCCACTTCTCCTCCAGGCAAATGCCGGGAAGGTACCCAACTTAATGCCACGGCCGCTTCCTTCCCTCTTCCTTGTCCATCCCTTCCAAACTTTCCATCATCCCACCAGTTCCCTGTTCAGCATGGCAGGTGAGGCCACCTGGACGGAGTACTGGTCCTCCTTCCCAGCTGTATTCCTCGACCCAAAGTCTCATGCTCCAGGATGCTGCCCTTGAGGCGGTGGAGGTGGGATCCCTCGCTGAGTCCGAAGGAAAAACTAACCCTGGAGGATAAAGAGATTAAGAAACAAAGAAATAAAAAGAAAATAAAAATAATATTTATTCTTAGCGACGCAAATCATCCATGTTTGATCCATGCATTGACGTTCTCTTATTCTGGTTTTCGTGTCTTTCTATGAAATATATATGAGAGGTGTGTACAGACTGTCTCATATAAACTAAGATCGAACGCACAATACTCTGCACTGCAGCAGCTGCCTCAGCCGTATTTATTTATTTATTTATTTATTTATTTGTTTATTTGTTTATTTATTTATTTATTTATTTATTTATTTATTTATTTATTACAATACATTGAACAACTGCCAGAGTTACAATATTAAAGACAAACTGAATGATTCATAATATGGAGCGGATACAACTTTATAATAATTTAAACTTAAAATAGAAAATTTTTCAAGGATATAATTATGTGTTTATAAGTTTATATGAACAGAACCATATAACCCGAAATTAAACCTCTTAATAAGTTCATCTAAACAGCTAAACCCGAGAGTATTAAATTGTGTCCTTAAATGTTTCTTAATATTTCTTTTGAACTTGTTGAAATTGTGCAAGTTTTTAAGGAGTCTGGAATGGAATTAAATGCTATCATAAGCCTATACAATACAGCATTAGTTCCATACTTAAGTGTATTCATTCTAGAGATATGTAACTTTCCAGATTGCCGCGTTGCATGATCGTGAATAGATAGATTTCTGATGAATTTGAGTTTTATTTTTCCCCGACCCAAAGTACGTTTAATTTTGAAGGCAAGTGTTACCAAAGAGTATTCAATAGATAACCTAAGCGGAAGAATGCTCGTTGATGAGTATATTATTTATCTGTTCTTTAGGAATAGAAAACTATAAAGAGCTCTGTCTGCTTTACTTTGAATAATTTGAAGTTCTGCTATTTGAACTTGAGTGCAGCAACTCCATATAACATTAGTGTATTGCAGGTGGCTATGAATTAAAGCATAGTAGACACACTTTAAGTTAGAATCAGGAATCATTCTACGTAGTCTGTTGAATGCACCTACCATAGGTAGTGTTTTCCTCTTAATAAATTGAAAATGATGATCCAAGTCTAGTGTGACAGGGCCGCGATACTTTAAGCGTGTATTACGTTATAAAGGATGCTGGAAATGTCGCCCTTCCTGGGTTGTACAGGTATTGTATCTGGTAACCACATTCTGGCTGACGTGAGTGAGTTCTGCCACTGTAATGTTTTCTTTCACTTCCTCCAATGTGTGAAGATTTGTTCGACAGCTTTTTCACTTTACCCCACAAGTAAAAGTCATACACTGTTAGATGTGGAGAACGAAAGGAAAATAGACCAGCACTGATCACTCTGTCTGCAAACACTTCCGAGATTGTAAGAAGGGACTGAATGCTGTTGAAACCACCCACGCGCTTTTTCTTCATCCGTTAGCTGATGAAGAACGGTGTCAAACTGTCATCTTGGTACCACTCTGCATTTACTGTCGTCTCGAAAGAAATATGCCCAACTATTCGTCTTGCAGTAACAGCACACCAAACACCAGTCTTCCTATCGTAATACGGGACTTCTTGAATACCATTAGGATTTTCTGTACATCCATAGCGAGAGTTATGACTGTTCACACGACCATTAAGATGAAATCAGAGTGTTGCAATGATAACTGTCTCACTATGTCAACAGCTGAGATTCAGACTGGCGACTGATGCTTGCCAGGTCGAACATGTCCAGGCTGCGCGCCTCCCATACTGCAACTTATAGATCAGGGAGTAAAAACACCGCTTCGACGATCTTAATTTATACGAGAGATGGTATTCATGGGTTTATGTTGTAATAAAACGTAAAAGTAATGTTACTTGAAACATTGAACAATCCACTAAGCTACCAGAGCCGTAAACATGGTCCTGTAATCCTGGATTAATGAAGCTAATACGAAATGTATGATATACTGTGATATTTATCCGTTGGACATGGATTGTGATGGCTGGTGCAACTTGAGCTGGCAATGCAGAAACGCCAGCTTTTGTGTAGACGGTTTCGGAACCACAGTGCTGCAATCAGGCGGATAAACAATACAACAAGGTTAAAATGGTGTTCGCTGTTTCATAATCTCTCCGTTTGCCTTGGTGACTCTGAATAACTTTGGAGTGATCGCACGGTCCTCGTACTGGCGACGTATTTTTCAAATGTCTGCCTTATCAACTGTCGATGGTAGGTTATCCGCCTACCATGGTTGTAACGAGTAACGGGAATCAGGGTTAGATTCCGGAGAGGAAGTCTGAGGAACGGCTACCACATCCAAGGAAGGCAGCAGGCACGCAAATTACCCACTCCCGGCACGGAGAAGTAGCGACGAAAAATAACGATACGGGACTCATCCGAGGCCCCAAAATCGGAATGCGTTCACTTTAAATCCTTTAACGAGTATCCATTGGACGGCAACTCTGGTGCCAGCAGCCACGGTAATTCCAGCTCCAATAGCGTATATTAAAGTTGTTGCAGTTAGTTGGATTTGTATCCCACGCTGTCGGTTCATCGCTCGTCTGGCATGGTTCGTGGGACGTCCTGCTGGTGGTGGCGAGTCGGAAGCGCGCGGCCGCCATGATTCATCCACGTGCGGTTCCCGCGCTCCGTAAGTGGCGCCGATTCAATGCTACCGTGGTGCTCTTCATCCAGTATCGAGGTGGGCCGGCACGTGAACTTCGAACAAATTAGAGTGCTGCCCCTGAATACTGTGTGCATGGAATAACGGAATAGGACCTCGGTTGTATTTTGTTCTTTTTCCAAACCCGAAGTAATGGTTAATAGGAACGGCGAAAGCATTCGTATTGCGGCGTTACAGGTGAAACTCTTGGACCGTCATAAGACGGGCCGAATTGAAAGCATTTGCCAAGTATGTTTTCATTAATCAAGAACTAAATTTAGAGGTTCGAAGACGATCGGATACCGCCCTAGTTCTAACCATAAACGATACCAGCTAGTGATCCATCGAAGTTCCTCGGATTACTCGGCGGGCAGCTCCCGGGAAACCAAAGCTTTTGAGTTCTGGACGAAGTATGGTTACAAAGCTGAAACTTAAAGGAACTGACGGAAGGACGCCACCAGGAGTGGAGCCTGTGCCTTAAGTTAACTCAACATGGGAAACCTCACCAGGCCCGGACACCGGAAGGATTGACAGACTGACAGCTCTTTCTTGATTTGGTGGGTGGTGGTGCATGGTCCTTCTTAGTTGGTGGAGCGAATTGTCTGGTCAATTCCGCTAACGAACGAATTGCTGTTACCCAGAGTTCAATGGTAGGGACACGGGGTACAATAAGTGGATTTTTTATAAACTTCTGCAATAGATTTGGCTTACAAAAATCTTTTGGTAGTCGCCACTCTACGGAGTTCTTAGTCTATTTTAAAATCGCATCTTTATCCTCAGTAGTTACCTTGAAGTTCCCGTCAATATCCTAAGATCGAATGTGCAGCAGTTTGACTTGTTAAATATTTTCAGTGTTTTAACGTTTCCTTTATTAGTCTTTGAACTTTTGGAGTTATTTATCTGAAGACCACACGGAAAGAACGTGTTTAGTCCAGCCTGCTCACACTGCCAGTGTTACATTATATTGTTCAATTACTTTATCCACGAAAATCTCTGCACTATCTTTTCCACTGCCCCCTTCCATTTTTTTGTTTATAGCGCCACATTCCCAAGTTTCTGATGACTCGATAATAAAATATGAACTAATTTGGTTTACTGGTTCAGGAACTGCAGCAGTCCAGCTCCTAGCTGCATGGTCAGCGTCGTGGCCTTCATTTCAGAAGGTCCCGGGTTCGATTCCTGGTCGTCCCGGGACTTTAATTTCGTCTCGTTAATTCCCCTGGCTCAGGGACTAGGTGTTTGTGGTTGCCCGAATACTCTCTCATACACACACATTACCCACACTACTAAGTACCACAGAAACATGCAATAGTTAATATATCCCCCTACGTAGGGTTGGTGTCAGCAAGGGCGTCTGACCGCAAAACAAGGCCTAATCCACAGGCATGACAGTTCATTCAGCAGAAGAAGAAAAGAAGGATGAGTTCTAGAATTACAACAATCTGAATGAAAAATGAACAGAAAGACAGGAAGAAACAATGACTGATAAACATACACACAGTGTCTAATTTCCATAGTAATTATGTATTGCCGGGCGAGTTGGCCGTGCGGTTAGGGCCGCGCAACTGTGAGCTTGCATCCGGGAGATAGTGGGTTCGAATCACACTGTCAGCAGCTCTGAAGACGGTTTTCCGTGGTTTCGCATTTTCACACGGGGCAAATGCTGGGGCTGTACCTTAATTAAGGCACGGCCACTTCTTTCTCATCTCGCATTAAGAACTATCTGTGCCGGTGCGACGTAAAGCCATTTGTATAAAAAAATGTAATTATGTACCAAGTGCATAGATTGGATAACAATACAAGCAGAGTGTTGTGTAGAATTTTGGAAACGATTTGGGAGCAGGTGTGGAAGTTTTCACGTTTGAAGGTTAAAAAAAATGCTCAACTGAAACTGTTATAAATTGGACTTAGCCCGTTCTTTTCATGTGGTCTTCATATGTGAGATTTTTCTTTATGTACTTAAACATTTTCGTTGTGACAGTCCAGAATGTGTGGAAAGTCGTAGAGTTTCTCATTAAATAAACACGGTGTATCATAACTAAAGCCCGGATTTTTATGCAGTAACAGGTTAGATTGCAAACTAATTTGGTTAGCAGGGAGTGTCGGCCACCCGCTCTTCCATAATGTAGCAAGAGTAACATAAATTATAGGGGTTCTGATCGGCGGTAGCCCTAATGTTTATGCAACCCACATAGCATAGTCGTTGTGAACGTAGACTATACTTGCTACTCGCTTCAGTAAGTTTGCATTCTAACCTATTAATGCATAAAAATCTGGGCTCTAATCATAACTCTACTGACAAAATAAAAATCAGGGATGCTCTGTGTGGTATGTTAGGAACAATGATGCAATCGAGAAAATGAGGTTACTTTGTTACTTCCGGGTGCATGATTCCATTGACGAACTTGCCGTATTTGCTGTGTGTCAAAGTAGGGAGGGTAAGAGGGTGACAGAGGTAATGCTCAAGTTTCTCGTTAGTTTCGCATGGTCGTTTCCCAGCCTCAGAAAGCAGTGTAGAGTTTGTTCTGCCAAAAGTTAACCACTATATGAACCCGGTACAAAGAGAAGGTGAACTTGTACCAAGAATACAGACAGCTTTCCAGGTCGATCGCGACACACCACACATCCTGAACAGAGAGAAAAGGTCACTACTACACCGTTGTGAACTGTGAATCGAAATAGGAGGAGGGAGTATTGTTTCCTTCGTTCAGCATTTGATTCCATTTAGAATGTTGTGAGTGAAGAAATACAAAATCGTGGAGCGGCAACGTTGTAAATAACGTTACTCCTATTAGGAGACGAGAGGAGAAACGATCTGGTTGATTCCTTGACTGACAAGTGTGTCTTAATTACAGTGTGTTCTTTTACTGCGTGTGCAGTTACGGCTGTTTAATAAATGAACTGTGGATATTGCCTGTAAGAGACGAGGACAATCCTGTGCGAGTCGAACGAGGAAACTTGTGCATTATCTCTGTCTTCATCATACACACCACTTCCCCTCCCTCTCCTTCTCTTCCCTTCCTGTACGAGTCGAACGAGGAAACTTGTGCATTATCTCTGTCTCCATCATACACACCACTTCCCCTCCCTCTCCTTCTCTTCCCTTCCTGTACGAGTCGAACGAGGAAACTTGTGCATTATCTCTGTCTCCATCATACACACCACTTCCCCTCCCTCTCCTTCTCTTCCCTTCCTGTACGAGTCGAACGAGGAAACTTGTGCATTATCTCTGTCTCGATCATACACCCCACTTCCCCTCCCTCTCCTTCTCTTCCCTTCCTGTACGAGTCGAACGAGGAAACTTGTGCATTATCTCTGTCTCCACCATACACCCCACTTCCCCTCCCTCCCCTTCTCTTCCCTTCATGTGCGAGTCGAACGAGGAAACTTCTGCATTATCTCTGTCTCCACCATACACCCCACTTCCCCTCCCTCCCCTTCTCTTCCCTTCATGTGCGAGTCGAACGAGGAAACTTCTGCATTATCTCTGTCTCCACCATACATCCCACTTCCCCTCCCTCCCCTTCTCTTCCCTTCATGTGCGAGTCGAACGAGGAAACTTCTGCATTATCTCTGTCTCCACCATACACCCCACTTCCCCTCCCTCCCCTTCTCTTCCCTTCATGTGCGAGTCGAACGAGGAAACTTCTGCATTATCTCTGTCTCCACCATACATCCCACTTCCCCTCCCTCCCCTTCTCTTCCCTTCATGTGCGAGTCGAACGAGGAAACTTCTGCATTATCTCTGTCTTCATCATACACCCCACTTCCCCTCCCTCCCCTTCTCTTCCCTGAAGTACGGCAGTGACTTGTGCTTTGGCATAGTATATACGGCAAATTCGTCAATTGAATCACGCATCCGGAAATAACAAATTAACCTAATTTTCTTGTAAAGAAGAATTTTCTCTGACAATTTGACTGCACCATCGTTCTTAATATAACACGTAGAGCATCGCTGACTTTTTGTCGGTATAGTTATGATACACCCTGAGCCGCGCTGAGTGGCCTTCTGACCCCAACTTGGCAGGTTCGATTCTGGCTCAGTCCGGTGGTAATTTAAAGCTGCACAAATACGCCAGTCTCGCGTTAGTAGATTTACTGGCATGTAAAAGATCTCCTGCGGGACTAGATTTCGGCACCTCAGCGTCCCTGAAAACCGTAAAAATGTAGTTTGTGAGACGTAAAGCGAATAACATTATTGTTATTATTGATACAGTCAGTATCCAGTAATCGGGAGATAGTGGGCTCGAGCTCCACTGTCGGCAGCCCTGAAGATGGTTTTCCGTGGTTTCCCATTTTCACACCAGGCAAATGCCGTGACTGTACCTTAATTAAGGCCACGACCGCTTCCTTCCACTTCCTTGGCCTTTCCTATCCCATCGTCGCCATAAGACGTATCTATGTCGGTGCGACGTAAAGCAAATAAAAAGAGATACAGTCTACATACATGTTATCGACAAAAAAAACACAAAACTGAAAATTGATTTTAAGCGCCAGTTAAACAAAAATTTTAAAAATGGAAGCAAATGTGGCTCAAAAAATCTAAAAGAAATCGTTAATAACATTCTTTCACGTCATACTCCATTGTCTGAACTTATTCCTATGATTATGTCTGAGAGAGTGATTACCTGTAATTTTCTTATGTTCCAGATTATTAAGGAAATGCAGGTCCAGATACGAATTCAGGACAACGCTAACATCACGCTGCTCGAGGTGTTTGATCTTCGTACCAGCAACGAGATTGAGGAACATCCTTCTGGTGAGGTATACTTAATTTGTAGAATTCCATTTATATAAAGAAAGTGATTTTCTTTTTCTGTACAATTCAAAAGTTTGCCCCATACTTCGTACTTATCGGGTTTAGGTATACAGATGTAAAAAAAAAACCGGTGAGCGGAGGGTGCAGACGAATAACAACACCCACGGTACCCCCCGCTTATCATAAGAGGCGACTAAAAGGGGCGATCAAGGGATGATGGATTTGGAACCATGAGATTACCTGTGATTAGTACTATTACTTGAGGAAAACCATGGGTCTGTGTTATCTATGAGTAGTACCACTATGTGAGATACACCATGGGTCTGCGTTATCTATGAGTAGTACCATTATGTGAGGTACACCATGGGTCTGCGTTATCTATGAGTAGTACCACTATGTGAGATACACCATGGGTCTGTGTTATCTATGAGCAGTACCACTATGTGAGATACACCATGGGTCTGCGTTATCTATGAGTAGTACCACTATGTGAGATACACCATGGGTCTGTGTTACCTGTGAGTAGTACCATTATGTGATGTACACCATGGGTCTGCATTATCTATGAGCAGTACCACTATGTGAGATACACCATGGGTCTGCGTTATCTATGAGCAGTACCATTATGTGAGATACACCATGGGTCTGCGTTATCTATGAGCAGTACCACTATGTGAGATACACCATGGGTCTGCGTTATCTATGAGTAGTACCACTATGTGAGATACACCATGGGTCTGTGTTACCTGTGAGTAGTACCATTATGTGATGTACACCATGGGTCTGCGTTATCTATGAGCAGTACCACTATGTGAGATACACCATGGGTCTGCGTTATCTATGAGCAGTACCACTATGTGAGATACACCATGGGTCTGCGTTATCTATGAGCAGTACCACTATGTGAGATACACCATGGGTCTGCGTTATCTATGAGTAGTACCACTATGTGAGATACACCATGGGTCTGTGTTATCTATGAGCAGTACCACTATGTGATGTACACCATGGGTCTGCGTTATCTATGAGCAGTACCACTATGTGAGATACACCATGGGTCTGCGTTATCTATGAGCAGTACCACTATGTGAGATACACCATGGGTCTGCGTTATCTATGAGTAGTACCACTATGTGAGATACACCATGGGTCTGCGTTATCTATGAGTAGTACCACTATGTGATGTACACCATGGGTCTGCGTTATCTATGAGTAGTACCACTATGTGATGTACACCATGGGTCTGCGTTATCTATGAGCAGTACCACTATGTGATGTACACCATGGGTCTGCGTTATCTATGAGTAGTACCACTATGTGATGTACACCATGGGTCTGCGTTATCTATGAGCAGTACCACTATGTGAGATACACCATGGGTCTGTGCTATCTATGAGCAGTACCACTATGTGAGATACACCATGGGTCTGCGTTATCTATGAGCAGTACCACTATGTGAGATACACCATGGGTCTGCGTTATCTATGAGTAGTACCACTATGTGAGATACACCATGGGTCTGCGTTATCTATGAGTAGTACCATTATGTGAGATACACCATGGGTCTGCGTTATCTATGAGCAGTACCACTATGTGAGATACACCATGGATCTGCGTTATCTATGAGTAGTACCATTATGTGAGGTACACCATGGGTCTGCGTTATCTATGAGTAGTACCACTATGTGAGATACACCATGGGTCTGCGTTATCTATGAGCAGTACCACTATGTGAGATACACCATGGGTCTGCGTTATCTATGAGTAGTACCATTTTGTGTGGTACACTATGGGTCTGCGTTATCTATGAGCAGTACCACTATGTGAGGTACACCATGGGTCTGCGTTATCTATGAGCAGTACCACTATGTGAGATACACCATGGGTCTGTGTTACCTGTCAGTAGTACCATTATGTGAGGTACACCATGGGTCTGCGTTATCTATGAGCAGTACCACTATGTGAGATACACCATGGGTCTGCGTTATCTATGAGTAGTACCATTATGTGAGATACACCATGGGTCTGCGTTATCTATGAGTAGTACCATTATGTGAGGTACACCATGGGTCTGCGTTATCTATGAGTAGTACCATTATGTGAGATACACCATGGGTCTGTTTTATCTATGAGCAGTACCACTATGTGAGGTACACCATGGGTCTGCGTTATCTATGAGCAGTACCGTTATGTGAAGTACACCATGGATCTGCGTTATCTATGAGTAGTACCATTATGTGAGGTACACCATGGGTCTGCGTTATCTATGAGCAGTACCGTTATGTGAAGTACACCATGGGTCTGCGTTATCTATGAGCAGTACCGTTATGTGAAGTACACCAAGGATCTGCGTTACCTGTAAGCAATAGCACTATATGAGGAACATCATGGGTATACATCATCTGTCATTAGTGCCAGTATGTAAGGAATACCAGGAGTCTCATGAAGCTATGGATCATGCGTGTCAACAAGGTTGTGTCCAGGTGGGAGGTGGCTGACCTCTGGTCTGGGCGGCGTCCTCATGGTCGCAATTCGGCACCATTCTCGGGCTGTAGGGAGCGCTGACAGGTGCACTTTATGTGGACATTTTTTCAGACCATCTGCATCCCTTTCTGGCCCTAGAGTTCCCTGGTGGAAATACCATGTTTCAATAGGACAATGCGCCATGTCACCGCTCTGTAGTGGCACACAGGTGGTTAGAGGAGCACTCCAGTGAAGTTACGACCATGGATTGGCCCTCTAGATCCACCGATCTTAATCCAATCGAGCATTTGTGGGTAGCAGTGCAAGATGCGTGGATCCAAATCCCTCCAGAACGATCCCAACACATTGTAGAGTCGATGTCTCGCCGTATTGCTGTCGTTCTGAGGGCTCGCGGAGGAGCAACTCGTTATTAACATTGTTACCGAGTTTTTGTGGTAGTTAAGCATGAAAGAAGGTGCTGGGTGGTGAATAGGTCTCAAGCTACTAAAGAGAAATTAAATTTTAAAATTTAACAAGGTTATATTTTCTTTTCAAAATTAGGTAACAACAAATAGAACAGGTACTTAGTAGCCGAAATACAACTTGAAATGTACAATTACAGGGATTAAAGAATTTGGGCTTCGAGCCCTGAAACACAATTCTTGAGCAACTAGCTCAACTTTACGATATACCAATTTCAACAAAAGGGGCAGAAGACCCCACTCAAACCCTGGAGCCCTTGCTCCAAATTACACAGCAAAGCCTCCTCGAGGCATACAACTCCCAGTTTTAGAAAAGAGCCACTCGCTCTTAAAGTTAAGCCTCTCCCAGGCCACACCAAACTCAACTTTCAAGTTGTCCTCAAAGGACATATACACAGGGGTAAAATACCCAACCTACTGAGGTCTATTAGGTGAGAAAAGATTAATACGTGACCTCTAAAATACAACTTGAGAGGAGGCGAACTTGCACTCCTAATACACTTTGCTTTTAAAACCTAATCTGGCTCTGGGCCACTAACGCAAGGGCTAATCCCATACTACAGAGGTGACTTAGAGAAGAACACTTTACATTACATAAACGAAGAAAAGTTTGAGAAAATAAGTTCACCTCAAAACAAATGTGAGTGGGAGCTCGAGAGGGTTAGCACTCTCTATCCCAATATGTAACTTTACAAGAAAAAGATGAAAAGAGTAATTACATTTTAGGAAAAGGTTACATGATGGAAATGCTTCGAACCCGCCGCGAGTGTTAAACTGCCGACCTAGCAAGAAAAGAAGTTATTAAAAGGCCATTACCTGGTGTTGAACGGCTGAAGAAGAAAGAGGCGCTTCCCGCCTCCTGCTATGTACTTAATACACTGAAAGATGGAACAGAAGTGGCCCGGAGACCCCAAAATCAGCAGTTTATATCCTCTCGCGGAAGATTCTAGGCGTTAGGGGAAATAAAACACCCTCCCTCAAAGTTTTTATTGGTTCGGGAAAAGAAACCCCTACATAGAGGAAAAAGAAACACATTATTGGTGGAAAATTAATTAAAGAAATTCGGGATTGGCTAGATCCAAACTAAGGGGAAAAAGAGGGGTATACAGCCAACTTAAACGATAACAGAAAGAAATTTAACAAGAAACAAACTTTTGAAATAAAAATTTCTCCAACAAAATAGTTCTTTAACTCCGCACTAGGTCGCACTATTGTTGATCTTCAGTAGTGTCCTCTAGAAGAGAAAGTTCACACTTCTTACTTCAAGCGAAACAAAAACACATCAAAAGTGACACAGTTCAAAAACTCAAAATTTTCCACGTGGTGACATCTTCTGAGAAAGTAGAGAATTAATAGAATAGATAAAGTTCAACCTTCCTCCAGAAGAGGAGTTTCAACTGGCGCAACTTTTAAATAAACAGAGTAGAGGTGTACCGCCCGGTACAGACCTCCCCCCCCAAAAGTTCCTCCAAGGGGTAACACAGAAGAACATAAGCTTTGTTTCCAAAATAAAGTCCAAGTTTTGATGTTGATATTAAGATTAATTGCGGAAGCATTTATAAGATTTTAGTAATTTGGTTGGTTGCAATTTCAAAATTTTGTTGTTGCAGGTGCAGTAAAGTTTTTCTGTTGTAGTAGTTGAATTTCTGAAGATAAACCTTTAATGCTTAAAAGGTGAAGAAAAGTTTTGCAATGTCCACCAAATATTGTTGTTAACTTCCCAAATGTAATTATTGCTTATGGTGACTGTCCATGTAGTTGATGTAGATTGAGTCGGATGTCCAGACCGGCCGTAGCAGCTTGCGTCCAACGGAGGCCGCTCGGACCCCTCAAGTACCCTGAGATACCGCTCGCCCGCACTATGAGGGGAGCAGAGGTGTTGAAGTACGCCGCGCCCGCGGTGAACAGATACAGGCTGCGGGCATGTAGCAGGTCGTGCGCCGCACATCAGCCTTGGCCGGGAGGTGAGCTCCGGCTCGCCGTGCACATGTCGCCTTCGCTGGAGAGGAGGGGGCCCATCCCCCTCCCCAGTCGCTGCACGGCGCTGCGCGGCTGCGGGGGCGCTGAAACATTAAAGCTAGGCGGCAGAATTGTGTTGGACAATCATTTCCTTTGAGGGTACAGGCTTGTGGAGAGGTTGAGGGGCCAGCGGCGTGTAGATATCCATAGCATTTACTATTATGAAGCCACAGTGTAAGGTGGAGCAGGAGACGGGAGCGTGGTAATGGCCGTGGCAAAGACAGGATGGCAGTTTAATGGGTCGGGGCAGGTTTCACAAACATGCTTACATCTAAAACCAAAATATTACAGAAGGGGCAGAATGCCTTAAAAGTGAAACTCAAAAAAAAAGAAAAAATATAACCTTCCTATCCTTTCAAAATAATATGAAGCAAGTTAACACAGAAATTACACCGGTTTCACCTGGGACAGGTGAACTCTAAATATCCTCTCGGTGGCTGGATTACTTAGCAATAAGGTAACCGGCGTAAGAAAATCGAGAATGATACAAGGCCCATGAAATCTGGGGGCAAGCTTGCCCGCGGGAACAAAATTTTTGACCATAACCTGGTCGCCTACCTTCAAAGGGGTGGGTCTCCGTCCACGATCATACCTTTCCCTAACCTTTTCATGAGACACTTTAAGATTGGCTTTAGCCTTCTTCCAAAGATCTTTAATGTTGTCCGGATCTATTGTCTCGGGCAGAATGTCATTCAGAGACCAGAGGTTAGAGAGCGGCGTGTTGGGAACAAACTTAAACATCAAAGAAGCTGGAGTAAATTTGTGAGATTCATGAACCGCCGAATTCAAAGCAAAAGCTAACCAATGCAGGGACGTGTCCCACCTAGAATGATCTTCATGATGATAGGCAATAAGTGCGGACCTGAGATTACGGTTAACCCGTTCAGCCAGAGATGGTTGAGGGTAATAAGCAGATGTAGTTACATGAGAGATGGACAAGTCAAAACAGAATTTACGAAACAGATTTGATGTAAAAGCTTTAGCATTATCAGATACAATGTATTGGCACGGACCAAAAGAAGCAAAAATGGAATTTAGGCAAGTAATTGTGGACTGAGCGGTAGCCAGCTTAGTCGGAAATAACCAGGAAAATCTTGTAAAACCATCTACACACACAAAGATGAACTTGTTGGCATTACCCTTTGACTGGGGGAAGGGTCCCACATAATCGATATACAGGCGTTCCATGGGGCGCGACGCTTGATGAGAAGACAAAAGGCCTACTTTAGTGGACATGGTGGGTTTACTGATCAAACAAGATTTACAAGCTTTTACAAGTTCACGGATTTCACCGTCCATACCTTTCCAGATGAACATTTCACGAATCTTTTCACGAGTTTTAAAGATACCCAGATGCCCCCCCAATGGGGTCTCATGATAGTATTTGAAGATCATAGGTACAAGAACCGCTGGAACAACAACTTTCATCAACTTATCATGCCTCGAAGGGCAACATAGAACACCATTCCTAAGAACATAAGGGACAGCATGTTCCCCAGAAGAAAGGGTTTCCATTATCGGAGCCAGCGTCGGATCTTCACGTTGGTATTTCTCAATATCCCTAAAAAGCATGGGAGCATCAGTT
The DNA here is from genome assembly GCF_040414725.1 of Anabrus simplex. Taxonomy (NCBI): domain Eukaryota; kingdom Metazoa; phylum Arthropoda; class Insecta; order Orthoptera; family Tettigoniidae; genus Anabrus; species Anabrus simplex. The sequence continues at coordinate 49,230,918 of NC_090278.1, read as the reverse complement.
AAGATGGCATTAACATCAGATAGCATGGACTCGGGAGGTGATGAACTGTCTACCGGTTCATGGGTCTCGACGTCGTTAGAAAACATACGGCTGAGTCCATCAGCAACAACATTTTCAGTACCTCTGATATGTCGTACATCAAATTGGAAGGCCGAAATACGGATGGCCCAACGGGCTATACGACCAGTACGACGCGGCCTACCTAAGACCCAGCTTAAGGCTTGATTATCTGTCTCCAGGTCGAATTTGACATGTTCCAGATAGAGACGGAACTTTTCTAAGGCGAATAAGACTGCCAAACCTTCAAGCTCATATATGGAGTACTTTGCTTCTAGAGCTGACAATGTCCTAGACGCATAGGCGATGGGTCGCCTCCCTAGTTCAGTCTCTTGAAGAAGAACTGCGGCTACTGCTGACGACGATGCGTCGGTTTGGACGATGAATTTCTTCGAGAAATCAGGCATAGCAAGTACAGGGGCATTACAGAGAGCTAATTTTAGATCTTCAAAAGCGGCTTGTTGAGAAGGTCCCCACTCGAATTTGATGCCTTTCCTACGAAGAAGGTTTAAGGGCGCCGCTCTATTAGCGAAGTTAGGAATAAACTTCCTGAAGAAATTCACCATACCAATGAATCTAGCGATACCTTTAATGTCCTTGGGAGGTTTAAAATCACGGATGGCCTGTGTTCTAGAATGATCGACTGCTACACCATCAGGTGACACAATATGCCCTAGGAATGACATAGAGGGCTTAGCAAAGGCAACCTTGGACAACTTAACAGTTAACCCAGCCTTACGAAGGCGATTGAGAACTTCTCGCAAATGATCTAGATGTTCTTCAAAGGTTTCGGAAAATACGACGACATCATCCAAGTAGTGATATAAGTACTCAAATTTGATGTCGGAAAAGACCCTATCTAGTAGCCTAGTGAGCACAGCTGCCCCCGTGGGGAGCCCGAAAGGCACGCGGTTGTATTCATATAAATTCCAGTCCGTGGCAAACGCTGTAAGATGTTTAGACTCTTCGGCAAGGGGAATTTGATTATAGGCCTGATTCAAGTCCAAGATGGTGAAGAACTTGGCCTTACGAAACCATGAAAAGCAAGAATGAAGGTCGGGAAGGGGCACAGATTGCAACACCACCTTCCGATTGAGAGCCCTGTAATCAATGACAGGCCTGAAGCCTCCTTGGGGTTTCGGGACTAGAAAAATAGGCGATGAATACGCTGACTTAGAGGGCCTAATAATACCATCCTTCAACATCTGATCGATGATTTCTTTCAGAGCCTTCATTTTAGGTGGAGATAGCCTATACGGTGGAAAACGGACAGGAATTGAATCCGTGACCTCAATTTTGTATTCAATAAGGTCAGTAACACCAAGAGTATCAGAGAACACCTCGGGAAACGACTGACACAGTTTCCGAATACTATCAGCCTGCTCCTCAGGTAGATGTCTAAGGTCTAACAACATCTCATCCTGGGTAGGCGAAATAGATGAACATGATACAGAATTACACTTTAACAAGGGAATTCTACAATTGGACGCAAATTTGAATATGCACGACCTACTCTGGAGATCGAGCACAAGACCAGTGTGAGAAATGAAGTCCGCTCCCAATATGATGGGGCAAGACAAACGCTTGGCCACAAACAATTTAATTTTCCAGGTAAATTTAAAAATACGAATTTTGACATGTATGGAACCTAGAATTTCTAATGGAGATGAATTAGCCGAAACATATTGAACAGGAGAAGAGACATGGTCAGGGAGTTTACAAACAGATTTCAATTTAGAATACCAATCAGCCGAAATAATGGAACAAACACTGCCTGAATCTAAGAGAGCTGTTATAGGCTCGTTATTTAACTCAATCTTAAGAAAAGGAACAGGTGCGGGGGTATCCGCCGCAATCCTAAGACACTCTTTAGGGCATTCAAAAGATGAATTTGAAGGCTGGTCGTTCTCTGCATTTACAACCTGTTTACTAGGGGCTGAGTCTCGGGAATATGGATTAGTCGGCTCAGCCGACGCCACTAGTCACTTTTTATTATTGGCATAGCTGGAATTTGCACCAGAAGTTGAGCAGGAGGGGGTGCTATTTGAGTTTGGGCAATTCTTGGCGATATGTGAGAAGGCCCCACACTTAAAACAGCCTTGTGATGACCCTGCTCCATTCCTTGTCCCACTTGACTTGATCAGAGGACACTTATTCCGCAGATGGTCAGGCGACCCACAAGCATAACATTTACGGGGATTGACTGGTCGGCGAGGTGGAGGCCGAGTGTTACTGAAGGAAGGCGGGGGTTCTTTCGCGACACGCAAAGAATCGGCGTATCTAACTCCTTCCGCTGAGACGGCCAATGCTTCAAGTTCAGAGAAGGTTTGCGGACACGCCGCGAAACACAAATATGACCTGTAGGATGGCGAAATACCTTCTACAATAGCCTGCACAATCTGATCCTCAGGGAAGTGGAGAGCAAACACCCTAGTATAAAACTTAATATCTTGGATGAAGTCTGCCAGGTTTTCATCCAAGCGCTGTACCCGATAATAGTATTTCTGAATAAGGGAGGACCTGGCCCTAGCCGGGATGAAGTTAGCTAGCAAATGGGCGTGGAAATCCTCAATAGAAGATTGCTCGGCAATGGCTCTAACTATTTTGTCAGATAGAACACCAATAGCATAAGGATAGATAATTTGCAAAATTTGACATGGGGAAAGAGAAAACACAAGGGCATGATCCTGAAATTCCACTAGAAATCTTAAAAATGAAATTACGTCACTGGTGGTGTTGACGGAAAACTTAGAGATACCTCTAAGCAACATTGCCAATGGATGAGGCAAGCTGCTGAACCCAGGTGACATGGTCGTTAAAGGTTTCAATGGCAAAGAAGTTAATTCAGAGCGGATGTTACTCAATGACGCACGGTGTTCAGATTCGTTGTTCGATGGGGCAGAGATAGTTTGAGCAGCAGCGGTTATCCTATTGACTTCTCCCTGAGGAGGCTCTTCCTCGTTACCTACATTCACCGTGGCGGGTTGATCAGTTTTGGGAGGAGCTTCGCCGGTTAGCAATTGAGTGACCTTATTAGACAATTCAGAAATAGTTTCAAGGAGCGTATTAGCGTCCTTCCTCTGAACGTCATTCACCTTTAGAGACAACAGATCATTAACTCTATTTGCAAAGTGATACAGCCTGCCTTGCACACGCTTAATTTGATTAGGAGACGGATCGTTTTCATCAAAAAAGCTGACTACAGATGCTAGCCCAGTAATATTCTCGACGATCGTGGAAAGAGAGTCATCAATTTCTTTCTCTCCCAAATTGGGGATGGAAATGGGCAAATCAAGGGACTCTCTAAGCTTGTTGGTGTCGATTGCAACCGTGCCTCCAGATTGCACATTTCTGATAGTTAACTCATATATCAACTCCTCTTTGCGCAAGTAGTTAAGGAGGAGAACATCGCGAGGGCCGGGCATGATGACAGAACAATTTAGAAAAACTCAAAAAATTCCAGCAACTGAGAAAATTGTTAGAGTTCGAATCAAAGCAATATTTAGCCGTCAAAAGGGGCTAAATTGAGACCCATTCAACCACGCTCTGCTACCACTTGTTACCGAGTTTTTGTGGTAGTTAAGCATGAAAGAAGGTGCTGGGTGGTGAATAGGTCTCAAGCTACTAAAGAGAAATTAAATTTTAAAATTTAACAAGGTTATATTTTCTTTTCAAAATTAGGTAACAACAAATAGAACAGGTACTTAGTAGCCGAAATACAACTTGAAATGTACAATTACAGGGATTAAAGAATTTGGGCTTCGAGCCCTGAAACACAATTCTTGAGCAACTAGCTCAACTTTACGATATACCAATTTCAACAAAGGGGCAGAAGACCCCACTCAAACCCTGGAGCCCTTGCTCCAAATTACACAGCAAAGCCTCCTCGAGGCATACAACTCCCAGTTTTAGAAAAGAGCCACTCGCTCTTAAAGTTAAGCCTCTCCCAGGCCACACCAAACTCAACTTTCAAGTTGTCCTCAAAGGACATATACACAGGGGTAAAATACCCAACCTACTGAGGTCTATTAGGTGAGAAAAGATTAATACGTGACCTCTAAAATACAACTTGAGAGGAGGCGAACTTGCACTCCTAATACACTTTGCTTTTAAAACCTAATCTGGCTCTGGGCCACTAACGCAAGGGCTAATCCCATACTACAGAGGTGACTTAGAGAAGAACACTTTACATTACATAAACGAAGAAAAGTTTGAGAAAATAAGTTCACCTCAAAACAAATGTGAGTGGGAGCTCGAGAGGGTTAGCACTCTCTATCCCAATATGTAACTTTACAAGAAAAAGATGAAAAGAGTAATTACATTTTAGGAAAAGGTTACATGATGGAAATGCTTCGAACCCGCCGCGAGTGTTAAACTGCCGACCTAGCAAGAAAAGAAGTTATTAAAAGGCCATTACCTGGTGTTGAACGGCTGAAGAAGAAAGAGGCGCTTCCCGCCTCCTGCTATGTACTTAATACACTGAAAGATGGAACAGAAGTGGCCCGGAGACCCCAAAATCAGCAGTTTATATCCTCTCGCGGAAGATTCTAGGCGTTAGGGGAAATAAAACACCCTCCCTCAAAGTTTTTATTGGTTCGGGAAAAGAAACCCCTACATAGAGGAAAAAGAAACACATTATTGGTGGAAAATTAATTAAAGAAATTCGGGATTGGCTAGATCCAAACTAAGGGGAAAAAGAGGGGTATACAGCCAACTTAAACGATAACAGAAAGAAATTTAACAAGAAACAAACTTTTGAAATAAAAATTTCTCCAACAAAATAGTTCTTTAACTCCGCACTAGGTCGCACTATTGTTGATCTTCAGTAGTGTCCTCTAGAAGAGAAAGTTCACACTTCTTACTTCAAGCGAAACAAAAACACATCAAAAGTGACACAGTTCAAAAACTCAAAATTTTCCACGTGGTGACATCTTCTGAGAAAGTAGAGAATTAATAGAATAGATAAAGTTCAACCTTCCTCCAGAAGAGGAGTTTCAACTGGCGCAACTTTTAAATAAACAGAGTAGAGGTGTACCGCCCGGTACAAACATCACACTCAGTGTCTTGCCATGACTTTTACCACTCAGTATATCACTCAATAAGGTTTATCAATTATTGTGCTTAACTTCGCAATAGGGCTAATTAACTCTTGTTAATGTCATAATATTTGATTTTTACAGGGTTTCAAATGAACTATCATTACGTTGTTTCTGAAACACGTACTGTTTCGCTTTTTCTGCCGATGTGTATGTTTTGTTCGAACGCGAGGAATTAAGAGGAAATGAGGCAATCTTCATTAAAAACATAGTAAAGTGATTCGTGTTTAATTAAAATATTCATTTTCGAATATGATGCCACGCTCTTTTCTTAATATAATTATGGGAAATGAGAGAAAAATTACTGTAAATGGTATGAAGTGCCGTATACAAGCAAAAGGCAGACTCATTGCTTTCACCCTCTTTTTAGGTGCTTCCGTCTCAGTTATAAATCAAAATTTCGACGTTTTCCGTTGGTTGGCAACATAATGATGAGCTGTCCACACATTTTTGGAACTTCACAAATTTGGTTTTTGACATGAGTGTTGGACAATATTTTTTTAAAAATGAACATCAACTCTGGAGAACTTTTTATTACATCTCACACAAGGTATTTTATGGATTTTAAGGACATCTTAGATTTTTTTGATCATTCCACATTTGTGATTCATTCTTCCTCTTGATGTGTATAATGCAACATTTTAAATTAATTTTTTAATTATATAAGAATGTAAGACTCACTATGTGACATTCAGATATTTCACAGGTTTGGGTATATTGTATAATCTAATGCAACTGAAGATGGCCAAAGTAAGCCGAAACGTGTTCTGATCACTAATTTTGTAATGTTTTTTTAACTTTTAAATGGAAAAAACCAAACCCCATGGCACTACAGCCCTCGAAGGGCCTTGGCCTGCCAAGCGACCGCTGCTCAGCCCGAAGATATGCAGATTACGAGGTGGTCAGCACGACGAATCCTCTCGGCGGTTATTCTTGGCTTTCTAGACCGGGACCGCTATCTCACCGTCAGATAGCTCCTCAATTCTAATCATGTAGGCTGAGTGGACCTCGAACCAGCCCTCAGGTCCAGGTAAAAATCCCTGATCTGGCAGGGAATCGAACCCGGGGCCTCCGGGTAAGAGGCAGGCACGCTACCCCTACACCACGGGGCCAAGAATAACGGCCGAGAGGATTCATCGTGCTGACCACAGGACACCTCGTAATCTGCAGGCCTTCGGGCTGAGAAGCGGTCTCTTGGTAAGCCAAGGCCCTTCAAGGGCTGTAGTTCCATGGGGTTTGGCGGGGTTTCCTTCACTCGAGCAATGTTTTCTTGTGCTTGCACTCTTTTAGGATAGTTTCGTTTTTTGTTCACTGCAGAGCCCGTTTCACGCTATTTTGCCACTAAGTTTTGCATTGTAGACTTTGCTGAAGATTTTGCCCGATCTTGCGCATACAGTTTTTCCAAGAATCCTGCTTCGCATAACACTCGACAATGAACATGTGCTGTTTTATCGCTAGCAACATTTTGTTTTGTGTTACATTCAACTGGTCACTAAAGACGTCTCACCGAGCTCGATAGCTGCAGTCGCTTAAGTGCGGCCAGTATCCAGTAATCGGGAGATCGTGGGTTCGAGCCCCACTGTCGGCAGCGCTGAAGATGGTTTTCCGTGGTTTCCCATTTTCACACCAGGCAAATGCCGGGGCTGTGCCTTAGTTAAGGCCACGGCCGCTTCCTTCCAATTCCTAGGCCTTTTTTATCCCATCGTCGCCGTAAGACATATCTGTGTCGGTGCGACGTAAAGCAAAGAAAAAAGAAAAAAAAGACGTCTCATCTTCTTACTCACACGTAATGACACAGTGACGTATGCTCAGACATGTGGAAGGAACCGATTGGTGCAACGTAATCACTGTTTCCAGAGTTCCTAAAGTAACTGTGAAAAGTAACAGTTAAAAGTAACGTCCAACGTTACTCACCTTTTATTGGTCACAGCCTGCTTACGGCTTCAAGCTTGTCTGTGTAGTGAAGTCCCATTCATTCCCTCGCTCATGCGCGCACGGATCACTACACTGTTGAAAGTCGGTGCAGCAAAACACGCATTCCTGTTTGCTATAAAGTTAACGAGAGGCAGGCATCGGGTGAAATGAGAAGACAACATAGCGTCTTTTCTGGAATCTAGAAGAGTGAGTTTGACAATACCCCGATCAAGGATAGAAGACAAGAAAACATTATCTGTCTGCCAAACCTCGACACAAACCGGTACAAGAGGATCGATTACGTAAAATGAAGTAATGTTATGTTATTTATAACATCAATATGGAAAGTTAGCATACTAATTTGTTTATGGTACAAGAAAAATTATACGGGTGTAACTTACAATACTATTATAAAGTAGGTAGCCCTGCGCGATGTCTGAGTCAACGATTACCTCTGAGCAGTTGAATATGTCATAACAGTTTACAATTTAATTACCAGATGACAGCAGCAACTTAAAGACACTATACAGTGTATTCGACTTAAAGCAATCTCCTACGAAAGCGCTCTCACTTGGAAGACATGCGTACTATCTAAACTCTGAAGGTCACATTCTGTGTCTGTAAGCTGCTACTAGTGACAGTTCCCACTTCCCAGTTACTGTTTTCACTAGTACATTATTCTGTTGTCGTTACTCGGTAACCTGTTATTTTCTGTTCTCGTTACATTTGTAACAGGGATAGGCATGTAACTGTGGCAAAGCAACTGTTACGTTATTTTTCAGCCATCTCTACTGTAATGCGAAGTTTTTCCGTTCATTATCAAGGGTCAGTTCCGAGTCAGTTTTGTAAATATTTTCTGGGCAAGTTTTATTTTGTCCACCTTGTATATACCATGCTACCAAACTGTTACTGTACATGTTACTCTTCCCGCTTCAGGCGTGGTCATAATACAATGGATCATCGGTGTTGTTCTGAGGGCCCTGATAACCCCACAATATCTGCGTAGAGGGTTTTTTAAAACAAACTCGTCACTGAATTTTGTGTTATTATTTTCTGCCTACAAACAAGTAATACCAAACCTCTCTGTAATGACGTCTTCTGTGATTGCAGTCAACCCTCAGACCTCAGTCTGGCGGCCATCTGGTAACAGCGCCCTTATCAAGTGGGTTCCCACACCTGAGCAGCAGACCGCCATCAGCGAGGACGGTGTTCGAGGCCTGCTGGAGGTGCGGTACGATGTGGACAGGACGAAACACTCCAATGAGATCTTGGTAAGTGGAAAATATCAAACCAGGATTTTTTTTTGGATCTTTCCTTTTACCTATGAGTTTGTGGTTCTAACTATACTAGACGTTGTTAAATGGACATGTATTAGAACAATGTTGCACAATAAACACGCAAAATTAATTTTGTTACCATTATTATTATTATTATTATTATTATACTCGATTCAAAAATATACAGATTGTAAGTTAATGGACAAGTCAGTTTGAAGCACACAAAACATCACATGTGAGATCATATTACACATGCCAGTATTTTGCAATGTCCAATGCACTCTGTGTGGCTTGTAGGAGCTCATCCTCTGTGCAAGATGTTGGGCATAGAGGGTACAGAAGCATGTGTCTCCTGGTTTGTTTTTGTCTACATTATCATCTTGTATCAGTTGTGCTGAACCCCCATTTCTTCAAGTTATCCCCGGATCTCCCCACTCCTGATTGTAGCCTGTTCAAGGACTTTCACACCGGCCAGCATTCATTATGTCCAGCTGGTAGGCTTTAATTATCGGCTTTATATTCATCACCCTTTCCGTTGTGCATTGGGGCTACTAAAGCAACTCTCTATTCATTCTGTGTTTATCTTTCATGTAAACAGAAATCAGAGTTTCGTATGGAGTGAGGGCATATAACTCTTTGAATCGTGATTTGTCCATCGGATCAGGACTTCAAGCATTCATCAGACACCTTTGTGTTATTTGACAGGAGTAGCCTTGCGAAAAATCTTGGATTTCGTATCATGCAATGAAATTGCTATGTTTTTGTCAAAAGTAAGCGATTTTTGAAGTAATTACCGAACAGTATGCGCGGAATTTTTATTTGAAGCAATTTAATGGATTTTCGATAGTAATGAATTTCGTGCTGAACAATGGATCGTTTGATGAATGCAGATCGTTAATATCAATATTAATCGCTGGTTGAAGGAAGATCGAACGTTGTGAGATTCTGACGTCATAACGAAAATTACCTCCTCTGAGTGCGTTGCTGACAATTAAGGGGTAATCCCT